>NC_137461.1:269848875-270445650 GCF_964235325.1 Thermobia domestica
TCGCCCGCCCAAGAAGACGCCCGTGAGAAGAACGCCGTCAGAGGGAGATCCAGTTCTCTGGAGCGCCAAGGAAGGAGCAGACAAAACAAGAAGACACCCAGACAATAAAGAAGATGACCACAATAATAGAGTGCAGAAGCTGCTAGACCGTCACAAGGGAAAGAACTTCGAAGCGTTCCTGCACACCTCACCAGTATTTATGAAGGGTGTGTCCCACCGATGCACAGATGAAGATATCACTGCTATCATCGTCGAGAAGATAGATGAAAATTCTTTTTTGGTAGTGGACGATGGAACCCAGATGAAAGTGTTCTTCACGAACAAGGCAGTGCGGGAACTATTTCTGAAGTCCTTCCAACCAGAAGATTTTGGTCGACATGTAGAGTTAAATACATCGTTTAAATGGCCAAATATGATCCAAGACGAAGAAGAGCCCGAGGGAGCCAAACAAGGGGAGACAACCAGAGATGACCATAAACCCCTGACTGCAGAAGAAGCAAACACAGAAGAAGCCCTAACCCGCAAAGAAGAAGGAAGGAAATTCCAAAATAACCAAGACGACGATTTCCATGTAGTCCAGAGAAGAAGCAGGAAGAAGAGAGCAACATAAACGAGAGAACCAAATGAAGTAGCATCCTTGAAACCATCACAAGAAGTGACTAAACTCACACAGGAAGAGACCACACACACACTGGTGGAACCTAACACACAGGTGAAAACCACACACATTCAGAAGAAGGCCCCAAACTCCGGCCCTTCTCAGGACCACAAGGAACAAGGCACCAACAGAGAGGAAGACGGCAATACCCAATCAGAGAACAAGAAGCAAACACCAAATAACCAATCAGAAGCCAGAAATCAATCAACAAGGAACCAAGCAAACAAAAGAAGTGAAAACAAGAGTACAGCTACCACTACAGCAGCTACAAATTCTGACCAATCAGAAGCACGTACCGGAACAAACAATAGCCAACCAGCCAGTTCCAAGGGGAAACAGAAGACGAAGAAGCCTCCCATATTTACATGTGTAATCAAAGGCTATCTCGTAAACAAAGAAATAAAGGATCTTGAAACCGAATTATACAATCAGAACATCAATTTCAGCAACCTCACTAGAATCAGGACAGAGACTGGACCCACGCAGTTTGTGAGGCTTTTCTCAACTAGCCCAGAAGATGTGAATAAATTAATCACACATGGCCTAAATTCAGGGCCCAGAACATACAAAGTGGAGCAATTGAGAAGCCAGCCGCGTCCCATGCCCTGCTGGAACTGCTACGCATACGGTCACCTCAAGTACCAATGCACCAACAAGAGAAGATTCCATAGATGTGAAGACACGCACGAAACGAGCTGCAACCTTCCAATAAATATTAACTTTTGTGCTACTTGCAGAAGAGAAGGACATAGAACCGGTAGTAGTAACTGTCCTGAAAGGCCAAAAACTTCTCAAATAGTAAAAATGAAGCTAATCATTGAAGACAGACTCACAACAACAGGCTCTTTTCAGGGACAGAACAACAACCAAGAAGTATCAGACAACGCAACAGAACAAGAAAAAACCGGAAAAACGCTAACCAAAGAAGAAATAGAAGAAGCAATATACCAGGCCACACACAAATTAATAACATGGGTCACATCCATCCTGACAATAACAACACCTCCAGAACAGAGACCCAAACTAACAGAAACAATAACCATAGCCACCAAGAAGATATTCAACCTGTCAATAAACGCACTATCCACGACCACAGGACAGCTGTACGTCACGAATCCATAAACAGTTGCAAAGAAGATACATAGCAGGGGGACCGGCAGAAGAGCAAACGAAAAACCAGAGGAGAGATAGCCAGCCGTCACCCGCAGACCGATGATGACTCACAGCACCGACAATGGACAACGACATTGGCAAATTGAATGTTGAAAAAATAACAGTTGTCCCTACTAACAATACACTTCCCCTTACAGACAACACAGATTTGTATTAACACTTAACAGATTTTAAGATTGGTTGTAATTAAACAGATAAGTTATTAATTTATTACTACAGACAAGTTTACATGGATTTTTTCCACCCCTTCAAGTGTGGTTTTGCCATGTAAATAGACTATTGCATGCAGCATGACCGATTGGGTTTTTTTCCTGGTTTTCAGGTTTTTTATCCCTCTATCAAATCACAAGATGTGAAAAAAACTTCTCGCGCTTTCCTATCTTCTTTTCTTACCCTTCTTTCTTTCTATCTACACAGTTAAGAGATTCGCGTGTAAATGTCTCCGTATAGATAGAAACCGCGCAACACACCCACCGACACATGCTTTAGGTTTACTAACGCATGCAGGAGGAGCACGTAGATATAGGTTGGTGCTTCACTCACGGGGCGAGCTTTCTTGCTAAGGGGCCCTCTGTATTCTAGCTTTTCTGTTTCTGTTTCTGTTACCCAGCGTCAGTCGTCCAACTGATCAAACCACCTACACCGCCCTGAGGTCGCACTGGCCTAGGGGTACACCTATCCTTCCCGAGGTCGCACTGGACTAGGGGTCCTTTCTACAACCAAGCCTTGCGAAGCTGCCTTGAGCTGAGGGGGCTATCTTTCAAGACTCACCGAACCGGTAGGTGCCTTGGAGACTGCCTTGAGAGAAGGGGCACCGTGCAAAACACCTATTCTCCTCTTACTTGGACATTAATGAGAGAAAACACTATTTTACTCTTTGTAATCAAAGACGTTTTGTATTTAACAAATTTTATAATAAATTGGTGAAGGGGATAAATCTCGGTCCATTATTGATTCTACCAAAATCATTACAACATACATAAATATCTGATATCTACTGGTATTTGGTTAAGAAGTGATAACAATGTGCATAAATACTGATTGCTATTAGGATAAGGAATACTAAACAATGTAAAAAATACCTGTTGTTATCAGGATAAGGATTGATAACGATATATATAAATACGTAAGGAATGATAACGATATGCATAGATACCTCCTATTATTAGAATAAGGATGAAAATGATATACATAAATATACTGTATATTGTTATTAAGATCAGGTATGATAACGATATGCCTTAATACCTCCTGTTATTAGAATAAGGAATGAGTACGTTGTTCATAAACATATATTGGTTCCCAGTTACGGTCGCCAGTACATCTATTAGAATAAAATAGGAACTACAATGTCGGACCAATTACATTCAAGACCAAGCAGCAACACGATGTGGTGCGACTCTGGTCCATTTACGCTTTCTATCTACAACAGATTCAGTGCGGTGCAAGGACAGAACTTTTGCATCCACCGGACTCAACAGTCACATAGTCAGTGCTTAAACTAGCGTTTCTCAATTTTTTCCAGTCTGCGGTGGATGTTGCATCTGTATACAGTTCTAGGCACTCAAAACATTCATTTTTGTTGTCACCAATAGAACTGTCACTGTCATACATGACAAGCGAAGATGAGGACAATGAAAAAGAAGAGGAAGAGATTATTCGGCGTCTTATGCCAGTCGTCTGCTTGGGACGATGTAGGTTCTTCTTCAGAGCATCATACTTCAACTTCTTTGCAATAAAATCTACTGGGTGAGCGTTAGCATGTGATGTTGAAGCGCGATTTGGATGTCGTATCCGCTGAGTCTCGACTTGTGATATATAGGAAATGGAAAACGCGTTATCGGAAATAGTGGACCCATTTAGAGTAGGGTGACCAACCGTCCCGTAAAAACGGGATTGTCCCGTCTATTCACTACCATTCCCGGTGTCCCGAAAACTTCTCCCGGGACGCCAAAATGACCCGTTTTTACGTACATTGGGTACAAAAAAAACTTTCGAATCGCTAAAATTTCCTAATTTATATTATTATTTTCTAAGCTATGTGATTATATTGGTATACGTCTAATTACTGAGCAACGTCATTACGACGTTTGCAATATTGGATGTGGTGGCTGCACTGTTTTCCCTCCTAGGCCTCCCCACTCCGCAGACGACATAGTGCAAGGGGCTGAAAGTCTTATGGAGAACAAATGTAACCTGTTTTTACTCTCTGTCTCGGGCGGTGGAAGATTGAGGAGCTGTCATCAGTACAGTACATTGTTTCCGTGATTTTGACTAAGATGTAACATACTTCTATTTACGAAAGGTGATCAAAAGTATAGAAATAAAAGTGAAAGTGAAAAGAAAAAACTAGTTGTAAATGGAATAATGTTTTAATGAAATGAAATGATATCTTTGAGTTTTACGTCCGACGCTTATGCCGGTTAGGCTAAAGGAGACGGTGATGATGAGTAATGAATGAAAATGGTGGAATGATGAAAGTGGGAGGAAACGGGAGAACCACGAGGAAACCCACGCACACGGTGTTTGTCCACCACAAAGTTCAGTTGGCGGGTCTTAGGATCGAACCCGGGACCCCAAGCACCAGAGGTGAACGCTCTACCACTGAGCCACCGCAGCTCCGAAATAATGTTTTAAAGTAAGAAAATGCAAATAAAAGGAATTGGAATCCGATGCTGAGAGTAATTATAAATCCTGTCGGGGATAGATTTGAGCGCTCATATATTTTTAGTAATGTTTTCAAATATTTCTTTTTTTGTTAGCTGCTGATAGTTACTTATTACCTAATTAATTCCACAACCTTTTCAATAGGTTTTAAAACGAAAAAAGTGTAAATTTGCTCCTTTTTTGTGAGAGATTCAAAAAGAGAGAGAGAGAACGGAAAGGTTAAAAAATGTATTTAGGGGAGCAATCTATCCAGAAATAAAAGGTGTCTCATTTTTTTCTAGTTGACGATTTGGTCACCCTAATTTAGAGGAATATTCAGTAGCTTTAAAAAAAAGGTACATTGGCTGTGGTTGCTGTCCGTCCTCAGTACGTTTCAAACTTTCGCAACACCCCTGCATATAACTTTCTCTTACATGCAAACAAGCAAACATAAAAATGCATACTTTTTTATTTAAATTATAGAATGACTATGAGATACAAATCTCACAAGCAAATTACGTAAGACTCTTCAATAGAAACATATTAATATAAAAGAAACTTATGATTCCCAGTCTCGGTTCAGACGAGCAGAAAAGTCTGCTGCGGGCCCGCAGCAGAAAACTGTTGCGGACCCGCGCAAGCCGGAAATATATTGGTTCTTATCATTCATGCCACATGATGAGACTTTCCCGCGCGACTCTGCTGCGGACCCGCAGCGGGCAAAAATTGAGTTGCGGGGACTGCTGGCTCGCAGTGAGTCCGCATAGGTGTTGCGAGTCGGTAAACCATTGCTGGCAATGAGTCAAGCCACACGTGCAGACTTTCCTGCGCCAGCAGAAATGGAAAGCGAAGAACTGGACGTAGAACTATTCATTAACAAAATACAAAAATATCCGGAGATATGGAATTTAAAATGTGAAAAATATCGAGACAGAAATAAAAAGCGAGAGGTATTATTTCTTAATGTGAGAATCTAATATTCATGTTGTGTTACTAGTGACATAGTAACACCTTAAAACTAGAATCAAGATATCGTTGTCTTAATTGTTTTGTTTTTCGTTTGTTTGATTTTTATTTTGCTTTGTCTTGTTTTTGTTTATCATCTCTTGTCTGTGGTTGTCTCTGACCTTCCCTTCCCTTTCCTCATTTCTCCCTTTTTCATTTACTTATGAAATAAAGGAGACGAAAATATATATTTAAAAAAATAAACATTCCCAATGATGCCTCGCCCGTTTTTTATGCTCAAGGCACCGGCTGAGAGTTACTCGGCTGAGCGAATGTAATAATAATAATAATAATAATAATAATAATAATAATAATAATAATAATAATAATAATAATAATAATAATAATAATAATATTGAAATAATATTGAAATAATATAATAATATCAGCAGCGAGGCTATGAACACTTTATTGTAATATTAACAACAATAGATAACAAATAGGTTTGGAGAACGAACCTTTATTGTTAATGCAGTTCCTTGAGATTTCTTATTTCACTCACACCGGAATGAATGGCCACTTTAACACAACATTATACTTTGTGGACCGAGCCTTAAGCAGGAATATGCGAAAGAAATATTCCCATCAGAAATATAAGAAGACATCAAACTTAAAAGTAATGAGATATTAGAAGACATTAAGGTAGCTCTTTACTTTGGGCAAGGCAGTGATATATTGTCAGTACTTAATATTGCCGAGCGAGCGTCAGCGAGTGAAGGTGGGTTAGAGCTCCGCAGGGCCCGTTGTTTTCTGTCTTTCGTTCTTGGGAACTGTAACTATAACTGAGGGAACCGGTTCAGATTAATTGGTTATTGTTACTGTCTTGCCTAAAGTAAAGACTATCCTGCCTTAAAAATCTGGCGACACATCTGACACGTAAAATCTCGTGACACAGCGGTTGAGAAACGTTGGCTTAGTATATCGTATAGAAGATGGCAACTTTCGTATCACGTGTCACAGTTATATCCTGTAGGAATATGGCGTAGAGAATGGAGTTGACCCGGCTCAAAGCCTTTCCGATTTAGTACAGTAATGTTGGAAATAACTTGAGTTGAATTAATTTGAGTTGAATTAATTTTGAGTTTAACGTCCCTTTCAGCAGCAAGGGTATATGAGACGGGACCTACGTATTAACGTGGAATCCGAACAACATGAGCTCCCGTCGAGAATCGAACCCGGGTTTCCCACGCCAAATGTTGGAAATGAATCTTACTTATATGCACTACGTTCTGTTATGATAACCGATATTAGGACGTTTTTAAAAATAAAAAATAAATGTTAATAATAATAATAATAATAATATATACACATGACTAGAGAAATCATTTTTAAAACTTCAGAGAGAAAAGTGCAGACGTTATATACTACCAAATAATAAAATAACACTGTAAATAAGTATATACAAAAACTTCTCAATACTTACTTGGTAATTTACATGAAAGGCCTTTACTCTTCCAGTACGTTGTGTTTCATACGCTATCAATGATGTACGACCATCAAGTAAACGTTTCTTTGCACAAAATATGAAACCCAAGATAAGGTACACGATTACTGCAGGAAGTGATTTTATAAAATTCATATTTAAGGAAAAATTAATTTATTTTTTTATTCCGAGAAAACGATAAAAATAAATATTAAGAGATATTTTATGTTAGGTATCCATGAGGTTCGTAGCACCAGCTGATTATAAACACACTCTAACAAGGTTGATTTGATTTTCAACATGAATTTACGCGACATAGTTGTTAACAAGTGTTAACATGTAACGTGTCATACCAATTTACGAACGCGAATTGCTTTTTCCACCTTTTCGAAGTCTCTGTTTGGGAGAGCGTAAAAAGATTGGAATTCCACATATATAAACAACAGGCAAAACGCATTCTAGTAAACTGTAGGAATGTTGGCGTTTTTCTTCTAAACTGATAAAACTTTTTTTATGTCTTAAACTTTTGCATTTCTTTTTTCAGTTATTGTTAATTGTTTTTTTCTTGATTTTGTAATGTTTTATTATTATTATTTTCTTGCATGATTTATAACTGGACAATACGCACGTGAAAAGATCGTTGTATTCATAAAATATTTTTTTCTTTTTCTTTCTTTCTTTTTCTTTTTTTAATGAATTAATGACTTGTTTGGTACTTGTCAACACTGACGTCGATAATGTTGTCCAAGAAGCTTCTGTCGAATGCATAATGATGATTTCAGATTTCCCTCGTAGAGTAGAACGGTTGTTCAACATATGAACATGGGCGTCTCTGGCGGAGGGACGGGGAGACGCGTCCCCCCAATATTTTGAAATACGAAATATTCAATATTTTATTTTTATTTAATTTATTTAGATACTCACTAGCAGTTAGATCATTTCCTTTGATGTCTCCCCCCCCCAAATTTTACATGCCAGAGACGCCAGTGCATATGAAAGGTGAAAAGCAGGGCCGGCCTCTATCATATGTGCAACACGACCATTTGTACAAGGCGCCAAGTTTCGAGGGGCGGTAAAATCTGTCATAATTCTATTATTTGAAATAAATATTTCTTGTTGCGAACAGATTTCATAATAATAGTGGTTAAATTTACTAACCTCGTCTTCTGTTTGAATACTACATTCATAAATCATATTTAGGTCGCATTAGTTTAAGGTCACATGGACAGTGCTAAAGCAAATGGTCAAAGAAATCTCAGCAGCATTAATTGCTTGATTGTTGTCAAATACAAGAACTCAATTCTCAAACAGTAACGAATACCTGTTCCACCACTTAGTTATTTACCACAGTTTTGACATGAAAACTAATCTTGTCTTTGTCACAAACAAGTTCCTCAACATTGAAAGTGGAAGCAAGTTTATATATATATATATATATATATATATATATATATATATATATATATATATATATATATAAAGTTAGATTGCTATGCTGCAAGAATTTTTAATGAGGAGATTCATTATTTGTCCACTAGAGTGCAGTGCTGCATCGGTGGGGATATCTTTCTTTCTTGCATTCAGAAAGTGGTACTGTGTAAAACAGTAAATAGAAAGATAGAGTTGCAAGATTTTTTAAATGACAGCTACAAGATTCTTGCAACATGGCAACCTATCTTAAGTTCTTAACAGATGTAGAAGAAAAATCAAGAAACAAAGAAAAAAAAAGAACTAGTTGCACTGGAATTGCAAACTTATATATTGAAATTGAAGCTCGATAGTGAATTCTGTAAAAAGGAATTCACCATCTTTCCTCTGCACTAACATAATAGATTATTATTTAAAATTAGAAAACAGACACCACGAGGTGTATTTGTAGTGTTTAGGTCTTTCTGAGCGCGAGTGTCTTTTCTCTCCCCTTTGTTGTTCATGATGGGGTGGCATACCTAAAATCGTGGCTTTCAAGGTTTGTTCTTTCTTGGAGCGGCAAATGATGGCACCAGGCCCGTATCCACGGGGGGCAAGGGGGCCTACCCCCTAAACTTTGGCTGGCCCCCCTAAAAGCTTCACAGTAGGCTTGCAAATGAACTACAATATGGTGATGAAGTATAATAGGATTGGGTCGCCCCCCCTAATTTCTACCGGCCCCCCCTAAATTTTGGGGCTGGCTACGGGCCTGGATGCCACTGCACAGGGAAGCAATTTGCCTAGGTGTTGTAAACCTTATCAATGCTTATCATATCTCCGGAACGGCTTTTAAGATATCGAAGTGCTGTAAACGGCAAAATGATTTGTTTCCTAATCGCACACCACACAAGCAATTATATATGATACTTACCTAAGCATGTTTTCAAAATAAAACCTTTCAAAAAAAATTCAAATTTTCAAGCCCTTCTAACTTCGTTGCTATTCATTCAAAACAAATCATACCATGACCATGGTATCCAACGCTAAGGTACTTCTGATGTGCATTGTCTAGTCCATCTCCGTTGTGCTGTATGTGTGATAGAGGCTTCCAAACTTTGAATATTTGTGATATTATAACATCCTTAGTTTCCAACACAGAATAATAAAAGTGGTATTTTAAGTTTTCGTTTAACATATTGATCTGAAATATGTAATCATCTGACGTAGTGTTATTTTAAAAAATATAACTTTATATTGGGATGGCAACACTGTTCACTGGGTGGTGGTGTTTAATACGTAAAACTATGTCCCCCTCCTTATATATATCCAGACCTTAAAGGCAGAGGGGAGTAAGTCATTTTTTTTTTCTGAAAATGAGTTATTGCGAGATTTGAAACGCGTTTTCTAATATCTCTTATTCTTAGAAAGCTTGTAGTTGTATTCTGAATACTTTTATCAAATAACAATAAAATTGGATATAATTCCGAAGGCACTTAAAGGCAAAAAGAAGTAAGTCACTGTTTTCTGTATCTCCTGAAAATTTAATAAAAATGACTTACCCCCCTGTCTTTAAGGTCCGGATATATATATACCGACTACTATACCGATATACTATACCGACAAACTATAAGAGGTGATTCCCCACATCAAAACAAGAGAAAAAGTTCATATGCACCCATGGCAAAAAGTGCATAGTTTCAGAGCTAGGGCTGTCCAAAATCGCGAAAAAGCAAAATTTCAATAGGCCCTGTTTCGAATTCCAGAAACTGTAGATGGTGGTTCTTATCAGCGTAAACGAAGCTGCGCATACACAATAATAAAGTGCATATTTCATCAATTGTCAATAGATGTAGAGGGTATTTCCTACAGTATGTCTTTCTCAGATATGCTCTCAATAGAGTTTTCAGATATACCCTGATTTCAAGGAGGGTTCGAAGTAGGCAGAAGGTAAGCCTTGACAACAATGGACATCCAATGCTTCGGAGGGAAGTAGGAAGTGTTAGGAAGCTGCAGCTCCATTTGTGTATCTGTTTGTGTGGGAGGGAGGGGTTTCGGAATAACGTGTGATGATATGTATTTCGTCACGGTATATTTCACGTTTTCTTCACTTATAACCATGAAAGAAAACATCACAGCGTACGTTTTCCTGAGTACAAGAGACCGTGCTGCTGACGATCCTCAACTCTTCCGACATCGCGCCAAAGGATTCCGGGTTCATCACTGCTATCAAGGCTTATGTTTGCCCACTTTGGACCAATCATCAAATCAGAACACATCTCAAAATTCGGTTGATGGCATGTTTGGGAATTTCACCCTGTACGGAATACTCTGTACACCCATTGAACATTAATGAAATACGCATTTTTGGATTGCGTACGCGTGACTTCCTTTACGCTGATAACGACTCCCATCTACAATCTCTCGAATTCAAAATAGGACCTCTTGAAATTTGGCATTTTTGCGACTTTGGACAGCCCTAGCTCTGAAACTATGCACTTTTCCCCATTGGTCCATATGAACTTTTTTCTCTTATTGGGTGATATCAATAAAAATAAGTAACTACTCCTGAGAAGTCCTGCTCGAGAATCGGAGTAACTACACCTGGAGTAATCTCCTCCCTCAATTTCGTATCAATAAAACAAGCCACTACTCAGGTCTAGTCTGCTCCAGATTTATGAACGTTTACTCGCGCTTCCTCTGCACGTAGCACCGAGTCGTATCAATAAAAGAAGTGATTACTCATTTCTCCCATTCATCGCGCAGTCATTTCGTTGTTTTTAACCTATGGCGTAGTATCTTAAAAGCCATGAAACGGGCAAGTAGCAACGACAGCTTCAATCAAAGTGCATTTGTGGATATTCTAAAAGAGTTTCCAGTGGTACTTTCAAAGTCACAGCTACCAGAAAGTAGACGAAGGAAAGCCGAAACTTTGAAGGTAATTACAGTGAAATGCAACGAAATATCAAATACATCTACGACTGAGACACAAATTCAAAAGAGAATATTTAATATTCGAGCGAGAATAAAACAAAAATAAAAAAGAAGAAAAATTTTTTTTAAAAAACGGGAAAGAAGAAAGTAATACTGAAACCATGGGAATGAACCTATTTGAGCTGATGGATGTTGATTGGAATCCAGCAATATCAAGATTAACACGACAAGCGCATATCACGTGTTGTCCAAGGTCTTTGTAGATTGTTTGGCTTTAAGAACGAAATCAGACACTTGGCTCCTTTGTTTTCTTTTTAAAAAAGTCCAGCCACCCACGTCATATATCACGTCCATCTGATTGCGTTTTCCACACCATACGTGTCCCCTTTCGCCTTGACATAAACAAAATACATTCTCATGTATACACTCTTTCTATCAACGTTGAGTTGAGTTGATTATTAGTTTAATGTCATTTTCAGTAGCGTGTCTATATGAGACAGAACCCACTGATTAACGTGGAATCCAAACCACATGAGCTCCTGCCGGGAATCGAACGCGGGTCTCCTATGCCAAAGGCATGTACGCTAACCGCTTAGCCACGAAATAGCTCTTCCTATTAACGTATTACTCTCCAAAATACTAGGTTTCTTTAATGCCACTTGTGTATAGTCAAGTGTTCCGATAGCACTCGGAAATGTATATTGTTCTTGCCACTCTGCCTTTGCTGTTCGTATATTACGCACACTTCCGGAAACAATCCATTTTCAGGTAGTCATAGACAGTACTTTGAGCCACACCAGAATCCCCTGACATTCCGACCTGGAATCCCGGATCACTCACGTAACGTAAGAAAACCAAGGGCACCGATTTCTCTGTAAATTTAGGGGGGGGGGCATTCAGATGCAGAAGGATTTTTCATTAGTCCTTAGATCACCGGATTCATAATGAAATAGATATGCAGTTAGTTAATTTAGTTGATTTGAATTTTAACGTTGTGTTTTCAGCACCCAAACTATATGAGACGTGGATGCAGTGTGGAATTTGACATGGGGGATCCGAACCACATGAACTCCCACCGGGAATCAATCCAGCCGGGTCTCTCGCTCCCAAGGTGAGTATGCTAATCCTACATTCAGGAAGGAGAGCCCATGGAGGAACTCATATTAATATTCTACTTAGGGTAGAGGAAATTTTTAATTTAATTGGAATGTAAAGGACATGTTTATAACCACACTATGCCTCAGTTTGTATATACGCTTTCATCTATTTTATATATTACACATATTAGCGATAGTCTCAAGAAACATACACTAGTCTCAAATTCTCAAAACACTACATTCAAAATTATAGATCTTACTGTCATGGTGACTCATACTATTATATATTGTAAACATTTCCTTCACAACAGCTATAGTGCGTCCAGTAAGAGAACGTCTCTGACAGCTCGCAGTCACATTGCCACTACTCGCGTGTCAAGGTTTTTTTCGGTGCACCTGTAGTGGCAATTTAATTAATGGTATAAGACAGAGTGATCGTGGTTAGTAACACTGGAATCAAAGTAGGGGCTGCAATGTCCCACCGCATGTGGTAAGAAACGTCAGAGACCATCTCTTGTTGGCCGTGCTATAACATCACCATAACAATGTACTGTACATATGAAGGTATGAATGCTTTAGACAGGTTGCTGCAGATTCGCCGTTAAAACTACTGATGGTATCATCTCACTTAAATTGGAATATATACAAGTTGTGTTACAAAATGTTCTTTCCTGAAATATTAAAATCTTTGTCTATTTCTTTAATTGATAATTATTTTGCTTGATATTTTAAGTTCGAAACTGCTGAGATATCATATTAGTATAATCTGTTTACTTTATCAGCACCAACTGTACAAGAATCTGAATACCTGATATGTGTGAGATGCGTTAGAATAGTTCTGGTCTTATCTTACATAGTTGAAAGTTTATTTTGAGAACACAAACTACTAAAACAATTGTTGAGAAGCAACATGGCGATCCAAACAAATCTATTATATAAAAGAGAACGTACAAATCCTTTGTTCCCTCACCACGCTAATACGGCTGAACCAATTTCTTTTATTTTTGGGGGGTTATTAGGATTTGGACCCTAGATGGTTTTTATCATATCACTTTAATTTTTAATTACCAGTGTCTTGAGATAATTGACCATTCAAGTGTCCATAACGTACAAATCCTTTGTTAGTTCATCATAGGTAAAAATAAACGTATTTATATGCAACCCGCATGACCATGTCACTCGGCGGGTTAACATAAATGACAGGCGATATAATGTTAACATTTACTGCAATCTACTATGGTTTTACTTGAAAGCGAAAACTTCCGGGATGACCGCAGCGAAGCGGGGCGGGTTAACATAAATGACAGGCGATATAATGTTAAGATTTACTGCAATCTTCTATGGTTTTACTTGAAAGCGAAAAAGTAAAAATTATCTAAGTAACAAAGTTTATTGCGTTCCGGGGTGACCGCAGCGAAGCGGGGTGAACGCTGCTAGTTTTATAATAATATTAAGCTAACTAACTAACTCTATGGCCTATGGAACCCGGAGGTTCAATGCCGCGTTCACAAAAGCTCTCCACTGACTTCTATCCTTAGCCAATTGGATCCAGTTTCTACCTTGTATTCCTATCTCTGCGAGATCCATGTTAATATTATCCTCCCATCTGCGCCTAGGTCTTCCTAATGGTCGTTTTCCGATTGGTCTTCCAGTCAAGACTTTGAAAGCGTTTCTACTTTCTTCAATGCTACTACATGACCTGCTCACCTAAGACTCCTAGACTTGACGACCCTAACAATGTTGAGTAAACCGTATAAATTATGTAGTTCCTCGTTATGAAGTTTCCGCCATTCCCCATACCCGTTCCTCTTGGGTCCGAATATTCGTCTCAGGATCTTGTTCTCAAATACTTTTAGTCTGTGTTCTTCCCTCAGAGTAAGCGACCATGTTTCGCAACCATACAGAACAACCATATGATTATCGTTGTATATATTTTACCTTCCTCGACAGAATTCGCGACGACAAGAGATTTTGAACCGAATAGTAACACGAATTCCCTGCTTATAATAATATTAAGAAAATATTTTCATACTCATAATGATAAACAAACGTAACCCATGAATAGACGCGTTACAATAGTTAATCAATTTAGCCTAAATCCGCACTGATAATCTCCAATAACTTCATCTGCTTATTCGATCAATCTTGCAAACAGAATATTTAAGAGGATTTTATAGGATGTTGACAGAAGAGAAATGCCTTGATAGTTATTACAGTCAGTTTTGTCATCTTTCTTATGGACTGGAACAATGATTGATTGTGGCCAGTGCCGGACTTACATATAAGCTAAACAAGCTATAGCTTAGGGACCCCAAAAATTTAACAGTTATAGGAACACATGTTCAATATAACGTAAAGGTACACATGCGGTCATTTTGACCGTGTATGCATTTTTAATGTTTTTAAACCTATTTTACTATTTAAAAACATAGTAAAGCAATAAAAAGATTAAAGAAAATTTAAATAAAGAAACAAAAATTAGTAGACATGATTGATAATAAATGTATTAAAATTTTGAAACTTTTACAAAAGCAGAAACCTGTTGTTATTGATAATTATGAAACACTGACATATTATATACCGGTGTAAGGTAAAGTTCACAAATTCCCTCAGTTTCTTTGCTCACACTCACACACATTCTGTACATACTCTTCTTTGACATTATCCACATATTGCGAGGTTGCACTTCGTGTATTTGTGCTATCTTGATGCATTTTCTATCACTTCCTGTTGGGCACTTCTCACATGTTATCCTTTTCTGAAATCAATCATTAGGTACGCATTCAACCTGGGGAGCAGCAATGTGTTGCGATATTCTTCGTGGTGATACCGGGGAGTGAGGGAGGAAGGTATTGTGAACGACGCGCGCCAAAATGAACCAGTGTTGCCAATATCAGAACGTAAAAATGCTTATCGGTCAAATTGACCGATGTGTACTTATGGATGTTAAAGAAAAAACTGATTGTAGTGTAATTTCCAAATAACAAGAAAAAGCAAATAAGATAAAACGCACATACAACAATAGTGTTTTGTATTGTTATGTACTAGGCTTTTATGAAGAAAGTAATAGGGCTCTATTTCTTAGCCTCACTTGTAATGAGATCCTGTTTTCCAGCCCCACTTATAATGCAGCCCATGTTTCCCAGCCCTGCTTGTAATGGGCCCTTAATTCCATTTCGATATCCATTATGTATATAAATTAGAATTTCAACCTAAAAACAGTGACATTTTGTCGCTGAAAAAGAAAACTTGACGTATAAAGGGTCACTGTTAATAACTTAGGGCTCTATCAAAACTAAATCCAGTACTGATTGTCGTAATTCCACCTTGTTCCAGATAAAGAGATGAATGTGTAACTCTGGGATATCTGGTTCTACTGTGTGACTTTCCATTTATCCGCAGTCATTAGTGGCAATTGTTCCGTCGGTTTTCTTTAATACAAAAGAACAAGGTTGACAGTCTTTGTTAAATTCGTAGACGCTCTTATACATGTGTCGAATGTTTTTATTTATTTACTACTTAAATGGCTACTTATGAGGATTTGTCTTCTAACGTGGCCACTAGAACAAGCAACGAGTCGCTTGGCATAGTGGCTAGCACGCTTGACTTCGGTTCTTGTGGTTCCGGGTTCAATTCCCGGTGAGTGTACGGTTGAAAAACCAAAGTGGTTCGGATTCCACTGTAATCACTAGATCCACATCACATGTCACTTTCAAGATTATGTTTACATGAGAAATATTGTAGGATTGCAAGACAGCTACAAGATTCATGCAGCGTGGCAACCTAGCTTGAGAAAAGTTACTTTCGTATTATGTTGTCTCAGTACTTATGAATGTCAATGTTATACGTATCCTACTATTCTAAGACAAATGAAAAAAAAAGTAAAAAGAACGAAAATGGACCGACATTCGATTCGGTGTCAAAATGCTTTGCTGATTTTAGCTTTTCCCTCTACTCACTGATCCACGGGCATTTCGTTGAAATAGCTTTCTACTTCATGCCATATTTGAGCTTTTCTAGCCGTTACGTCTTGTTTCAAGCCTCAACAGAAGATTTTCAACGAACTTTAAAAAGTTCGTTACTGAATGCTCTGTCTGCGTGTATGTCTGTCTGTTATTTGCGAATTTTTTAAAATTTTCAGCCTCCATTCGATAGAGCATCAAACACTGTCTGAGAAAAATGATGGAATTTTTCGCGTCACTCTTACCGTTCCCGCGATAGTGGTCAAAATTCCGATTTTGGGATATTTCAAGGACCATATATCTCGGGAATTTTATGCCATAAAGAGGTGATATTTTGTAAATTTTTTAATTTTGAGCCCTCCATTTCGAGCACTATAATGATTAATTTCCATTTTACGTGTTCATCATAAAATTCACCAACTAAATCTGTTTGTATGTTAAACACGGACATTGTTTTTATTGCTTTTACTATTTCAAGATCTTTCTTTGTTTTTAAACGGAACACAATATAAATATCGTGCAAATATATATCAATACAACATAATATATATTTGTAATTATTATTATACTATTTTCTACATCCATTTGTAATGTTTGTTATCTTCGTAAAACAACAAGAATGTATCAACAGAACTCTTAAACAAAACATGTGGAGAAAAAAATAGTACTCAAGGATATTATAAATGGATAGATATATTACAAGAATTGTTTAATGAGTATAATAATAAAGCACATAGAACAATTGTTATAAAGCCTGTAGAAGTTAATAAGAAAAATATTAATTGTTATTTTTAGTTCGTTTTGACAATGCTCTTGAAGCATTCTGAACTGATTTATGTTTGTTTCTATATTTGCACATAAAATCTTGATTACAGAAGCTAGTATATGTTTGGAGGAGTGTTTTTCTTTTCTTTCTTCAGTAAAATTAGGAAATAAGTACAAAAGAAATAATAATGTGTGATAGCAACAAGTGAGGTAAGTCAGAAAAAAACACAATATTGAAATAGTTATACAGTAACAGACTAAGAAAAACTTTAATTGTTAATCCTTCTACTTACTAATTACTATTTAAAATGTATATTTATTGATAGTAATAATAAATTGTGATAAATTATGTAAATTGGGTCGCCATTTTAGCAACTGCCAGGAATATCCCTACAAATGTCAAAAACGAAATTTTACTTAAAATAGAAATTGATATTTATCAACGAACTTTGGGACCGCGGTGGCTCAGTGGTAGAGCGTTCATCTCTAGTGTTTGGGGTCCCGGGTTCAATCTCAGCCACCACCAAGTGAACTTTGTGGTGGACAAACAGTGTGCGTGGGTGTTCTTTGGGTTCTCCGGTTTCCTCCCACTTTCTACATTCCACTATTTCATTCATTACTCATCATCACCGTTTCCTTTAGCCTAACCGCCATAATCGTGGGACGTAAAACTCAAACATTTCATTTCATTTTTTTTCAACAAACTTTAGAAGTTCGTTACTGAGTTCTCAGTGTGTGTGCGTGTGTCTGTTATTTGCGTTTTTTTTTTTTTTTTCAATTTTGAGCCCTTCATTCGATAAAGAATCAAAAACTATCTTAGAAAGTGATGAATTTTTTTTTACGTCACTCTTACTGTTCTCGAGATATAAGCCAAAAAAGGTCGAATTTCGACAGAGTTAAGGAGCCATATCTCGGGAGCCGTAAGTCATAGAGAGACGTTATTTTGCGAATTTTTGCGAGAAACAGAAGAAGGTGCGGATAAAAAGATATACTTTTGCATCTAGGAACAATCACATGTTATCCTTCCCGCTTCATATATCCATTATCTATAAGTTCGTTCCCGCTTCATATATCCTTTCTTTGTAAGTTCGTTTTAGCAATGCTCTTGAAGTATTCTCAACTGGTTATTTTTTACCAATAGTAACCAGAATTATCGTAAACCTGTCAAAATTATAATCTAGAAGATATGTTCCACGTTCGCCTTTGAGCATTTAAGAACCTCTATTGCTATTATTTAAAAAAAAACAACATAATTACTCATAATTGAAAATACACCGTAAAATTATTACTAAACAATTTTCAAAAAGCATAGAAATTATGTCGTTAAATATGGAAATAAAGCTGTGTATTGATTAGGTTAATGTTTACTCAAAGCAAAATATGCAGTATATATGAGCATTTTAAAAAGAAAAGGAAAAAAATATGTAATGAACATTTTATGACAGCTGATTTAGATTAATTCATAATATTTTGAATATTTGTCGCTTTAAATTAATTTTAAATAGTTCTGTTATTGTAAAATTTGGAATGAAATAAATTTTATATTTTCTTATAAGGTTGTAACGAGATGTAAACTAGTTTCTGAAATACCAAATCGTTATTTTCAATACACGCAAAGTCAAGATACATATCATATCAAAATTCTGATAATAATCTTGCATACTTTCTGTACATATTAAAAGATACATCACTACCAGTAGTGGATCTGGAAGGTAAAAATTGGGGGGGGGGGAACTAGAACCCAATATATGATAGTTATATATCATGAGTTTAGTATAAACTTTCAAAAATATATAAATAATAGCTTAAATTGTTTTTGTCACTCAAAAAACTGGTGGACTAGGCCCCCCGGCCCTGGCCTAGATCCGCCATTGATTACTACTTTACTTTAATATTGGTCATAAATAGAAATTACGTACTATTCCTATTTCATAATTCACACCTCATTACACAGAGAAAAATCCGTTCTCCGGATAGCGGTATATTGTACAAATATACGGAATCCTCTTGCTTACTCTAGAAATCAGTACGGAGCATACGTTATTCGTATACTACATAGGCACTGCCCTTAGATGTTACATCATGCCATTGCAGGATGTCTGACATCTAACAGTTTTCCGTATATCACATACATATACTTATGTTACCTTCGTCAGCTATATATTATGTACGTCCATTTGTATGTGAGATCCTGACCGCCAACATTGTTTCATACAGGAAGTACCTATAGATGGAACACTTATACAGAAAGTATTATAAAACATGCGTTTTCAGTTATACGTCTGCTGTACGTTAAGTCCAAAAACTACAGAAATTACAAATGTAACCTATCTTTTTAAGTACGCCACCTACATTTTTTTTCTCAGTGTACTTATAATTAAATACGAACTTCATTACTTATAATTACAATAACATAATTTAACATGGACTACTAAGCAAACATCTGTACCAGAATCAAAATACACTGAGAAACAAGTGGCGTACGTAAAAACGTAGGTTATAGGTGTAACTTCAATAGTTTTTGGACTTAACGTACAGCAAACGTATAACTGAAAAAGTAATATTTTATACATGCTTCTCGTACGAACGAAATAACTGTATATAGGTGGTTAGGATGTAACATACAGACGTAGTACATATGCGTGTGTAATATACGGAAAACTGTTATATGTCAGACATCTTGCAACGTCATGATGTAACATTTAAGGGGGAAATGGGCAGTGTGTATGTAGCACATGGATAAAGTGTGCTTCATACAGATTTCTGTAGTAAACATAATAAAGATTCCGTATATTTGTACAATATACCGCTGTCCGGATAACGGATTTTTCCTAGTATAGGAAGATAGTCAGATGTAAATATTTATTTTGTAAGCAACAGCAAAGAATCATTTTAAATCAAAGTACCCCTTAAACTGTACTTGTTCCGTTGATATTAATTTGCTGTGATTATATATGGAATAATAATTAACATTCTAAAGAACGAAACTGGTTTGAAGAATTTTATCAATACTATAATTTTGAAGTCACTGAGTTGGAAAAACAAAGTCACATTTTTATTCGCCAGACTCTTTCATTCTGCTAAGATATTAATAGTTGGAATACGTAGTAAAATATTGTGCAATGCTTGGAAATACAGTTATTTTATTCTGTGGAAAGAGGGACTAAAATAAAACCAGCCACAAATCATATTTCTTGCCATTACTATGCTCACAAAATTCCAACTTCTGTCAGTAAAAGTAATTTGAACTGCAAGATTAACAACTTACAAGACGTTATATTCAGGTTTATTTGATTGTTAAGAATCCTCAAACCCAAAATAAGGATTCAGCTTACGGTGATGATTAAGATTTAATAATCAACAAGCAGAATAAACAAGTTAAATCACTGATTAAAAAAATACTTTTTACACACACACACACACACACACACACATATATATATATATATATATATATATATATATATATATATATATATATATATATATATATATATATTTCAGAATCCTAAGGTACCTCTGCAACAATTTTTATAGAGGGAGTTTGTCTACGGGCATATAATCTGAAGTACTCACAAACAACGTCTATAAAAATTGTTGCGGAAGCACCGCAGGATTCTGAAACTTGGATATTTGGTTAGGACACATACTAATTCCTAACTGAAGTCTTGACCCGACTACGGCAGAATCCATAGTTTTGGAGCTATTGACCTTTAATGTTCATTTTTTCATGTTTTCGGCAGAATATAACTCCGAAAGTAAGCATTTGTGCACTCAGGTTGGTCTATACCTTTTATCTTACTTTGGTGTGAGGAATCGCCTCCCAAACGTTGTCGGTGTTGTTTTGAAACACCGTATATATATATATATATATATATATATATATATATATATATATATATATATATATATATACTTAATTATCTTACTTTTAATAAAATTAAGAAAACTAAGGTAATCTCAATCCCAGAAGTTCTTCAAATCAGGGTTGAAAAAAAAACATGTTTTTTTTTTTAAAAAAATCATAAAAAACGTTTTTTATGTTTAAAACATGTTTTTTTTTAAAAAAAACATTTTTAACGTTTAAAACAAAGTACTTTGTTTTAAACAAGAAAAAAACATGTTTAAAACGTTTATTTTGTTTAAAACAATAATCTACATAAGCATATATATTACATTTTTACACTCTTAGGTACTGCTTGCCATCTATATTCAACCGCTAGATCAAATTTCGGGAACTTCCCTAATCTCGATCCGCCCAAATGTTCAATTCCGGAGAAAAAATCGGGATTTTCCCGATCTCCGTTCACAGAATATGTAGTTTAGTTTTTTTGTGTTACGTTCTACTGGTCGTCTGCATTCTTCATCTTTAAACTCCCATTGACGCAACTGCTGTGTCAGGGCTTTAAACCTCAATGGCTCAGTCTTAAACCTCAAATTAAGGCTGGAAGATGGTTTTGGTACTAATTTATTCCTCAAAGATGCAACTTTCCTGGTGTGCATTTTATGTATGTGGGAGGAGGGTAAATATCGTGTTTTTTTTGTTTTGTTTTCAACAGTTTTTTGGGGGCCGTTCCCCCTCTTGGGGGATAGGTTCATAAAAATTGTTACATGAAGCAATGAAGTAGGTTACTACATGGTAATATCGTGTATTTGTACCAGGGTTGGCTGGTTTAAAACAAAAAAACGAAAAATGTTCCTAAAAGTGTAAGTGTTTGTAAAATCTTGATGAAAACACGTTCGTGGGTTATCACGTTTCACTCCCGTATATTATTCGTATTATATTCAGACCTAAACTCCCCATTCATTACTCAAAAAGATTATACTGCATAAGCAACTTTATATATATATATATATATATATATATATATATATATATATATATATATATATATATATATATAAGTTTATAAATGTTTGTTTTGTGATTTTTTTGTACTTGTTATTATTGTTTTTATTTAATTGCAATCAAAGAAAAATTCTAAATATTGTTTCGTTTCAATGTTTACTATTGATAAAATACATCGAAATGCCGTACTTTTTGTGTGTGTGGGGAGGGGGGGTCAGACCCCACGAGAGACATTTAGTGAAATGAGAAGTCTCTTTGCTATTTATTTATGTATAAATGAGTCTGAGCCAAAGTGGACTCAAATAATTCGTATCTTTATTCACTTTTCTTACTAATATGCAAATTAAGTCGTTGTATTTCTTTAATTTGGACCAATAAAAGTTGCTGTTAACTAACTCGAACTAAATCAGTTCTTCTGTACTCCGTAGTACTTTGAAATTGTCCATATGTAATTCTGTATAATGGTTTCACTTGTGCAACTGTAGTTATATTAAGAAGCATGTAAAGATCAGTACAACGTATTTTTATCAGGATTCCTTCGTGAGTGAGTCGGCAGACGTATCGCATTTGTGGCCAATTAGTCCTGGTTCCGAGTTCAAATGGAGGACAATTTCTCTCGGATGTAACTCGAGAAACGATTTTTATTCCGCTTTAAGCTTATGTGATCCCTTCCAGCATAACCCGGTAGTTGCATAATAACATCAAGGCGAAACAAACTTATTTCTGTCCATATATGATATGAATATATAGAGCAAATTATTTAAACCAAAAGAACCTGGTTTAAACCAAAAAAAACGGTTTTTTGTTTTTTCAATAAAAACCATGGTTTTTGCCAACCCTGATTTGTACTTCTTGCTTATTATGGGGAGCAGGGAGGGGACAAAGCCAATTTTTGGAGTTTCAGTTTTTTGACGTAAATTACATTTATTTTTACAACAAACATCAATAGCTCAGTCCTTAATTAAGCTAGAAAGGTGATTTGGAACCAAAGTATTTTTGAGAGATAAAGCTTTCCGTCACTTGCATTTTATGTTTATACGGGGTACGTATGTACGGCCGAGAGAGGGAGGATGAAGTTTTTTTTTCATCATTTTTTTTTCATCAGGTTTTGGCGGGTATTCCTCCCCTCTGTGTGGTACATCCATAAAAATTGGTATGTGAAGCAATGAAGTAGTCCCCTACATGATAGTAACCTGTATGTGTACTTGTTGTTTATAGAGGAAGAGGGGGTCAAATTTGGTTAATTTACATTTATTTTCGGGGCGGTCCCGTATAACACAAGATGGTGGTCTAGAAGCATAATTCTTGTTCGTATACATGATGTGTGCAGCAAAAATGATTTGCATATGGACGTGGTACTATAGTGGGGGAGGGGAGAATGTCTAATTCAATGAATGTTTTTCTGCGCATATTTTTTTTAAAAATATTTCCTACATAAAACGAATTCATTACGCAATGGCAGCAATGGCTACCATTTCTTATATTATTGTCACAAGTATGTGGCCTACACATTAGCATCATTTTGTCAGCGCAGGTAACTGCAAGGGTTGCCAGGGCCCCTCAAAGTCAATATTTTCATATTTTTAATGATTTTTTATGTCTGTTCTTTTTCTACGAATACGGCGGGAATTTCACGCATATTATCTCGTTGGAATTTGTGTTCTATAAGCTTTTCAATGGTGTATATCTCATGAAATGTTCAAATACTTCACTTGAACTTCTGTTGGTTTAGTTATAAGCACACTGATGTGCAGAATTTCGTTCAGTAATTGCTGTTATAATAAGAATATAACTCTGCTTGTAATTTACTCCATGCACAAACCCTGCGGAGGATGGGTTGTTTGTTAGAAAATTAAATTAGCTTCTTCAATCTGATATTTTAGTTGTTTTAAACATGTCCAACCAGCATCGAAAAAAAAACACGTTTAAAACAATTTGTTTAAAACGTTTAAAACAAACTGAATAAAACAACAGCCCTCGTTTTAAACATGTTTTAAACACTTGTTTTAAACATTTTGTTTTAAACATATCAACCCTGCTTCAAATCAGGGGCTCACACGCCATGGACGGCGCCAGAAGCGTTTGATGGGGTGGGTGGAAAGACGCGGCCGTAGTTGCTGGGTGGGAGGACAATGAAAATAAGAACCGGGCAATGTAGATTTTTTTGGACAATAATTAAGTTTCAATATTTATACTCTTTACTTAGCTAAGGCTCAGACCGAAATAGGAAAGGAACAAGGATGTGGAAAACAGCTCTCTTGGCTTTATAGAAGGTACACTCATGTCCAAAATTATTGTCGCATGTCTGTTGTAGGAACATAATTTGCTAATGAATTTGCCCGGTATTTCTTATAATGTTAGTATGTGTATAATCGACAAAGATATGTATGTGGCAAATTTCATGTCAAAAGAGCAGTAAATACGAACAATACAACGAAAATAGAACTTTCTTCTCTATTTAGCAACATATTGTTTTACTCATTCTAATTTTCGTATTTATACTTCTTTTCCTATAAAATTTACCACAAATATACATTTCTCGATTATACACAAAGTATCACTATTAAAAGTACCCTATAAAATCATTATGAACTTATGTTTTTACAAGAAGACAGTTATAGATATGCGACAATCATTTTGGACATGAATGTACAATTCCGGCATTCGCCTGGTGGCGAAGAAATGCAGGATTTAGGATGGGCTGTGGGAGTTCGTGGCTATATGCTCGACCTACGGAATTCCGCGTGGCAGACACACTACCTCTACTTCCAGTTTTTTTTTTTTTTTTTTTTTTAACATTAATAACGGTGTGTACTGTGTAGTCGAATTTCAAGACAGCTTTACCTCCTCTCCCTCCAAGAATGCACATGAATGCATAGAAATAAAAGAAGGTTCAAACAACACAGACAAATAGATAATACCCTACCTTTCGTTAATAACATAAAATACACAATAAGTAGGTAAAGTAAAACAAGGATAAAATAGGCTACTGCAAACATTTTTACCTTTGAAGGATTTATTACAAGAAAGTAAGAGACAAATATATATATATATATAAATCATTTATATTTTCTCTCGTATATTCTTAGTTTGTGCACATTATATTTTTTGAGGTGATCTCTATATGCAACAGCAAAGACCTATGTTACTAAAAGAATAGGGAAATTCAACAGCATGATTGTTTAATCATACCCCTTCCCGCTGGAGTCACTCCCTTCGCTCGCTCTCTCTATATATAGAGAGAGCGAGCGAGAGGAGTGACTCCAGCGGGCGGTAATCATACCTTACACAGAAATCTTTGAAACTGAAACTCAAGTTAGAAAAAAAATATATAAATTGGATAAAGAAGTAAATAACAATTAACAAAACTTCATCATGATTCACAGAAACAACCATGTATTTTAAACCATGAAGGGTTGATCACATGGTACGAACAAGCTTACAATAAACTTTTATACCTGTATTTTAATGAAGTGCAATGCGTCGATTTTTATGTCCAGCATCGAATGCGTTTACCGCATCTTCCTACAGCAATATTCATTACAAGTTTTCTTTCTAGTAAAAGGAAACAAAGATCGCTTAGGCAACTGTTTGCCATTCGATTTCTTAGATACGTTTTAACCCGTCTAAGACACGAGAAAGAACGTTCACATGGTGAACTAGATACAGGAGTGGTGACAGCAATTACGGCTAATTTGTGAATTTCATGAAAAGTAATTTTGAAACGATCCGTCACTTCAGTAAACTGAGAAACGGAGATCATTTTGCATTGTTTTTCCTGCTCATAACGTTTCAAAACTTTCGGGAGAAGCTTCAGTTCCACCTCTACACTATCAACATCACATCCATAATGACGTGCAAGTGGTTCAATTTTCTCAAATGAGAGGAAGAGTTCACTTTTAGGGTGAAGACTGCTTATCCCACTTAAAATCATTGTTCATTGCAGAGTTAAAACAGGGTCCTAGAACCTATTACATTACAATAATTAGTAATACCTATTGCTTTTGAAGTACAGGATGTCACCTTCATCATTTTACTTCTGTTGGGGTGGGCGGATGGGTGGGCAAGGCCGTTCATCGGATGGGCGGTTGCCCACCCCCGCCCACCCTTAGTGCCGTCCCTACCACACGCCTATTTCCATAGAGTGTAGTGTAATAGATTTCAGCTGCTCTTCCCGCTGAAGCCGTAGTCCTCTTGTTGGTCATGCGCTAAAGCTAAGTAACGTGAGTGGAGACTGTGGCGCCACCACTCAAAGCAGTTGAGTACCACGAACTACTCAAAGCAAAAAAGAATTAAATCATTCAGAGAGCATGATTTAAGATTTAGATTTCTGGGCTTTCGACATCTAAAGCCATCTAGCCCTTCACGATTTGAGGGATGACGTCCCTCGGCGAGCACACAATCCGGGGAAAGGGAAGGAAGAAAGGATTAGAGAAGGAAGGAAGCGACCATGGACCTATAAGTTAGGTACCATCCCGGCATTTACCTGGTGTGAATGAGGAAAACCCAGGGAAACCTCATTCAGGGTGGCTGTCCTGAAAAAGCGTGCTACACCGAGTGGCCACACCGGGAATCGAACCCGGGACCGTTCGCAACGAAGGCGAGAACGTTAGCGGCTATGCCAGAGAGCATGAGTCTGATAGAATTAGCCAATGATACACTTAGCTACTGCCAGTAGCAGACGATGCAGTTAGTTACAACTCTAGCCGGTAGTGTCGCAGTCACTTTTGTTGCATTGTGGGAACGATTTGAATTTCAATTAGGTATATAGGGATTGGTGCATCAGGGTGATCAGTGCCTATTCCCATGACAATGCCTACATTAAACATACAGAAATGTAAACATATACCTAGGAATTATGAATATAATCAGCCTATTTTTAATAATCATCGAATTTTCTGATTGAATAATTTTGTAAATATTTATCGCAATATTTATTATCCCATATATCCCAATACAATTAAAGATATCGAATATCTAGAATGCGATAATACTAAAATTATGTAAATTTATATAATTTCGAAGAATTTTCCAAAATATGTGTATTTCAATAGGTTAATATTCGATCATTAGTATCACTAGGCCCACATACAAACCCGTCAAATCATGACATAATTAACTAATTGATAAAAGAAAATTTGGAAACATGTTGTAACAAATTATGGCGATATTATATTTAAAAATAACACTGTAGTAAAGAATTAAAAATGGGATTCCTACTCTTTATTCGAAAATATCGCTTGTGTAAAATAATAACTATCAGTGTTCGTCAGTAGTTCAAACGTAGATAATTTTGTTAAGAAATTTAGACCCTTGAATATATTTCTTGATCCTTGAGAAACGTCGTTTCTTCGTTTGTGTGCAAGAGCCGTAGCTAAGGAGGGCCGAGCAGGGAGGTTACTAGGGATGGCCACAAAGTTTCGGTTCCGGCGGAACCGGTTCCGCGTGGAACCGGTTCTTGGAGATCCGATTTTCAGAACCGGTTCCAGACCTGGGTCCGAAAAACCGGTTCCGGAACCGGATCTTCTAGAACCGGATCCGTTCAGAGCCGAAAACCGGTTCCGCCAGGAACCGGTTCTGGCCATCCCTAGCGGTTACCCCCGGTGCTGATAGCAAGAGGACGCCGAACGAGTAACAAGAAAAATGTTGGAAATTGTAACGAATTTCTTGTCATGTAACGTTTTACTTCCTTTTACGTACTTCTTTCGTTACATTTATAGCTCACAGTTCGAATACTAAATATCAATCACCACTAAGAACTATTGATTACACAAACATGAAATTAAAATCATCACATGCACATCACCATTACCTTTTATTTTTCAAAATCTCCATTAATTATTTTTTTAGTTGTCATAGCAACCCGAAACAAACAACTATTCGTAAATACTGCTCCTACGATTACCCATTAATTATATAAAACATATTATCTAACTATCAACAACATATTATCTACTTTTTTCTTCTACTTCTTAACAACAGATTGTGCACTATTAAACACCTTTGCCCACAATAGCTACAAAAAAATGGAAGTAATTCACATGAAAATAACGCACAGATATACCGTACAATATCGTTGTAAAATGAGTAAACGAAGCGTCGTCCTATTAAATCAGTATTGGCGCCCTATTAAATCAATATTATAGTCGCTTTCCAAAGAAATAGATTTGTTAAAAATGTTCTTGCTCGCTATGCTCGAAATCCAAACGTTTCACTAAGAGTCACAACAAGTTTTTACTCTTACTTATATATATACTTATATATATTATAATTTCTTAATGACGATGTCATAGACCTATACAAGATGCCGAGTAATGACGATATAGGAGCGTTTTCAAAATCAGAAACGGTCAAAGTCTGAAATACGTGTTCGGCGTTTTGATGGTGATATTAAGTTTGCTTAGTTAATTCACGCATTCCTACGTAATGGGATTAATCACGATTCTGAGAATGAAGGTATGGAAATGAGAGGAGAGAAGAGATACACGCAAGCGCTGTTTGCGCCTGAATATTCAAATGAAGGTAAACAAGGGAAATAATAACATTTTCGAACTTGAAGCCGTTTAGAACAAGGGCTTATCTTTTTCACTGATCACTACCAGTGATTTTTTTTTATTCCATTGATATATGAAATGCTTCCAGCTTGAAAAAATTTATTGGGATCATTTCTCCATCAACTATTTGTATCACCAGAATGTTTTTGTGCATACATATGTATCTAGTTGTGTGATAAGAGGGGCATACTGAAAGTCGTGAGCAACATGTTTTCACAACCGTAACCTTTAGTTGTAAGTGAAACTAAGTATATCATCTGAATCTACAGATCTTTCTTTCCAGACATTGACGCTGTTTGTTGCTAGCACGTGACCACACGCACGATTTCCAAAATGGCGGGCAGCGATGTTACGTTTAGACAGCATGCTGTGATTGAATTCTTTGTTAAAGAGGACCAATGTACTTCTGAAATTCACCGTAGACTGCAGCGTGCCTATAGAGATAAGTGCATGAGTGCCAGCAGTGTTAAGGGAGGGTGAAACATTTTAAGGATGGACACGAGTATCGAAGATGAGCCTCGCAGCGGGCGCCCTCGAACGCCTCCACAGAACGCAACAAGGTAAGGGTTGATGAGCTGATTAGGGGAGATAGGCGTATCACTGTGAATGAAATCGCTGCAAAACTTGGTGTTGGACATAGTGCGGTGTAAGAAATGGTTCAGAGTTTTGGTTATCGGAAGGTTTGTGTCCATAGGGTCCCACGTTTATTAATCGAGGACCACAAATATCAGAGACTAACCATTGCCAGAAACCTTCTTCAGAGATTTTGAATGAAGGTGATGACTTCCGCTCGACAAGTATTGTGATTACAGATAAAAGCTGTTTACATCATTATGAATCTGAAACAATACGACAGAGTATGGAATGACATCACTTGAATTCGCCACCGAAGAAGAAAGCGAAGACAGTGCAATCGGTAGGGAAAGTTATGGCGAGCGCCTTCTGGGATGCACAGGGTTGCATTCTAGTTTACTTTCTTGAGCCTGGACAAACCATAAATTCTGTCCGCTACATCCAGACACTTTTGTAACTCCGTCCTACCTTGCGTGATAAACATCCTGGAAAGATCTTCCTTCAGCAGATTAATACGCGTTCGCATACTGCACGTGCCACTATGGAGCAGATCAGGAAATTTGGGTGGGAAACACTTCCACATCCTCCCTACAGCCCGACATGGCACCTTCCAACTACCATCTTTTCGTTTTTGTGAAGGAACAGATGCGAGGCCATCGCTACGAGACACTGGAAGATATTCGGCAAGCAATGCGTCAGTGTCTAAGGGCAGCTCGAACGGAATTCTATTGCAAGGGTTTTCCAAACTTGCAGAACGATGGGGAAAATGTGTGAATGAAAGGGGACTATGTGGAAAAATGAAAGAAAGGTCTGTAGATTGAGATGATATATTTGGTTTCACTTACAAATAAAGATTACGGTTGTGAAAAAATGTTGCTCACGACTTTCAGTATGTCCCACGTATTTTTACCTACCAACATGCATACAAGAGATATACATACATTACGTATATACGATACGAGTAGCGCTGCGTTATTAGATATCTCAGTCAAGTCAACCCTGTTTATTTTGTTTCAAATGTTCTTTATTTTAACTCATTTCTTTTAACTATTTTTTAATATCATCATCATATATATTCTGCCATTATGGACATATCACTTGCCGCGGCTGAGAACCTTCCATGCTCCACGGTCTTCCGCTAACCTCTTCCTCTTTGCGTATGAGATTTCTGTACTTGTATCATCCATCAATTGTAGCCTCCTTCGCCCCCTCCCTCTCTTTCCTGCCACCATATCCTCTAGCACGTCCCTCATCATACAGTTTCTTAGCCAATGTCCCGAACAGTTTCTCTTTCTCCTTTTAATAATATCTAAAATTGTTTCTTTCTCTCCCATAATTTTTAGCATCCTCTCATTCATCTTCCGCTCTACCCAGCTAATTCTCTAAATTCTTCTCTATACCCACATTTCGAAACCTTGTAGTAGTTTTTTTTCTCACTTTTACATAATGTCCATGTGACTGAATACATACAATACAGTACTCAACACCAAGCATTTTAAGAGTCTTTTTCTCAACTCCTTATTCAAGGTTCTATAAAATAGATTTTTCTTCCTTCTCAAACTTTTGAACAAATTTTCATATAATTATTGTCTTCAAATATTCAAAGAAAATATGAGCACGCTTAAGTGAAAGGAAGTAAAAGTTTGTGTTTAAAGTTCCACAATTACGCTCTGACAGTGGCGGATCCAGGGGGCAATCGGGTCGATCGCCCCCTCCTTCAGAAGAGGGAATTTTTTTATTTTATATATAAATAAAACCCATACCAGAGTTTGGAGCTCTTAAAAGTAGCTCTAAGTAGTAGTATTACAATCCGAGCCCCCCAGAAGTCGGTCCTGGATCCGCCCCTGCGCTCCGAGGTTAAGTGAAGATGATGAAGTGATTGTGGAATATAGAAAGTGGAAGGAAGCGGGAGAACCCCGAGAAAACCCACTCACATTGTGTTTGTCTACCTCAAAGCTCACATGTCACGAGCTTGGGATCCAACCAAAGACCCCATGCACTGAGCACTCTAGCACTGAGCCACCGCGGCCGGCTAGAATCTTTCATGTTTAAGAAGCTAACGCATATTTTGTTTGTGACCGCTTTCCTGTTTATATTGACGTTTATTTGTTTTCTAAGGTTAGTTTATTCCTTTTTTTTTTTTTTTTTTTTTTTTTTACTTCCAGGGGGAAATTTGGATTATATTTACTTCATTTACTATTCATGTTATCAAATTTCAAAGGAAATCGTGGCATGATTATTGATTCAGTGCGGATGTTGTTTTTCCTGTGAAGGAGGATGTAAAACAGAGATATTTGCAGCTAATTAAGTTTATTATTATTAAAATTGTTCCTTTTCTGATGATTGCATATTTATTTTCCCCTTATTTCTATGAATAAGCAAATTTTTCATAGAATTCTAATATGCAGTTGTACAAAAGAAAGGGGAGATTATTTTAGATGATTTCGAAGGTTGGAGAATGGCTTAGCGGATTATAATTAATTTTATGTATAATTATCGGCTATGTCTTTCCCTACGTCCATCTGCAAATATCAGAGCGAAAACGTTCAGAGATAATGAAAAGCTCATTTCTATATGGATTCAGCGTTAGAACAAGCGAGTTTTTGTATGGATTCAACATTCCCACAAGCTAATTTTTATACGAATTCCGCGTTCCAACAAGCAAGCATTTATATGGATCCAGCGTTCCGACAAGTGAGTCTTTATATGGATTCAGCGTTCCGACAAGCAAGTTTTTATATGAATTCAGCATTCTGACAAACTAGTTTTTATATGGATTCAGCGTTAGGACAAGCGAGTTTTTGTATGAATTCAGCATTCCTACAAGCTAATTTTTATACGAATTCCGCGTTCTAACAAGCGAGCATTTATATGGATCCAGCGTTCCGACAAGTGCGTTTTTATATGGATTCAGCGTTCCGACAGCAAGTTTTTATATGAATTCAGCATTCTGACAAACTAGTTTTTATATGGATCAAGCATTCCGACAAGCTAGCTTTTTATAAACTCAGCATTAGGGTAAGCGACTTTTTTTATGAGTTCAGCGTTCCGACAATCAAGTTTTTACATGGATTCAGTGTTAGAACAAGCGAGTTTTTATATGGATTCAGCATTCCTACAAGCTAATTTTTATACGAATTCCGCGTTCCAACAAGCGAGCTTTTATATGGATCCAGCATTCCGACAAGTGAGTTTTTATATGGATTCAGCGTTCCGACAAACAACTTTTTATATGGATTCTGTGTTAAAAGAATACATTATTTTTATCTCTATCCTTAACACTCTCTTCAATCGAAAATACTTGAAATTTATCCTTTCCGGCTTCCACTGATCTCCATAGACAGAGATGTTCACCCCCCCTCCCCAAGGATAAGGGTAACCCCCAAAATTTACCATCCTTCCTTCCGAAATTAATTTTCTCTTCCCCATTTTGCCATTCTTTCTCCTCAAATTTATTGTTCTCTCCCCAATTATCATTCTACCCTTCAACAATTTATTATCTATCGTTCGACATGCACCTTTCTTCATTAAAAATTTACTATTTTCCAGTTCGATTGCACCATTTTCATGAAAAATTATGCCCCTCCAAATATTTTCATAGGTGCCACTCGTGCCCTAAAACCGCCTGTGGGTACTCCTGCCCAAAGCGGAACAACGAAACAGATTGTGAAAAACGTTTTTCTTATATATATATATATATATATATATATATATATATATATATATATATATATATATATATATATATATATATATATATATATATATATATATATATATATATATATATATATATCGGGTGTTGCAAAATAAGTGTTAAAACTCTTGGGAGGTGACTCCTGCTATAGAGATAAGAAAAAAAGTTATCTTGAACTTTCGGCTGTCGGACGTAGTTGCGGATCTACAAGGTGCCGAAAGCGTGGGAAAATGACTTTGGGACGCCAATAGTTCGGAAACTATCCAACATAAAGAGGGCGGGTAAAAAATTCACTGAAGAAGTCATACCTGCTGTATTGAATTTTGCATGCTTCACAATCCTACCATGCACGCGCAAGGGATTCCCCAAAGGAACGTAGGGAGTCCCGGCCATAATCTGTCAAATGAAAATTGGTCTAAATGGATATGAATTGATGGGGCTTCTACCAGGTAACAATAATTCGTTTGTATTAAGTCGATGTCTGGAACAAATACAAAATGGCCGACACCTTCATGCTCGTTGTGTGTGGTTGCATAATCGCCAGTTACAGATGCTGGCCAACAGTGACGTTCTGAGTATTAAGTGTACCGAATTTGTACTCAAATGCACTAGAAGGACATCTGGAGTGTTGGTAGAACACAACAGATGAAACAGGATGATTCACATGTGTGGAAACACGTAACGAAAAATGCCCAGAAATGTCCAGAAATAAACTCATACTAAGTAAACGTGAGTTCAAAGCGTTGGAAATGTAAGGATTAGCGTCAAGAACATGAGAGCCATTGTCAATTCACCAATAAGATTCCCTCAAACCGATGCAATATGATGCGCAAGATTGCATACCAATAAGAAATGAAACTAAATCTTTAAGTTTTACGTCCCACGATTATGCCGGTTAGGCTAAAGGAGACGGTGATGATGAGAGATGAATGAAATGGTGGAATGAAGAAAGTGGGAGGAATCGGGAGAACCCCAGGAAAACCCACGAGCACGGTGTTTGTCCACCACAAAGTTCAAACGGCGCCAGCTGGGATCGAACCAAGGACCCCAAGCACCGGAGGTGAACCTGCTCTACCGCACCACACACAACGAGCATGAAGGTGTCCGCCATTTTGTATTTGTTCCAGATATCGACTTAATACAAACGAATTATTGTTACCTGGTAGAAACCCCATCAATTCATATCCATTTAGACCAATTTTCATTTGGCAGATTATCCGGGACACCCTACGTTCCTTTGGGGAATCCCTTGCGCGTGCATGGTAGGATTGTGAAACATGTAAAAATTAATACAGCAGGTATGACTTCTTCAGTGAATTTTTTACCCGCCCTCTTTATGTTGGATAGTTTCCGAACTATTGGCGTCCCAAAGTCATTTTCCCACGCTTTCGGCACCTTGTAGATCCGAAACTATGTCCGATAGCCGAAAGTTCAAGAAAACTTTTTTTCTTGTCTCAATGGCAGGAGTCACCTCCCATATATATAAATTCAACGTCCTAGGAATATTTTCTATCCGAGCTCTTATTTGTTGACTAAACCAGAAAGTGGTTGAAATTTAATACCATTTTCGGTTTCAATATTTATTTTTTAAAGAAGAATCCGAAAACAATAGCGGAGTATGGTTTACTGATACGAATTCAGTGTTTCAAAAATAGTTTTATCTCCAAACCGGAAGTGGTAGGAATTTATAATTTTTGGTTCCAGCATTTAACGTCATACGCCAGAACGGTAATATAATAGACCTACAAGGAGTACCTTTTGATATGGACTCAAAGCTCCAAGAATACGTTATATCTGGTTCAATTTCCGAGGGTTCCTGTCACCACAGCAAGGATATTCTCACGTTCCGGATCGAGGTCGGTTTGGGAAGTGAACGTGGCTCAGCTGACATCCCTGTTCTTGTTCAAAATCGGTTTAAATGCCATCGAAAGTGTCACCGATCAACTTACCAGAATGAGTGGTAGTGTTCATGGAATTAAAATGTTTTTCCTTCTTTTTTTTTTTTTTTTTTTTTTTTTTGGTACATTCTGAGGCATAATAGTTCAAGAGAGAAGGCACAATAGCCACCTCACAATCTACATTTGTGGAAAGACTATAGAATTTGCTCGTTCATAATGCTCTACCAAAGTGTGTCTTTTTAAGATCATTGACCGTAACTACTCTTGTAAAAAAAATCTGAAAAAAGCAAAAATTGGGGAGGGGATGATTTTCCCTTTTTTATCAAGACCAGAAAAAAGCAAATAATATATATGCAAATTTTTGTGGTTTCGAAATACTATAGTTGCTGATGCAAATTCGATTTCACTGGAGTTGTGTAAATGCTCACCCTGTTTGCTCTCTTTAAGGGTAGAAACTAGGGATGGACAAAACCGGTTTCTATAAAAACTGAAACCCGAAAAACAGACTTTTCGGTTTTCTCCAAAACCGGTTTCGGTTTTCTTCAAAAACCGGTTCGGTTTTTCACCGAAACCGGTTTCGGTTTTCTCCAAAACCGGTTCGGTTTTCACCGAAACTTCGGTTTTCACCGAAAACACATAAGACTATTTCTGTGGAAATGGATTCGGTTTCCGGAAAACAACGAAACACCATTCTGGTCAGAAATAGAACAAATTTTGAAAAAAAACGGAATCGGTTTTGAAGAAAACCGAAACCGGACCAGCTAAAAAACCGAACCGGTTTTGGAGAAAACCGATAACCGGTTTCGGTGAAAAACCGAACCGGTTTTGAAGAAAACCGAAACCGGTTTCGGTGAAAAACCAAAACTGTTTTTTTGAAAATTTTCAAAAACCGGTTTCGGTTTTTCTAAAAACCGAAAACCGAAAAAACGGTTTTTGTGCCCACCACTAGTAGAAACATACCAAAGATACCTTGCGATCGAGGTCGAGGTTTAAGTCGCGGTCGCAACTTCGATATTGGCACAAACACATGGATTCAAATGTGTAAGCGCATGCCGAAGACGTACGCTACGTCGCGGGAACCGGTCAAAACCCCCACAGCCAAAACACCCACACTCAAGAAATGTCAAAACGCCCACACGATCGGTCATAACCCCCACACAAATGGACAAATCCCCCAAACGCACGAACGGTCAAAACCCCCACAGCCAAAACCCCCACACTCAAGAAATGTCAAAACGCCCACACGATCGGTCATAACCCCCACACAAATGGACAAATCCCCCAAACGCACGAACGGTCAAAACCCCCACAGCCAAAACCCCCACACTCAAGAAATGTCAAAACGCCCACACGATCGGTCAAAACCCCCATACAAATGGACAAAACAGCCACACATAGCAACGGTCACAATCCCCACATAAATGGAAAAAACCCACACACAAATGGACAAAACTCCCACACAATCGGTCAAATCTCCCACACTCTGAAATGATCCTGGTTGTATGTCTTGCCCTTGTACTTTTTAATAACATTTTTTATTCCACTTAAACCGATGTTGCAACTATTCTTCTTGCACTGTTTTGTAATGACAGAAACACTAAGGTGGGCGTCGTAAAGAGCCGCAACAAAGACGTGCAATCACGGTATTTTCATAGTGTGGGGGATTTGTCCGATTGTGTGGGGGTTTTGTCCATTTGTGTGGGTGTTTTGTCCATTTATGTGGAGATTGTGACCGTTGCTATGTGTGGGAGTTTTGTCCATTTGTGTGGGGGTTTTGACCGATCGTGTGGGCGTTTTGACATTTCTTGAGTGTGGGGGTTTTGGCTGTGGGGGTTTTGACCGTTCGTGCGTTTGGGGGATTTGTCCATTTGTGTGGGGGTTATGACCGATCGTGTGGGCGTTTTGACATTTCTTGAGTGTGGGGGTTTTGGCTGTGGGGGTTTTGACCGTTCGTGCGTTTGGGGGATTTGTCCATTTGTGTGGGGGTTATGACCGATCGTGTGGGCGTTTTGACATTTCTTGAGTGTGGGGGTTTTGGCTGTGGGGGTTTTGACCTAGACCCTACGTCGCGACCTAGAGATCGACCGTGAGGGTGAATTAGTGGTCGCGATGATAAACAACCGAATTTGTTTTTACATCAATGTTCAGCGGAAGCATCGCTGTGGTTCGTGTTCTCATTGGTTCTTCCTGAAGCATTGCACGGAATAAAGTCTTCATTTGTTTAGAATTTCGTCTGTAGAGAATTGTATGTGTCTATGCTCGGGAGGTTTTGCTGCACTATTAAATTTGATTATGAAAGACATATCGCACACCCGATTGGAAGACTGTTACAAGTCAAAATTACACATTTGTGGGAACATGGCTTTCAAATACAATAGTGCGTCCAGTAAGAGAACGTCTCTGAGAGCTCGAAGTGACACTGCCACTACTCGCGTGTCAAGTTTTTTTTCGGTGCAACTGTAGTGGCGTAAGACAGAGTGATCGTGGTTGGTAACACTGGTATCAAAGTAGGGGCTGCAATGTCCCACCGCATGTGGTAAGAAACGTCAGAGACCGTCTCTTGTTGGCCGTGCTATAGAATACTGGTATTTCTGCCATCTAGGGGTGTTTAGTTACGTTTATGCGAAAATATCACCAGGCAGAGGTAGTAATCTCTTCTCTATTCTCTTTTGAGCGATGATAACTCAAAATTTCGATTTTTTGAGTTGTAACACTCTTCCACAAGGTGTGCGATATTAATAGAACTAGTGAGGAATGTTCCAGCAATATAGGATAAGAAACATAAACAACATCATAATAGGCACGTTTTAAATAGAGAATGGAAGAAAATAGCTACTGAAATGGGAATGTCAGATAGGTTATTCATATTTATTTGAGAATTATACTCTAGCTTATTATTATATAAGTCAGTGGGGGTTGCAGGGAGTGGGCTTTCGGGCTGAAGTATGTACCTAGGTAAATTGTGGAATTTCTAAAGAAAAAAAGAAGCTACTGTTAATCATATCTACACTTAAAATCTCGACGCCCCCACCCCCATTTCCGAGATTAATAATAAAAAAAAAAGGTTTCTTCTAAATTCGTTACTGATATAAGGTAAAGAAAGACCTGTAAAGACAGCCATGTATTCATAGGGAGGAAACGTCTAATAATGGAATTGCAGTGACGAATTTGCTGAAGTTAACACCTCCTCCACCTCGAAACCTGAAGACATACCTGTTTATTTATTTATTTATTTATTTTTACTGGGAAATTATTTTTCGACTGAGTGCTGAAAGAGGGCATTTCTTCACAAAAAATTGAAAAAATGTTAAAATCTTTGATTTATTGATAGAGATGAACAAGAAATGAGACTCGAATATTTTTGCGAAACAAGAAACGAGACTTTGGCATTTCTCATATCTCGTCTCGCGTCCATCCCTATTTATAAACTGTTTGTTCCTTTCAATTTCAAAATGTGGTTTTGCAGTGATTTTTATGCACTGACGAAATAATTTCACTGCGTCACAGCAAAGTTTCTCCTCAAGCTGAGAACTTACGGCGATGGTGCGACCTCCTCGCTATGTGCGCCCTTCATCCATCTAGACCTAAATATCGAGGTAACGACCGCGACTTAAACCTCGACCTCGGTCACGAGGTATCTTCGGTATGTCCTTACCCTAAGGATCACATTTCATAAAACTCCATCTTATGTTCAACCTAAGAAATACGTAGAACATTTACTCAAAATTTGAAAGTTCTTTATCTAATAGGTTCACAGATCTAATGAACAGCAACTAAACTTCTAACACCACCATTTTTCCTTTTAAGGGCCGAATCTCGCAAAGTCCTGTCTTATCTGCAATCGCGAGTACAAGAAGATTATTTCCATAAAATTCCAAGATGGTACTCATAATAATTTTGGAAGTCTAAAGTGAGATAGTAGATTTACTTATAGATCTGAAAGATAAACCTCTATTTCTTCATTCAATTCTATTTCTATTTTCTAGGAGCATAGTATTCTGTTTTCTAGGAGCATAGCATCCATCATATAGTCCATAGTCCGTAATAGTCCATTTGAAGCAGGGAGTATTAATTTTAAAAAAAATGAAATGAAATGAAATCTTTAAGTTTTATGTCCCACAGTTATGCCGGCTAGGCTAAAGGAGACGGTGATGATGAGAAATGAGTGGAAACGGTGGAATGAAGAAAGTGGGAGGAAACAGAAGAACCCCGAGAAAAACTATGCACATGGTGTTTGTCCACAGCAAAGTTCACTTGGTGCGAGCTGGGATCGAACCAAGAACTCTATGCATAAGAGGTAAACGTTCTACAACTTTTTTTTTAAAAAAAATAAAGTTAACTGATTCACCGGACGTGCCTCATTAAGTTGCTTAGCTACTTGTTTTTATTCGCTTAACTCGATGGTGGCCCCGCGTAGCGTAGTCGCTAACACTCTCGCCTTCGGTGCGAGTGGTACCTGGTTCGATTCCCAGTGAGGGCACTCGGTCGAAAAAGTGTATAACGTTTTTTAAGGCCAGCCACCCTGAATGAGGTTTTCCTCATTCACACCAGGCAAATGCCGGGGTGGTACCTATCTTATAGGTCCTAGGCCGCTTCCTTCCTTCCCACATCCTTTCTTCTTTCCCTTTCCCCGGATTGTGTGCTCGCCGAGAGACGTCATACCTCAAACGTGACGGGTTGAATGGCCATAGATACTGAAAGCCCAAAATGTAAATCCTAAATCGCTTAACTCGTTTTTCTATTAACTTAGAACGACAGGGACACGAACACAGAAACATCGAGGACACTTAAAATTCCAAAGGCTCTCCCATCGGGAATTGAAACACTTGGGACCCCGTACACCAAAGGCGCACGTGCTAGCTACTATATGAGGGCTGCCATTGAGTCACCGCGGCCCCGTTAAATTTTCAAGTTTATTAAAGGTAATATACAGGGTTCGCAACGGGTCAACCGAGTTCGGATGCTTTCCAAAAAAAAAAAACTTGCTAATTTAACATACATTTGTGCACTTTCTCAAGGGAAATGACTGATGTAGCGTGCACTGAAAAAGAAAATTATAGGTGGTGTACTTAAAAAGATAGGTTACATGCGTAATTCCTGTAGTTTTTGGACTTAACGTACAACAGACGTATAACTGAAAAAGCATGTTTTATAATATTTTCTGTATAAGTGTTCCATCTATACGTACCTTCCGTATGAAACAATGTAGGGGGCAGGATCTCACATACAAATGGACTTAGAGGAAGTTCGGGTATAATCGGGTAATATGGAATACCTCATTATCTCACCTGTGATGTGTTTCTTCCAAGCGGAGAGGAAAGAAACTACTACCGGCACCTCACGTTCCCATGATATTCTACAGTCAGTCTCCTTGTGATTGTGACATTCGTTGTGTTGTAGACGTGAAAATCTGATTTCTTATTCCTGAAAACTTTTACAGATAAGTGTTTTACAACCTGTAATTTCCTGTTGAAATGTAATAGAACAACAATTCTTTGTTTACTATGATGTTGGATATACAGAGTGGTAGTTGATAAGCGTCATTATCCTATAACGATTCGAATTCGTTTAATAGCTCTTTCGTTTCCAAGTTGGCGTGGAGGGCAATATGGAATACCCGCAAGAAAAGCATGGTATTCCGTATTCCGATTACAAAAATATCTATCGGTATTGGGCAATTAAACATACATTTATGATGACAACAATGCTAAGCGTATTTTTTATTATAGCAAATTTTCTGATTATATCAGGGGTGAGGTTGGGTCCAGCGTTCATCATGTTTAATGTGAGCACACAATGACTGTGCCGTTCCTGAAGCAGAGTATTATATTTGTGACTTTTGCAAGTAATCACATTCAGTTATGGCTTGGCATTCAGAATTTTTATATATTGTCACTGTATTCATTGTATGTTGAACAAAAAACTCATTTCTTTTCTATATAGTACTTGTATTCCATATTACCTGACTATTTCATATTACCCTCCAAAGTGGTTTCTTTACAAATTATAAGTTTTGCCCACCCCTGTATCAAAACTTCTTTATCAAGATACGCATAAATAAAGCCAAATATGTAAGGAGTATATCTGTTTTCATTTTTGTTTCAATGTGCAATTCTTAACTGAGTTACAAACAAAACAAAAATGGTATTCCATAATATCCCGAACTTCCTCTATATAACATATAGATGACAAGACAACATAAGTATATGCATGTGATATACGGAAAACTGTTAGATGTCAGACATCCTGCAACGTCATGATGTAACATCTAAGGGCAGTGCCTATGTAGCATACGGATAATGTATGCTCCGTACTGATTTCTATAGTAAGTAAGAGGATACCGTATATTTATACAATATACCGCTGTCCGGAGAAGGACTTTTCTCTGTGTGAACATTTGGTCTTACGACTCATTTGTTCTCTTTCTCCTATAAAAACCATCTAGTTCTATCTTTTGTTCTGAAAATATAGGTGGAAGTATTTTACAATTACTTATCGTCTTTTCGCGGTTCACAATAATACCCGTTCAATACGACATAGACATAGTAACTTCTAGTATTGTCTCCCCTAAAGTTTAGATTCCCTCCTAATAAAAATTTCTGGATGCGAGTTTGGTATATATATTGAGAGAAATTTTACACAAACTAAACTTTTTTTTTTTTAAATTTTGTAATACTTACCAAAAAATCAGGGAAAACTTTTTGTGATGTTTCAAAATTTCCTGAAATATTACATTAACCGTAATCGTGCCATAACTTACATAAACACATGTTCTAACCTACTATGTAATGAATATGGATGCAAGAATTATAATATGAAATATTATACAGGGTTATTATAAATGATGAACCCATTTTTAAAAATTCGTAGTAATTAAAGTACAAATCCAAAATGAACCATCTTTATACCAATGGAAAGAGGAAGGTTGAAAGTTTCGGTGGGCAATGATGGTTCCCGAAGCGGCCAGTAGAGTTCGCGCGGAAATAGGTTTTTTGAATGCACCCCTTCCTCAGCGCTCGATAGGTTGCAGAAGAAATGAAGACCTGGCACTACACTTCTGGCCACCGAGATCTCCTGATCTCACTCCATGTGACTACTTCTTATGGGGTTATGTTAAGGAAGCTGTTTACGTCCCACCTCTACCAATAACTCTGGACGATCTGCGGAACCGTATCACAGCTGCCGTGCACTCAGTAACAATAGATACACTTGCTCGTGTGTGGCACGAGTTCAGCTAACGCATAAATGTTTGCCGTGCAGCAGAGAGTGGACACATTGAACACTTATAATGTATTGCAAAAAACTTTGAAACTTCCACTTTCCATTGGTATAAAGATTGTTCACTTTGGATTTGTACTTTAATAAATACACATCTTTAAAAATGGGTCCATTATTTATAATAACCGTGCATATTTAGATGACAAAAAGTATTCTCTTCTTCCTTTCCTTGATTTTACTTTTTAAAAAAATCAAGGACAGAATATAGGGTGGGTGTGCTATATATGGAATACGTTCTTAATATGAAATACCAGACTATTTCGTCTACTATGTGCTGCCGCCGAGAAGACTTTACGTAAACTTGTACACAGTGACACCCTCAGTCTGCGCATAAGTGGTTTGCTGCCGAAAGATAACAAAACATTTTCTTTTGTTGCAGAATATTTTTCTGAAGAACTTGAGTTTTTCGCCGTACCTTTCCAAGCTGCTGAATGTACGCAAAAAGGCATGTATTATCTTTGAGTTTGTGATGTTGAGATTACATATATAGTATACCATAAGGGTATAAAGATTCAGCACACTGAGAATCACGTAAACGCGTGTAGGAAGAGAACTATCCAAAATAGCAATTTCCCTAACATGGAATACTAGCAGGATCCTAATATGGAATATTCCTAAATAGGTTCATACGTATATGAACTAGGAGTGAAGAAGAATAACTGAATTGTAAGTTATATTATAGTCCGCGTCACTCGAATTGCCGTATGGCGTCAACCAATAAACTTGCAGTGCGCTGTTGGCAAACTTTCAGGGAGGTTTCTAATCATTCGTAAATGACCATAAATATGAAAAAATCAACTACGAAAGATTAAATTTCTTACTGAAGGTTTGGAATCAGCGCACTGTGAGCTTATTCGTTGACTCCATAGGCCAAATCGAGTGACGCGGACTGACAGGCCTGACATATTATTTTAGACCGAGCGTCAGCGAACATCTCCTAGTCGAGATGTTTGTCATTTGTGTTGTCTGTCTGTGTGTCTCGCGATAACTCCTGAACGCGTGAACCGATTTGAATGAAATTTTCAGATTATTTATTAGTTCAAATGCCCCAAACACCGTGTCGTCTACAGTGTAAAGTGAAGAGAACAGCTCGACAGTACCTATTGAAACAGTGAGTCTGCTACCACAGCATTGCAGCATTGTGAGTCCACAACTACAGCCACAGCATTGCAACACATTTGGTCGAAAGCCAGATGAGGCTAAAGTAGCTACGAGTACTCTACACAAAAATGATTTAGAAGATGCCTCTACCTCATCACAACGGGCCTTTACCTCATCTCTGCCAGAAGTTAAAAAATGTTTAACTTTCCAAGCCCCTCCCCCCAAAAAAAATCCAATCGAAACAGCCAAAGATAAGGACATCAAGTGGCTGCAAGTTAGAAAGTTAATCTGAAGAGTCAGTGAGTGATTTGAACGAAGATCGTGATAGTTTAAGTGATCTTACTGATGATGACGATGATGAGGAATGTGGACATTGTGGTAAATTATGGTCACTTAGTGCAGGGTAGGGAGATTGGTTAAAGTGGACACTTTGTAAAAGATGGTCCCACGAAACGTGTTCCATGAAAGATGGAGAAAAATATATTTGTGGCCAGTGTTTCGCAAAGCAAAACTGGAATTAAAAATTTGGACGCTTTGAAAGACACTAATCCAGTATGTTTGAACTTTTTCTTTATATAGGGCATTTTTGTATACTTTATTTGTCGCACGTAGTTTGCTTCCCCGAATATTTCGTTTTACAAGCATTTTACAAACATAGGCCTAATAATGAATAAGTCCAGTAAAGTTCGATAATTATCTTTGTATTACGTAGAATTCTGGTATTTCTGCTGTTTTATGTTTAAATTATCTTAAGAATGTTATGTGATTTTTGTTTACTTCTCTTATAGACCTGTAGGCCGCAATGCCTACAACGCGACATTTGGATAATTCTAGCATGGGCACGATCACTGCTCAGATCGCCCATTCTGAGTGAGGTTTTCCCTTATTTTCCTCAGTCCCATCAGGCGGATGAAGAGATGGTACTTTTCTGGAGGCCGGACCGAGTCCTTTTCAATTCGTAGACTTATATTAAGGGCCTATGTGATTTCGGAGTTCGAGGCTTGAACACTTCATATACTTCATTCCTTGAACTAATATCTAAGTAAATTTATTCCTTAAATAAACAAATAAATTGCTCGAGTGCATCGCCCATGCTCGAGTTGTCTAAATATCGTATTGTAGGTAGACACATACATTTGTTCTAGTATTCCATTTTAAGAACAGGTAGTGTTCCATATTAGGAGCGGGGTGTGCCTAATATGGGAAACTGAGTTTCTTTCAATTTTGTAATATTGTAAAAAATCAATAATGTGGAACACACTTTCATACTTGTATTTTGTTTTGCAAAGGTACCGCAAGTATTATGATGTATAATATTTTTATTCTAGAATATGCATTTCTGAGAAATGAAGAAGAAACAAAAAGTATTCCATATTCGGTGCCTTTACCCTATCATACGCACTGGTGTCGTTAGCTTTCAAATATTGGGTGGGACACGCCACGTTTCATACGGGAAACTTTATTTTGTTTTTAACTGTACTCTATTGTTTAGTTTGGTTTAGTTTGATAGAAGAAATGTAATTATTTATCGTAACTCATGAAATGTAAAAATAAATCGTCATTAATAAGTATACAAGTACACAGGGGCGAAGCCAGGGTTATTTGGAATATCACCCTCCTTGAAATACGGAAAAAGATATTCAAAGTATTGGATTATAATATGAGATAAATCAATTCTCTAAGAAAATTATGTTTTAAAAGATATCATCCTCCCCTTAAAAAAATCGCTTGTTCGCTTCTACAAGTGCATACAAACTCCAGGGCCTACCACAAAAATTCTCCAAATTTTGCTATGTTACCTTAGAAGAAAAACATGTTACTCAAGTGAATAGAAAATTATCAGTTAACTTACCAAAAGTTTAAACGGCAGCCATCTAAATTATACTAATTTCAGTGACCAATTATATGAATATGAATTTCAACTATTCATGAATATTTCAACTATGGGTAATAGATTTTCTCATTTTTCAATCTAGGAAGTGGTTAACAGTTAATAGTACTGCAAAGTGTTTCAATTACTCCTTTTAATTTGCGAATTTAAAATTAAATTACATTCGTGCATGCATGCAACATTGTCATCTAGTCAATAACCTAGAATTTGAAAGAAATAACGTACCAAACAATCTAATAAATGAGCTAGTATATCTTAATGTATATGCAAATACATACGCACAACAGCTTCTATGGTAAAGCTCTGATAGATCTGTTTCAAGTTTTTTTTACTGTAATTTACCCAAACTTCAGTTAATAGCGAAGAAGAAATTACGCATTGATATGAGATACGACTAGGTTTGTATATGGTGGGAAACAGGCCCGTATCCACGGGGGGACAAGGGAGTCGCCCCCCTAAACTTTGGCTGGCCCCATAAAATTTCACGGTAGGCTTGCAAATGAACTATAATATGATGATGAAGTATAATATGATTGGGTCGGACCCCCCTAACTTCTACCGGCCCCCCTACATTTTTGGGCTGGCTACGGGCCTGGTTGGAAATGAAACGCTGGCAGCCCTTCACAAATTGCCCATGATATGGGCCTACCTTCGTCACACTAGCAGCACTATCCCCGAATACCGATGAAACAGTGGCCAGTTGGCAACCTTAGAATGAAGTAAAATTATTGGATGTGAGCGTGTGATATGTCCTACCCGTCCCCCTCTAACGACGCCCGTGGTTATACAAGTTCAACGGAATTAATCCGAACAGGATCAAGTTTGGCACTATCATATAACTTGACCTGCTTTGTATAAGTGTGAGAATTATTATGTTGTGCAGGGTTTCCGTTCCCAAGTTATGCACAATCAAATTTTGCGTCATATTTCCAAACTCAGACTCCAGTACATTGAATTCATCAGATCGGGAATCACACTTAGCGTGGTTGTAGACCTTGGAGAGCTATATGAGCATATGGAAAATGATATAGGCTTTCGGTTCCCGAGACATGGACAGTCAAGTTTCGCAACATGTTTTACACAATAAAATCCATACACTGAATTCATATGATCTGGCCAACACTTGGCATGCAGATAGATCCTCACCTGCTATACAATACGTGTTCCCCCCCCCCCCAAAAAAAAAAAAGTATCAAACTTTTGGTTGCAAAAATACATTTATTGATTTGGAATTCCGAAACACTCATCCCTTTCAAAATAGTCTCCTTGGTAATGCACACATTCTTCCAAGCGCTCCCGCCATTGTTGGGAACACTTCTGGAACGCAATTTTTGGAATGGTGAACAACCGTGGTGCTGTCGCATTCCGCATGATGTTTTCTCTTGACTGAAATCGGGTCCCTTTTAGTGGCATTTTCAGCTTAGGAAATAACCAAAAGTCACACGGAGCCATGTCGGGTGAGTAAGATTGCTGACATACACAGGAATGTTGTATTTGGCGATGAAAGCCTGAATCAAATTTTGCGGACACTCTTCTTATGCCCAAAAGTTCTCGTTCAAAATTGAATGTGTCGATCTAATTGAATGATTTCCGCTTGGGTATCGCAAGCTTTTGGCAAAATTTGATGCAATATCGCTGCTCGAGTTTTTCTGTCGTTTTACAAAACTAAAAAATAAAAAAAACTGAAATCCGACAACCGCTCACTACACGTCTTCATTCGTTGGCCGACTGCCAGCGACTGATACTTTCTGCAGGCGGTAAAAAAAATTCATGACTATTGTGCAGCCAAAATGTCTTGAGCCGTGGCAAAAATGCGAACTAAAGCTCATACCCACACGTTGAGCCAATACGGGTTCAGCTGTTGCTAAGCGAGAGAAAGAGAGTGGAATTCCTTCAGCCAATAGCAGCGCTTGCAACGGAAGACTAGGGATCAAGTTAATGTGGTATATCTATATACACATGAGTGTCTCCTCTACATATACACTGAAAAAAGTCCGCCGCGCTTCGTTGGTTTACGCGGGGGGGAAAATAAGGTTCGATACTTTTCGAACATATCTCCAATAAACGTGAGAAATATTACGTTGTGCGAACTTTCGGATTGTGAGATTTGGGCGGTCAAATTTTTCAACATATTTTCAACAATAAAACCCATACACCGAATTCATTTGATCTGGATAAAACTTGGTATGGGAATAGACCTTCCACTAAACCTGCTATATATAAGCATGAGAAATGTTGTCTTGTATAGGCTTTTGGTTCCCGACTTACGGACGGTCAAATTTTCCGTCATATTGTCGAAAACAAAAACCTGTATATACCGGTACATCGGATCAAACTGTTAATGGTGGTACAGCTTATTTGTATCAGTGTGAAACCCATGTCTCACAGGAAAAGAAAGTAAAAACGCGTCATGCGACACATGGACAACTTTTATTGGATCAAGTGCTGATATATTTCAGGCAAAAATGTTCTTGTAGGCCTTATATCTAGATAACTATATATAGTGTGGCCAAACCCAAACTATCGCTTAACTCAGTATGATGTGCTTAATCCGTAAAAAAAGATATGGAAACTCGAGTTGGGGACTGTTCAAAAATTTTGGGACCCCTGATTCAAATACTAATTATTTGTCATATTTGGCAAAATTTTTATGCAATTTTTTGATCATTCTTAAAATTCTTGGCCTAGATCGCAATCTTTTGATCCAGTTTTTTAGATCATTCCTAAAATTCTTGTCGTATATCTTGAGATTCATATTCCTATTTAAGAGTCTTCATCCCAGCGAAATTAAAATACCGCTAATTTTACACTAATTATGTGATATCTTCAAATAGATAAAAGATAATCGAAATGTGGAACAAGAGCGCCCTAGACAATATTATTTTACATGAGAAACCGTTATCACGACTCACTTATCTGCTTTCGGTTTCGAACCATTTTGAAAATCGGCATTTATTTTCGCGTTTCTAAACAGCTGAAAACGGAAAGCCACTAGGTGACTTGTGATAACGGTACCTCACGCAAAATAATATTGTCTAGGGCGCTCTTGTTCCATATTTCAATTATCTTTTATCTATTTGAAGATATCACATAATTACTGTAAAATTAGCGGTATTTTAATTTTGCCGGGATGAAGACTCTTAAGAGAAGTACTTTCATCGCTCTCTCATAATATCTAAGATTAAACGTTTCTCTTGTGGCTTTCAAATTAATCAAGGGAGAATGGGAAGTTTTGAAACGATTATCGCGATACAGTGGCCGGATGTGACGTCGGTAGTCGGAAGAGGAAAAATAAATCTAACCATGGACGGAGTGTAGAACGTAACTTTTAGTAGACTAGTACAAATAGAGATAACGGTGTGTCTAGCACATGTTTCCAAGATGAAGGTTGTCTATACTTCAATTATTCCAGTAATAGTTTTATATAGCACAATACAGACAAAATCTGAATTTGTATGTCATGAATCCACGTGTCCAATGTCAAAGAACCATACATTAGGACAGTTTGCATATCGCCTTGACAAATACGTGGAGAGACGCTGTTACTTCTACCCAAATGAGTATAGCAAAAAAACGTGTTGTCCACAAGGAAACATATCGTGGTATGTATTGTTATATTCAGTTTATATTCTTCAATATTAATTTCCCAGTAATTATTCTATGTGAAATGAATAAATTATATGTATAGCGTGTTTAAAAATTAGAAAAAAAATATACCGTGTTTCACGGACTATAAGGCGCATCTTAATTTTTAAGCAATTTTTAAAAATACCGTAACATTTTTACTATTTTTATTAATAGATTGCAAAGCCAGATTTTTTTTTTTTTTTTTAATCTTAGTTTGTAAAACTGACCTTTAAAATTCCTACAGTTCACTTCGTTTCCAGTTTCTCGCAGAGTTTACTGTCTGTATATTCTAGTCTGTGGTTCTGGGTTTGTGATGGCAGGGTGGGAGGGAGACAGTGTTAGCAAGCTTGTGAATCCCCGCAACTCATGTTCGTCGTATCCGAGCCCTGCTGCTGCCAGTTGAATCCAATGTTGCCAGATAGGGATAGGTTTCTCGCGGTATCAAATATATGGCCATTTTTAAGACTGGCGGGAATTTTAAATCAAACATCTTTATATTAATTTCAAGACGCATCTGAATTTTGGAGGCAATTTTTCACAGAGGTAATTTTTGAAGGTAATTTTGAAAGAAAAAAGTGCGCCTAATAGTCCGTAAAATACGGTAAATGCTTGAACTATTCAAAAACTAACAAATTTTGAAAATCTGTTCATTAGACAAAGCTCACATTAACAAATCCTCCTCGACATATTACCGTAAAAGTCTCTAAATGATGCGTAGTAGTAAACTTAAAGCTTGTTCCTGACACTAAACATCTCTTTCCGTACTCAAGGTCATGGACGCCCGAAGAATATTTTCTAGGGGAGTCATCTCCCTAGTAGCTATATTACTTTTGGTATTTTTTATTTGTATTAAGAAAATCTTAAGAAATTTAAGTTGTTGTTATATACATTTTTGTCAGCCACGGGTGGAGGGGCCTCTTGCCCCATCTTCGAGCGCCCATGCCCAAGTCCACTTGAGACATGAACTGCAGCTTAATAGAGAATCCAAACAAACGAGAACTAGTGATGTGAGGTGGAAAATTTTCCGCTATATTTTTCCGGAAAATTTTCCGTTCCAAAAAAATATCAGTAATCAAGTAATAATTCCTCAGCAATCATAAGATTGGTTGAATTCATGTATAGAAATGTTAAAAAGTGAAAGATCGTTTAATGATCGAAAAATTTTCATCACGAAGTAGAAAGAAGTGGAAAAACCTTTTCAAAAACCGGACAGTTTTGGATATTATGTATAGTGATGTTAGGTGGAAAATTTTCCACTATATTTAACTGCACATTCAGCTACAAAATTGAATTTCTGTAGAGGAAAGTTAGCAACAAATTATAATTTTCCAATTAGCTTTCGGGAACCGGAAAATTTTCTAATATTTCAAGTTGGGAAGTAAACTTTTACATAGTGTTTCTCTGTCTCCCTTCATCTGCGAGCTCCTTCGTTGCTAAGCGGTTAGCATACGCGCCTTTGGCATGGAAGACCTGGCTTCGATTCCCAGCGGGAGCTCATGTAGTTTGGATTTCACGTTAATCAGTTGGTCCCGTCTTATATAGTCTCGCTGCTGAAAGGGACGTTAAACTCAAAATCAACTCAATTCAACTCCTCTCTCTCTTTCTCTCTCTCTCTCTCTCTCTCTCTCTCTCTGTGTGTGTGTGTGTGTATGCAAAGTGCAGAGAACATACATCGAGTTCGTAGAGCACAAGTATCCAATTCTATTATTTAAAATTTCAATTTATTAAAAGTCATGAATGTTTTCCGATTCATAAAAACATACTCCACTTATTCCTACATCGTTGTTTAGCCGTAGAATTTATTGGTAATAAATATTGCCTTAAAAAGTTTCATGAAGTGAAAATCTAACGATTCTTCATTTCAAGAAGGTTTCAAAAGCTTCAATGCGTTCTTCCCTCAGAATCCACCTTTCATCTTACAATATTAGATTTCGTCAGTTTAATACGCATAAGACGGTTTTCTCATAGCTTTACTACTTTTATAGATTTACATTCTGCAACATTTATAAATGAGTAGATATAATAGAGAGAGAAAGAGGGAGAGAGAAACACTATGTAAATTTTTACTTCCCAACTTGAAATATTAGAAAATTTTCTGGTTCCCGAAATCTAATTGGAAAATTATAATTTGTTGCTGTCTAACTTACCTCTACAGGAATTGTATATCTCAATGTGCAGTTAAATATAGTGGAAAATTTTCCACCTAACATCACTATACATAATATCCAAAACTGTCCGGATTATGAAGTGTTTTCACTTGTTTCTACATCGTGATGAAAATTTTCCGATTCATGAAAATTCCTTACATTTGTTTCTACAGAGCAATAAAACTTTCCGATTCACAAAAAGTTGTTTTATTTTATGCTTCAAAATGATGAAAATTTTCAGACTCATAAAAAGTTCTTCCATACAAGACACAAAATATTTCGATTTATGAAACATTGTTTCACTTGTTCCTACATAGTACTGAAAATTGTGTGAGCCATGAAAATTTTCAGATTCTTTAAACAGTCTTTCAATTTTTAACATTTCTATACATGAATTCAATCAATTTTATGAATACTGAGGAATTGTTACTTGATCACTGATATTTGTTAAGAACGTAAAATTTTCCGGAAAAATATAGAAGAAAATTTTCCACCTCACATCACGGCTAAACAATGATATAGGAATACGTGGAGTAGGCTATGTTTTGTATGAATCGGAAAATTTTCCGTTTTAAAATTTTCCGGAAAATTTTCATCACTGCCGAGAACCAAACCTGCGTCTCCGAAAAATAAGAATTTTAAAATTTGGCATTTAATCTCTTCAGATAGATGCACTAAACAAAACTTTAAGGCAAATAATCAAATAAGTATATTCTACATACACCATATACTATACATCATATACAAAGGCTGATCCGTTTCCATCCGAACCAGGGGCGGATCCAGGACGGACTTCTCGAGGGAAGGGGGTGTAATACTGCTACTTAGAGCTACTTTTAAGAGCTCCAAACTCTGGAATGGGTTTTATTTATATATAAAATAAGAAAGTTTTCTCTTCTGGTAGGGGAGAGCGATTGCCCCCTGGATCCGCCCGTGCCAAAACCACAGTAACTTATGGGAATAATATCTGGATTGTTAATATAATTACCTTAGAAAGAAATAACTTTGCTATTACTTAGAGTTGCCATGCACCGCAGGCACGGAAGCAATGATTTGACCAAGTGAGTTAAAGCTTTGCCCTAGTGCATTATTTCACCATGGTTGTCGTCGCCACACAATGCTGGTAATTCGTCTGCGTAAATTCGAGAATAGGACATGTTCTTGATAATAAGTAGCATTGATTTTGGCATTGTTTTCGATCTTACGAATGAGCTTCGATCTGTAATAAAACCCAGAAACAACCATTAAACCATAAGGGAAATTTTCTCTGCAATGGTGCAGAAAGTTACATGGTCTGAAAGAAGGGTGTCGATTTATCTGTAAATTTGGGGGGGGGGGCATTCAGATGCAGAAGGTATATATATATGGAGATTTTAAGACAAATTGCAGTCAAATTCTGTCAAATATTGTATATTCATACATAAAATAGGGGGCCCACCTGAGCTTTGGGGGGCCCGGACCCCTCGCCCCCCCCCAGGATCGGCGCCCTTGGTCTGAAACATTTCTGTGAGTAAAGGTCCGAACCGAACTTTCGCAGTCTCTTAGATCCAGCCTTCGTCCATGGTTGCAACAAATTTCCAATTGTCACGATTTCGTACAGCTTACTGTCCTTGCTGTTTCGTTCTACCATATGCCATGGTGTTAACAACTGTACGATTCACTGTTAATTTGGTCATAACATATTGGGTAACGGATTCTCACAGTCTTTTTTTTTTTTATCCCAGATCTTCATTAGCACGTGTGTGTGAGTTTCAGTAACGACCTCTTTCGATCCAATTTCGTTTATGACATGAGTTTGGAAGAGGCTGCTGTACATCATGTTTAGAACTCTAACAATGGTCCGTTCTACAACAAAGCAGTTATTCCGACACTCATGTACTATGCGACAGGGACACAGTGACTCAGTGTTAAAGCGCTTATGTGTGGTGTGTGGGGTCCCTGGTTCGAACCTTGGTCAAGAAAGTTTGTGCTGGACAGCATTGTGTCTGTGGGTTTTCTCGGGGTACTCCCGTTTCCTCCCACTTTCTCATTCCACCAATTCTTTCATTATTATTCACTTGCTTTAATCATCGTCTCCCTTAGCCTAACAGGCATAATCATGGGACGTGAAACTAAAGTATTCATTTTCCACTATGCAGCAAATCCTAATTTTTACGTGGGAAAATATCCAGCAGTCTTAATTTCGGCATATTGGTCATTGCAATACTTTCACTCTGTCACAGAACAGCCGAGAGACTCTACGTTGGTGTGTGAAATTTGGTTTGGCAGATGTCTCTGTCCGCAAGTTGTTCAGATGTAAATGAATCAGATTCTGTGTATTCATTGAGAAACACAGGCTATCACTCAGAGTTCTTGCTTCACAATTGAGAGATTCTTAGTTCGAATCTAATGCTTAGCCCCTATTCATCCTCATTAAGAGTGTTTCAAGAAATTTTCTTCCTTCGTCCTGGCAAATGCAATAATGGTACGTGGCGTATTTACGATTTTGTTTCGGGGAGGGCTTTGCTAACTTCCAGGAGGGGCTTTGCCTGAAAATGTGAAAATTCTGCAAGATATTTCATATACTTTACTATAGTAATTAAGATTTCGGGGGGCTTAAGCCCGGAAGGCCCCCCCTAAATACGCCACTGATGGTACCACTACATATAAGACCGGATCAACTTCCTGCCATCTTCTTTGACATTAAAGTTGAATCTTTATGATTTTTTCGTAGGCCTCGCAAAGCACATCCAGAAGTTTGTTCATCAAATGTAATAAACATAAGCAAATGAATTAAATATTTAGTCAGTGACGATAATTCTTACATACAGTGATTTTGCATTGGAAACGTGCACAATAGAAACGAATTCAACTATAACAGGTCTATTAAAGGTAGAGTAAGGGTATTCAACTGGCAAATCAGAAAAAACATTCTGAAAAATCTAAGTCTGAGTGATCAGCCTCCAGACGCGAATGCAAATACTCCGATAGGATTCTCAACAAGACAATACTTGTGTCTGTCTCGTCTCCTAAAGTGTCGTGAAAGCGCTGTCTCGTCTCGAAAAGTGTACATTGTAGTTGTAAGCGCTCCATCTCGCCTCGAAAATTGTTTCGTCTAGTTTCGTGGGCAACCTTTCACAGAGATTAGTAGGGAGGGAAGTTTAACCTTTATGAAATATGACACCTAGAGTACTCTTTCCATATATTTTTCGTCCAATCCATCATTTTATATATTGTTGATATGTAAATGTATTAATAAGTACAGAGGAAGTTAAAATGGTAGAACTCTGAACTCCCCGTTCCTGAAAGACTCAGAATTTCTTATGAGATAACAGAAAATTTCCTATATCTATAATGAGTTTTATTTTTTAAACAATACTGCATCCCCTAGATATGTTTTCCTAGGTACAACTTCATACAGTAAAATTGAATATCGTGACACAAATAAATGCAAAGATGGAATATTTACTCGTATGGGTACAACACGCATATAAGTAATATTTAATTGCTATAGGAAGTATGAATTAATTACCTTAGGTCAACAAGATAGAAAACTACCTCCATCTGCGCAGGCGCGAGCTTCAATAGATGTGGCGTACCCTTCCAATAGTTTCGACCTTTCGACCTATTTCGCTGTAAGTCAAGGACACTATCGTGCAAACTCATTGTCAGCCGAAATCATCTAATTGAGTCACAGTTGATATGATAATAGACCTTACCAGCCTGCAGGTTTTCAGTTCCCGAGTTATGGCGGTCGAATTTTGCGTCGCATTTTCGAAAACCAAAACTCATAAACACCAAACTTATTCGACCGGGATGAAACTTGCCACCATGATAAAACTTCACCAACTATAAAACTATAAAAGCGTTTGTAACACTATGTTTTCTAGGCTTATACTTCCCAAGTTTTGCAATAACAAACGAGAGGGTCCACGAGGTTTCTGCATGTGGAAGGAAGACACATCAAGTTTCTTTAAAATCGGTTGGGTTGTACGAGAATTATCGTGAAATAGACGGGACGAACAGACAACTGACAAGCAAATGTCAATCGAGTCGAATGATAGGAGCTTCGCCTAACGCTTGCTTCAATTATAATTAGAAACCAGATGCTGAGATACTCAAAATGTAGATAACAAGCAGGCAATGAGGCACTTATAATTCAAAAATAGGCAGTAAAATAGGCACTCAAATCTAAATTGAAATAAGAAAAATACTAAATGATATTGATAGTACTATGCATAGTGTTCAAATAAGCTATAAACATACATGGTCGTTGTTTCTTGAGAATATCTACACAAAGAAGCATAAAAGTGTAATATATTTCCTTGTACAGCTGCATTACAATTGTAATTTTGTTTACAAGTCGGAAATTATTTGTTTAACTGTTAGTAATTACTTTGTTTGTGTTTCTGTAGTTAAAATGAAATGAAATGAAATCTTTGAGTGTTACGTCCCACAATTATGTCAGGTAGGCTAAAGGAGACGGTGGTGATGAGTAATGAATGAAATAAGTGGGAGGAAACGGGAGAACCCCGAGAAAACCCACACACACGGTGTTTGTCCACCATAAAGTTCACTTAGCGAGGCCCAGAGCCTACCACTGAGCCATCGCGGTCCCTGTATTTCTGTAGTTACTACATTCATTTGTTTTATTTATTGTTGCCCTATTTGTTGTTGATGGTGTTATTTAAACTACCTTATTTCAATAAAGTTTCCTTTGTGAAAGTGAAAGTTAAGCCAACCTAAAGTATTTCTTTGTGCAATTTACCATTACGATGCAAAATATTACATTATCTAAGGTGGATTACTAGGTGTTCTCGGTGGTATGTTAAACGCTGCTTGAATAGTGTGGCGTTGCCAGATAATGTCGAGTGTTTACTTATGCCAGATAATAAAGGTAGTTATCATGGAATTATGGTTGGATGCTTACTGGAGAAATTAATTTTTGACCCTTACCGGAATTCACATCAATCAACATAGGGCCGGCTGGTGAAAGCTGAAATACATAATGTTTTTACATGTTAAGATTACAAATTATTTTACTTAAGTTTGTCAGTTAATAAAAAGAATGATTACTTCTATTTAGAGGTTCATTATTAATTACATATTTGCACGGTTCTAGAAGAAAGAATAGACACAGAAGGGCTCTCAAACCCACCTTTAGAGCGTAAGCATCCACCAACCACCCACGCGCAAGTTTCTTCTCAAAATCTATAGGGGAGACCGGGGCTATTTGAGTATAGTAAGGGAAAACTCAAAATTTGCAAAAAACTACGCACTTAAGAGTTTAAATAATTAGGCCATAATCTACGTACATTATTATAGTACAACATATTAAAGAATAACGAACCTGTTAAATTATGGAAGTTCAGGAAACGAATTTAAAATAAAAATGGCAGAATTCGAGGCTAGAAAAAATCACGGGGCTATTTGGGTTTCTCACGGGGCTATTTGGGTACTTCACTATATCAACATTGTTTACATTAATTACATTAGTGTTCATGTATATTCTGAAAGAATACCCTTTCCTATATAATTTGTAAAAAAACATAACTTCATAGTAAAAAAAAATAAGTGAAGCAATTCTTTAGGAAAGGGTGTTCAGGATAAGCTAAAGCTCCTTCAGCATTGTGATAATACAAGTCTTTTAATTTTCTTATATGTTACATAATACTTTACACCTATAGATTTATCTTTAGAATGATTTGACTTATTCTCTTTGAAATAAACACTTGTACAAGCAAATGAGAACAAAGGCAACTCCTGACAGAGTAACATAAAAAGAAATTTCGGATAGTTGTACATTTTCTACATTAATTTTTAGTAAATAAAAAGAATACACTATAATGAAAACTATAGTTCAAGTTTAACTTTTAAAATAAAAAATGAACTCACAATAAGATTTATGTTCCAAATCAATTTAACGAGTAGTCTTGTCAATTAAAATTAAGTGTATAGTAACATAAAAATCAAGATTTGTGCTGGAGAAAGGAAGGTGCATAAAAAATATTTTTTATACAAACTTATGAAAAATCACTAATTTCTCGAACTTCTGAAGTACGAGACAATGAAAGTTATCAAGGAATGTGTAAAATAGAGGCACTTGTTGCATACAAACTGTTTTTTCCATAAGGTTCAATACATATCTCATGGTACCACTGTTTACAATGTTGGCAGCAAATACATTCTTCTTTGCTCATAGATTCTTGAGAGTAATATTTCACCTTACAGAACCTGCATGGTTCATTGTTCTCGGATTCGTTCTCATTATCATCATAACGTGTAACGTAACACTTGAAGGTACATGCTTATTTATTTTTGTCTTCTTAAAGCTTCTTGTCTTCGAGCAAGCTTTACCAGATACCTCCATTTATAACTTCTGTTTCGTGCGAAGCTGTTGGACATTTCCGGGAGAAGTAAGTAGACCTGTACTTTGCTTCTTCTTCGTGGAGATACATTTGACATTTTATGCAAGAATGAGAAGAATTTACATCATTGTACAGTATATGATGGAGTTGCTGCTCCATCATACGCTGTACATCCCATGTACTCTTAATTATATTTCCCAGACTGGATTTTAAAATTCGATTATCACTTGAACTTCCGGGCTCTTATGGACTGATGTCATGGAAATACACAGTTCTATCCAGTGGTTGTAATATTGTAATACATGAGTGGTCACAAAAGTTCATTGCCATGTTTTTCACAAAATTTGAGAGTTTGTAGCGAACAGTGAGAAATATGTCCGTCCAAAATTAACAAACATTTTCCCTCATCTCAGTTTGTTTTTTATAAACTCTATCCAGCGAACAAGCAACTCTTTATTAACGTAACCACAATCTGATGAGGAAACTTGAGAAGCCGGCGGTAGATTGTTTACAAATTCTTCATTCATATGATCTTTAAAATAATAAATTGTGGGATGTATTGTAAAACTGCGTTCCAAGCGACTGTCATAGTGACATTTTTGCCTCTCTCAACGTAAATACCACCTTTTCTTCCACCTTCTTGGCAATGACTTTGCTTCATCCACATTGTATACACAGTGTTGTTTTTGTGTTGAGACCCCACCATTGAAGTAACGGATTTCAATAATTGAAAATCGGACTCCTGCTTCCTTATTAACGCCCTCAGCACGATCTCTTGAAAGTCCCTCAGGCTTTCGTAATAATAAATTCAGATGTCTTTTCATCGAACTTGAAAACCAATCTTCACCAGCTAGTATCTGAAAGACATGTATAAGAATTTGATTTATTGTTACATATCGATGCACAACTGTACGAATCGTTTCATGGTGCAGCTTAGTCCTTTTTTCCGTGAGAATCATAATTCGCAATATCAACTTCCTCCTGTTCTTCTGTCAGTATTGGAGTGTCCTATGACTTTCGGTTTTGTACATTGAATTATTCCATTATTATCACCCAAACTAATCTCACCCTTTCGAACTGCACTTTCCTTCGCAAAGTTTCAAAAGGAAAATTGCAGAGTTATGAAGCTCCACGTAAACTCAAATCACTTTTTGTTACACTTTGCATGGCCTTCTCCATATCTTCATTATTCCACTTGCTGTATTTATGTTTTGATTTACATTTTCGTACTATATAAAAAGAAAATGAAGTGTTTTCTTTTACATACATGCATTACATAGGAGGTTGAACCATAAATACAAAACTAAAATTCATAAATTAAAAATATTTAAAAGTTTATAACTGACTCAAATAGCCCCAATGTTTTCGACTCAAATAACCCCGTTTTGCACATATATACATAGGAATGTACTATTGTCACATGAAACAGCGGAGAGAGCCAAAAATGGCGATTATAACATGCGGACGTTCTGTTTTACGCGTACGGTAATAATTTTACAAAAAATATGCGTTTACACAGATTCAGCACCTTATATTATACAGACATTATTTAACATCAGACCAAAATACGAAGCATTGCAATCCACTTTGCTTAGAATTGTCTCATATTTTCAGCAACTTATGAGAAAGCAGCAGATCAACGATGCATACAAACTTTCCTTTACCAACGAACTCACAAATGAATGCAAATTCAGCACATTGATGCGTATATTAAGTGTGCAGTACCATTTTTTCTTAAGTTTGACCCAAATAGCCCCTTGGCTCAAATAGCCCCGGTCTCCCCTATCCTTAAATGTAAATTAATACTTAAATAAAATGTGAAACATAACATGAGAAACGGTCAAACAATATGTCTATTTCGTAATAAGATTGTTAGTTTAAAAATACTTAACATATACAAATAAACATTTTATAAAACTGAGCAGTTCTAGCAAGATCCAATAGCAACCATCTTGTGTGCTCATTGTAAAAGGAATCAAATACTTTGTTTTATTTGTTATCTTTTTCGATATCAGAAGACACAACCAAATGAATCAATGTCTTGTGTTGTAGCTGAAACATAACTCCATCTTATACCATAGTACAATATTTATAATATGTAACGTTTCATTGCACAGTAGTTAAGGGAATGAGCTAAAATATGCACTGACTTCCGGGTGGTGATCCATCTTAAGAAGAATCTGGAAGAAGAGAAAAATAGAACAAAATATAACCGGTATATAGAGACGAAACTTTTTTGCTAATGCGATATGTGCGAAAAGTTTTTAAAAAATGCGTATATGTTTCAGGAAATCTCAAACTTTTCCTTTCAGAGCCAGATATCATATTTATATTACCGCGATTTTTTGCGAAATCCGGCATTACTTGCGATAAATGCAAATGAAAACGAAAGACTGAAATTTTTGCTAATTATTGCTAATAATAACTGAAAAGCGCATTTCCAATATTATTTAACTTAAAAATCGTTGCATTTTACCGAAAACGTGCAGGACGCTAAATTAAGTTCTCCATAAAATCCGTAAGTTTGCATGGCGTGATCTCACTTTCTGGGATTTGACATTATTTAAGGAAGTTGACATTGTATCATTGTTAAACAGTTTAAAACTTAACCACCGGTATTTTGCTGTCGGCTCGTTACGTTCAATATGGTTGCCAGTCTCAAGTGTTGATGCCGAGAGATTCTTTTCCAAATTACTGACAGGAGAACAAACTTAAAAAAGAAAAATGGGTAATGTCTTGCTGCATGTTATCCTTTAACTAAGGATGAGGTTAGAGGAAGTGTTTAAATTTCTGTATTAATCTCTACATTTCAGTGAATATATTAACTAGAATGTGTACGTAATCAAGGTACACGTTCATTTTTGTATCAGATACACCTTACCAAAAATACCAAAAATATACTGTTTACAAAAAAATGAGCTACATTTAAAGAAATAAATGCGAAAATCGTGATAATTAATGCTACAAAATATCGAAATTGTTGCGAAAAATTTTCGTCTCTACCGATATGCAATCTATATGTATAAAAAATGAAAATAACTCTTTGTGACTTAATAACTCGGATCACCAGACCGCTCTTGATCAAATTGTCAACATAGATGAGGTATCCAGAGGGGGTCTAGGGGGTCCGGGCCCCCCTAAATTTTTCCTAGCCCCCCTAAAATTTTCACGGTAAGCTTCCAATTGAACTATAATATGGTGATCAATTATAATATGGTAGGATCGGGCCCCCCTAACTTCAGCCGCTCCCCTACATTTTTGGGCTGGCTACCGGCCTGGTCCTGGGATGTTTTTTTTTATCATTTCACTTTGATGGTGCAACTTGGGGGTGGGGGACCTATATATATAAAAATGATAAAAAATGACTCATATTATTAGTGACGAATCCATAGTTTTCAGCTTCACTGAAATGAACAGTGACACTTCTGATGCCTGTTAAATCCAAATTCAGCCCGGAACTTGGGGCAGGGGGGAAATATATAAAAATGATTGAAAATAACCGATATCAGAGAGCGCTTGAGTTATAGTAAAAGACTGACAAACGGAACATATTACTAACCTTTCTTATTTTAAACCAGCGAAACAAGTAATTGACACTAGTCAGTTATAACTGTGTACATAGAGAAACAATTAACGAAAATTTAAAACAAATTCATAATTTAACTTCACCAATTAAAGAATTATAAAGCAGACAGGTGTACATTTGTATACTTCCGTGTGTTAGGAAATAAATCGCGCATAAGATTACTCTGAGTTGAGTTGATTTTGATTTTAACGTCCCGTTCAGCAGCGAGGCTATATGAGACGTGGACCTACTGATTAACGTGGAATCCGAACCACATGAGCTCCGCCGGGAATCGAACTCGGGCGCCTACGTCAAAGGCGCATACGTTAACCGCTTAGCCACGAGCTAGATCAAGATTATTCGGAATTATATTGTTTATTCTACTTAGAACTGTATTACGCGTTATCAACGAGCTTAGAAGTTCGTTACTGAATTCTCTATGTCTATGTGTGTGTGTGTGTCTGTCTGTCTGTGTCTGTGTCTGTATGTTATTTGCGATTTTTTTTTTCAATTTTGAGTCCTTCATTCGTAGATCATCAAAAACTATCTGAAGAAGTCATGGGATTTCTCGCTCTCACTCTTACGTTCCCGCTCAAAAAAAATCCGATTTCGGGGTATTTAAGGAGCCATATCTCAGGAACCATAAGTTATAGAGAGATGATATTGATGTTGATCAAAACCTAAGAAGATGGTAAACATTTCGGTACCAAATAGTAACTGGTGGCCACTGGCATTTGAGCCCAAGTTTAGGCAAGAAGGACGTGGCAGCTGGTCCAAGAATTTTCATGGACAACGACGAAGGCATTGTTCTTCTATATTTCTCTTATTTCACACATATTGAGAGGGACAACGCCAAAGTCGCTGCTATTGGTTATTTAATTACTTATTTATCACACTTATATTGACAGGGGCTACCCTAAGGCGTTACTCTTTGATATGTATTTATTTTAGTGATACTGACAAGGGTTTTTACGAAGAAGTGGAACGGATATTTGACCAACTCCCGCGATACTATAAGAAAATTCTATTAGGGTATTTCAATGCGAAGGTAGGACGAGAGAATATTTTCAAACCGATTATAGAGAACGAAAGTCTGCATAAGGAATGTAATGACAACGGTGTGAGACTCATGAACTTTGCAACGTCCAAAAACCTAATCGTGGAGAGTATAAAATTTTCACATCGCGACGTTCATAAATACACATGGACCTCACCAGACGGAAAAACACATAATCAAACTGATCACGTTTTAGTAGATAGAAAAAGGCAATCTAGCATAATTGATGCCCGGTCTTTAGAGGGGCTGATTGTGACACTGATCACTACCTGGTAGCAGCGATAATAAGAGAGAGATTATCTTTGAATAAAAGAAATATTCATTGTCCGAAAACGGAGAGATTTAATTTAAAGAAATTAGATGAGAGCTAGGTAAGAGAGGAATATAAGATTGAAGTTTCGAATAGATTCTCGGCTTTGGAAGGTTCGGAGTGCACTAGTGTTGAGGATACTTGGATTGAAATTAGAGATAGTATTAAAATTTCATCAAAAGAAAAAATTGGGACACGCGGAAATACGTAGGAACAAACCAGGGTTCGACCAGGAATGCATTAAACTAGCAGAGAAGAGAAAACAGGCAAAATTACGTTGGCTACAAAATCCGAATGAAATAACTACACAAAATTTCGCAGACATCAGGCGGGAAACTTCCAAAACTTTTAGAACAAAGAAACGCGATTTTTTGAAAGCTCTAATTAGGGAACTTGAAGATAATAGTAAAAATAAAAACATTCGGGACATGTATAAGGGAATCAACGAATTTAAGAAAGGTTATCAACCTCGTGCTTATATAATAAAGAAGGCTGACGGTACAGTTCTCACTCATACGGATAGCATCTTAAATAGATAGAAAGATTTCTTTGACGATTTGCTGAACACGCAGCCAAAAAGTAGTGTGCGTGGAGAAAAGGAGATACACACCGCAGAACCGTATATTCCAGAACCCAATCGAATAGAAGTGGAGGCCGCTATAAAGAAATTAAAGAAACACACATCTCCGGGTGTACACGAAATTTCAGCTGAGTTAATTCTAGCTGGAGGCAAAACAATGTGGAACAAGATACACAAACTCATTATCCTTATCTGGAACAAGGAAAAATTACCACAAGAGTGGAAAGAATTAATCATTGTTCCAATTCACAAGAAAGGCGACAAAACTGACTGTAATAATTATCGAGGCATTTCTCTTCTGTCAACATCCTATAAAATCCTTTAAAATATTCTATTAGCAAGATTGCCCCATACGCAGATAAAATGATTGGAGATTATCAGTGTGGATTTAGAAGAAATCGATCAACTATCGACCAAATATTTACCATTCGACAAATACTCGAAAAGAAGTGGAAATACAATACCCCGGTACATCAACTATTTTAGAAAGGCTTACGACTCGATTAGGAGAGAAACATTATACAACGTTCTTACAGAACTTGAAATACCGAAAAAGCTAATTAGATTAATTAAGATATGTTTAAATGAATCCCAAAGTAAAGTCCGGGCAGAAAATTTTTGTCCACGAGCTTTCACGTTAAAAATGGCTTGAAACAAGGAGATGCATTGTTACCATTATTATTCAACTTTGTCCTGGAATACGCTATAAGGAAAATCAGAGATAGCAACCAGTGCCGTAGAGTTGAACAGTATTCACCAGGTTATGATACATGCTGATGATGTAAATTTAATAGGGGATGACAGGAGAACAATAGAAAGAAGTGCAGAGATTTTATTAAACGCTTGCAGGGACATGGGTTTAGAAGTAAATGCAGAGAAAACTAAATACATGGATGTGTGTCGGGACCGTAATACAGCAAATTATAGATGCGTTAAAATATTAAATAATTCTTTTGATAAAGTAGGTACTTTCAAATATCTAGGATTAATATTAACAGACGAAAATCATATTCACGAAGAAATTAAATGTCGACTAAAGGCAGGGAATTCATGTTATTATTCAGTTCAAAATCTCTTGTCGTCGCGAATTCTGTCGAGGAATTTGAAGCTTAAAATATATAAAACGATAATCATGCCTGTTGTTCTATATGGTTGCGAAACATGGTCGCTTACTTTGAAAGAAGAACATAGACTGAAAGTATTTGAGAACAAGATCCTGGGATGAATATTCGGACCCAAGAGGAACTGGAATGGGGAATGACGGAAACTTCATAGCGAGGAACTACATAATTTATACGGTTTACCAAACATTGTTAGGGTCATTAAGTCTAGGAGGCTTAGGTGGGCAGTTCATGTAGCTAGGATCGAAGAAAATAGAAACGCTTTCAAAGTCTTGACTGGAAGACAAATCAGAAAACGACCATTAGGAAGACCTAGGCGCAGATGGGAGGACAGTATTAAGATGGATCTCGCAAAGATAGAAATAAAAAGTAGAAACTGGATCCAGTTGGTTAAGGATAGAAATCAGTGGAGAGCTTTTGTGAACGCGACATTGAACCTCCGGGTTCCATAAGCCATAGAGTGAGTTAGTTAGTTAGATACTGACAAGGACTACGCTGAAGATGTATTTATTTACTTCACACATTTCTTCACCTTCAGATATGATAAGTTGCATAAACTTTATCCTTCCCGTGCAAAGAACGGGTATTTCACCTAATATACACACACATTCACCTTATATAATTTAACCATTGACCAATGGAAGTGGATAATAAAACAATACTGGAAGAGAGAGAGAGAATACTGACAGAGAAGGCTCGACGGAAATGGGCTACAAAATTTGATATACCTTCACCAAGTAGATTAATTTACAGACAACAAATTTGACGAAACTGGCTCCATCTGTAATGCAACAAAGAGCAATCGACCGGTCAGTGTTGCTACCGAGGACAATGAAATGTTAGTTGCGCAAGAGTCTATCCAAAGACCGAAAATATCAATCCATTGATCTTTGGGGCGTCTGATGCAACGTTTAGTTTTGAAAATATATTGGCCAAGATCACTCTGTGGATTGTTAGAGGATCCAGATCGCCGATTATAGAGAATCCAGAAAGTAATTATATTTCTGCTAGGTAATGTTGAATCCAGAAAGACGAGATGATAACTCATTTGAAAGTATGTTGGTCAGACGAAGCGAATTTTAAACTTTCAGGTGCTGGTAATAGGAACAACTGTGTCTATAACGCAACAGAAAACATTCAAGTAGTAACACTAGATCAACAATTGTACAGTACAACCCCTCAAATCCGAACCCCGGAAATCCGAAAACCAGGCAAGTCCGAACACGTTCTCAGGAGAAAAAAAATAACTATAGCTGGAAAATGAAAAAAAAAAAATAGATTTAATCACACAAATTTAGTTTTTTTAAGGTTTTAACATTTGACTTAATGCTTATTCAAAATCATTATCTAATTATATTCTTACAAGAAGACAGTTATAGATATGCGACAATCATTTTGGACATGAGTGTACACCCGCCAGTCAAGGTCACTGCCCTTTCGACCACTGGGCCACCCTGTCTAACCTCAGTCGTTGTTTTACCGCCAATTCAGTGACGAAATAAGTACGTAATATTATTTCCCGGGTAATCCGAACCCCTCGAAATCCGAACAGGCATCAGCCCCAATTAGTTCGGATTTGAGGGGTTGTACTGTATTAGCTATGCAGAAGTTATTGCCTGGCAATTGTTTTGAACTTGTTTTCGGACGTACTAATTACATCCACTACATGAAAACTAATCATTTCGTTATATAAAGCACACATTCTTAATAGAGAAGACTTTTACAATATGTTGGTTCTTGTGTTTTCTACAATAGAATGTCCCAGTGTTTGCCGTTCTAGTCGTATTTGTTGGCACACGTAATACGGTAATATTTTTGAAACTAATTGTTGTGGACAATCAATTTTACCGTTATGTAAGAACAACACATCAAAAACTCATCTCCTTTTCCCTAATGTTTGAAAACTAAAATTTCTTGTTTTCAAATTGGTTACTAAGTTACTACTATGTTACTTAATAGTTAAGTTACCCTATGGTTACTAAGGGGTTGTCCACTTATTGCGTAACGCGGCAAATGGGGGGATTACGTCTTGCGAAACGAAGTGTGACAAGGGGAAAGGAGGGGATTTACGTCTTTCTAACGTAACGCACGTTACACAGTTATTATTTTAAAATAAAAAGAAACGTTGCGTTCCTCAGTGATTTATATTTCTAGTTTGAAGATGGGTCGAAGTGAAAAGATGGGTCGATTTCCTTAGGAAAACGACAATATGCAATTTTGAAGAATTAAGACTGATTAATTAAACAATCTTACGGGGTTAACATATTATTACGGTACTACCAATTTTTAATACTTTGATTTATTGCCGAAAAAAAGAAATGTATTTAGAATACAAGCATTTTGTAATAATAAGTTCTATCATTAAAAATATTATTTTTATTGTAATAACCACCAAATTAAGCAAAATTTGTGGAAAAAAACAAAAATCAAAAGTGTTACGTAACAAAGGAGGGAGGGGTTCGGCCTTGCGTTACAAAGTGTGACAAGGGGAGGGAGGGTGTAAAAATTGGTCAAAAAACAGCGTTACGTAATATGTGGACAGCCCCTAAGACTTCACACGGGACTTACTTCTGGTGGAAACCGGTGTTCTTGTGGGTCTAGGTCAAAACCCCCACAGCCAAAACTCCCACACTCAAGAAATGTCAAAACGCCCACACAATCGGTCATAACTCCCACACAAATGGACAAAACAGCCACACATAGCAACGGTCAGAATCCCCACATAAATGAACAAAAACCCCACACAAATGGACAAAACTCCCACATGCAGAAATTGTCACAACTGCCACACAAATGGACAAAACCCCCACACAATCGGACAAATCCCCCACACTCTGAAATGATCGTGACTGCACATCTTTGTTGCGGCTCTTTATGACGCCCACTTTAGTGTTTCTGTCATTAGAAAACAGTGCAAGAATAGTTGCAACATCAGTTTAAGTGGAATAAAAAATGTTATTAAAAAGTACAAGGGCAAGACATGCAACCAGGGATTTCAGAGTGTGGGAGATTTGCCCGATTGTATGGGGTTTTTGTCCATTTGTGTGGCAGTTGTGATAATTTCTGCATGTGGGAGTTTTGTCCATTTGTGTGGGGGTTTTGTCCATTTATGTGGGGATTGTGACCGTTGCTATGTGTTGGAATTTTGTCCATTTGTGTGGGAGTTATGACTGTTGGAGGTTATGACCGATTGCCAGTGTGGGGGTTTTGGCTGCGGGAATTATGGCCGTTCGTGCATTTGGGAGATTTGTCCGTTTGTGTGGGAGTTATGACCGATTGTGTGGACGTTTTCACATTTCTTGAGTGTGGGAGTTTTGGCTGTGGGGGTTATGACCGTTCGTGTATTTGGGAGATTTGTCCATTTGTGTGGGGGTTATGACCGTTTGTGTGGGCGTTTTGACATTTCTTGAGTATGGGGGTTTTAGCTGTGGGAGCTTTGACCTGTTCCCGTTCTTGTATGCAAGCATTTTCAGAAACTTAAATTGTATGTTTTCTATTGCATCAGATTATTTAGGACATTTGGTGTCCAAACAGTACAACAGTATTCTAATTTTGATCTCACATATAAAAAATATAAATGTTGATTCTTTGTAGAAATCCTGTCCTATTCTCTAAATCAAACCTAGGTTTCTATATGGAGTACTCGTTATCGCATCAATGTGTTGAGCAAAGGTTAATTTGCTATCAAATACAACTCCTAGATCTTTGATAGTATTTGGGGTAGACAAGGAAATACCACTTATCGTATAGGTAAAGTTAATTGAATTTTCTTTCCTCGTGAAAGATTGAGATTTGCATTTGGACACTATCTGGACTAATTTATTCTTATCACATCATATTTGAACTCTCTGTAAATCCTGTTGAAATTTCACACAGACATCAATTGAATTTACCTTGGAGTATAATTTGAGATCGTTGGCAAAAAGAACAACTTGAGAAGTTTTAACACACAGATGAATATCATTAATAACAAGAAGAAACAACAGGGGACCTAGATTAGATCCTTGAGGGACTCCCAATAGAGTATTGAACTTGAAAATTTCCGGTAATGTAAAACATTGTCTAGGATTATTCAACTGGAACTCTCTCCAGCCCTCTGCGAGATTTTTTTAATCTTGTAATTTAATATTTGTATATTCTATGCTATTACTATGTTGATGTGTATCAAGTTCAAAATAAACAAGAATAGCACTCGATTTCAATAAACCATGTTTTCACAAACTTTTATGTGTTAACTATAAGGTGGGGTGCTGACTGCCACAGCCAATTATTGGTGCTGATTGCCACGACTGGCGCTGATTACCAATATCAAGGTGCCGACTGCCTCGATGGCGTGCTGACTGCCACGACCCTGAGAGAAAGTTGCTAGACATAACATTACCGGACGCCAAGAAGCATGAAAGAAACTAGATGCTCCTTAGGATCGTGTTGTTCAGACCAACACCTAACAAAGGTAAACAGGCCTCTGTATGTACACTCATGTCCAAAATTATTGTCACATGATTATAAATATGTTGTTCTAGTGATATAATTTGATAACGAATTCGCCCGGTATTTCTTATAATGTTAGTATGTGTATAATCGGCAAAGACAAGTATGTGGTAAATTTCATGTCAAAAGAGCAGTAAATAAGAACAATAAAACGAAAATAAAATTTTCTTGTTCATTTAGTTACATTTTATTTAACTCATTATGATTTTCGTATTTATAATTCTTTTCCTATGAAATTTATCACAAATATAAATTTCCTGATTATACACATAATATAAGTATTAAAAGTACTCTGCAAAATTATCAAATTATATTTTTACAAGAAGACAGTTATAGATATGCGACAATTATTTTGGACATGAGTGTACTTTCAGTTTTGTCAGGAAGCGGTGCGTACAAAATTGGTACGATTTATGTATTCTCACTTGAACTCCCTATGTCAGCATGAACTGTGTACAGCTGTGCAAATTGTTTCGAGTAGCTCTTGAAAGTTCCATCAAAAAAGCACTGCTGGCTGTACCTCACAAGGGAAGTTCAGGAGAAAGCACTCGCCTGCAGAGAAACTAAGCATGCCATTTGAAGTCCCAATTCATGCTGATTATAACAAGCTAATAAAATTCTTGTACGGTTGAGAACGGTTCGAGATATTCAACTTGGAAGTTTATATAAGAAAATGAGGATATACGCATTTATGCGCGTTAAGTACAACATAATTAGTAACGAATATTGGCATATGAATTGAAAGCTATCGGAAGTAACAGAAAAAAAGTGTTTCGCAATAACTAACGGATTTGTTAGATACAATTAGTCATTACATTGTTCACAATAATCATAGGTTAGAGATGAAAATTGATCACTGTTGTTCTGTTTTATGAAGAAATGACGCAGGCAAAATACTCCCTTGCACCATGAACATTTTATATGTGCAATTGTGTTGCATCCGTCAAGAGAACAGTTCGCAGACCCAAAGCAAAAAGCAAATTCGAGAAGTGATTCAAAAGTTATAGGTCTATAATTTGTTCGTAACCTGCCTTGTAGAACGCAAACTGAAACAATCCAATGTATCGCGGTGATCGGAAGTGATTCGTATGGACACGAACTTTATATGATTGTTTCGTTGGTACATTATAACGTCCAGATGAAGAAGATTCATACTATGTACAAATCTTCTGCCATAGTCTTTGATTGATCGGAATCAAAACACATCAAATGGTTGCACAAATCGTGTGCAATTCTTTGGTATCTTCTCAACCATTAGGTCTTTGCCCTCCGTCATGCAACTTGTAATGGATAATTTGTCTGTGAATGGACCCCAGTGATCAAGCAATAGCAAGTTAAACCATCAGGCTTCGCCATGGGTGAGAATATTTAACGCATTGAAACGTGCATCCACTCATTTTCTCATATAAATTTCCAAGCTGAATATCTCGGACAGTTCTCAACGTACAGGAGTTTTATTACCTGTTGTAATCAGCATGAATTGGTCCTTCAAATGACATGCTTATTTCTCTGCAGGCGAGTGCTTCTCCCAAACTTCCCTTGTCAGCTGGCTTCAGACCATCATATCCATTAAATAATACAATAAAATAATTAATATAAATAATGAAATGTGCAAATTGTACATATAACAGAAAAGACAATCCCTTTATAAACATCCAAGTGTATGTCGTTCCACTTAGTGAGCAACTTTGTAACTTATAGGATGCCACTAAATTAATCCCTACTAAATTAATTAATAATCATAAATTTAGTATGAGGGATTAATTCCTCTCTTTCCAAATACAATTTCTCCCAGGCTCGTGGCAGTCAGCACGCCGTCGTGGCAGTCAGCACCTTCATATTTGCAATCAGCGACAGTCGTGGCAGTCAGCACCAATAATTGGCTGTGGCAGTCAGCATTCGTGGCAATCAGCACCTATCCAACTATAAAAACCACTCACTTTTTTTAAAAATGACATAATACCAACTTCTTTTATCTTACATTATGATCTTACATTCCATGTTTAAATATCGGAGTACAGAAAAAAAAACTCAAGTTGCTTTTTATAATATACTGGGGCAGAGGGCGCCTGGAAATTCTCGACCCGTGCTCTTACAACCCACGCGACGACCTTGGTACTGAACTAGTAGCTACTCAACTAAAAGTCAACATTTTCCTGAAAAACCGCAAGTCTAAAAGGGCTAAGGAGACAAGAAGGGAAAGCATGAGGGGACTTTTCAGAAAATACCCTATATATTGTGGTCTAACGTTCCTGAAAAATTCAGCTTGTTACTAATTAGCCCCGACATAAAAACTTTATTGACTGGATTAGTCGGAGGATCGTAGCAGACACCCCGTTTCCAATGCTTTGACAATGTTGCCAATGCAATTCCTTGCCTTCCTCATTTAATTACGATAAAATAAAACTAGGCCGGATAGTACCTAGTCTACTACCGTCCTAGTAGACTACGGTAGGATAATCGTACCGGATACTCGGGAGTCTACTGTATAAGTATACCTACTTTCGAGCCCATATATATATATATATATATATATATATATATATATATATATATATATATATATATATATATGGTGTTTCAAAACAACATCGACGATGCGACAGTGTTAGATTATTATTACGGATGCAGTATTTACATTGATGTATGTTTAATATATTCGTCAATAACAAGAAGTATAAAAAGCTAATAAAATATGTTTAAAACAGTTAAATGATTTTGTTATATAATTAACAAACTCAGTAAAGGATTTGTGAGTGAAATACAATCGTTTTAATATCTACAATACTAAGGGACTTACCGTAGTCGGGTGAAGACTTCATTTAGGATCTAAAACGTGCGCTATCTAAAAATATATGTTTCAGAATCCTAAGGTACTCCAATTTTACGGAGGTAGTTTGGGTACAAGCATATAATGTTAAGTACTCACCAACTACCTCTATAAAAATTGTTGAGGAAGTGCCGGAGGATTCTGAAACATGGATATTTGGACAGGGCACATACTAGTTTCTAAATAAAGTCTTAACCCGACTACGGAAGGTCCCATAGTATTGGAGCTATGGGTCTTTAAAGTTCAATTTTTCATGTTTTCAGCAGCCTATAACTCCGAAAGGAAGCCTTTGTCCACCCAGATTGGTCTACACTTTTCGTCTTATTTTGGTGCCAGGTATCACCTCCCAAACTTGTGTATATATACGAGAAAGAGTCAAAAATTATCTACACTTTTGTCATAACTTTTCTTACATTGCGCACTTTGTCTTCTGTCCTCGCATATTTTATTGTTATATTGTTGTGGTAATGCTGTGAAAGTGTGATCTTAATTCCTCCATTTTTCTTCCTTCTGTTGCAGATATATCATGGCTGCTCCATTAGAAGTTTGCACCAAAGAGGAACAACGAGCAGTGATCCGATTGCTCTGGTCGGAGGGTGTCAAAGGGTCAGACATACATCGCAGACTATCATCGCAATATGGGAGAAGTACACTATCACGTAAAACTGTGTTTTTGTGGCTCGAGAAGTTAAAAGTGGTCGAAGAAGTGTAACGCATGAAGAGGGAGCAGGACGGCCATCAACCTCCACTACAGATGACAACATTCAGCAAGCTCGAGAGATGGTTCTGGCGAATAGGCGAGCCCAGACCTAGCTCCATCTGATTTTCACTTGTTTGGGCAACTCAAGGATGCTTTGCGTGGTCGCCGATTTGCCTCAGATTTAGACGCGCAAAATGCGGTGCAAAAGTGGCTTCACGACCAACCGAAAACCCTTTATATGGAAGGAATACGTAAGCTCGTTGACCGTTGGACCAAGTGCATTAACAAGGAGAGAGATTACGTAGAAAAATGATGTGCATAGTATAACCCTAGCTTCATGTAAATATACTGTAGAATGAAAAGTGTAGATAATTGTTGACTTGCCCTCTTATATATATATATATATATATATATATATATATATATATATATATATATATATATATATATATATATATATATATATATATATATATATTTAAAACACATTTCTGACCAGAACAAAATGAATTATTTAATAACTATACGATTTTTGTTACAGTTTCAAGGACCTAACGTCCTCTTCATCAGGCATTGAGAAAAGACAGATGACAGCAAATTTTATATCTTCTCAGCCGTTAGTTAGCATATCTATGCTAACTAACTAACGGCTATGCTATGCTAACAGAGATGTGCGAACTAACGGCTGAGGAAGATATAAAATTTGCTGTCATCTGTCTTTTCTCAATGTCTGATGAAGAGGACGTTAGGTCCTTGAAACTGTAACAAAAATCGTATAGTGATTAAATAATTCATTTTGTTCTGGTCAGAAATGTGTTTTAAATGTTATTGTGATTGTATTGTGATATATATATATATATATATATATATATATATATATATATATATATATATATATTAAATATACAATTATATACATATAGTGGACAATTTTTTTGATACGCCCTTGTAATTTTTAAACTGATTCAAAGAAAACCTTGAAATTTTGTACCATACAAATATCGGCGGGGAGACATGATTTCACATACCTTTGATACCACAAGGATAACAGTGCTGTCAACTCATTTTAAAGGTATATATATCAGCGTTTCCCAACCTTTTTCAACTTGCGACACACTACGGGTGTTACTTGGATTCTCGCGGCACACTTATAGATATTATTATTTGTAAATATTAAAACACAGTGGTATTTTCTCTGTGATTATTGATCTTCTCACAGAGGAGAAAGCTCTATCACTGTTTTCCCCCCCGTGGTTATTATGCTTATGCTTACTTCTAATTTAAAAAAAGAAAACAATTGCAATGGGGGAAAAAATTGGACCGAGGTTTTTAAAAATACGCTTTCTTTTTAAAAACTGTATCCAACCTTTTACTAAGAAGGAAGATCACTAAATAACGAACGAACAAATCTCTCTTACTTTTAAAACACAAATGTAGGTAATTTGTTGAAAGGATTAAATGATATTGTAAATTTTCAAGTTACGAAATAGTCTGCAACAATAAAGAAGCAATAATGGTCATAACAATCATAACCATTTTTTTCAACATTAGAAATGTACAGAACTGTAACCCGGTATGAAACTTAAAATTGTAGATTCTCAGTACAGGTTCATAGTAATGTGAAATACAAATATACATTTTTCCCTAGGTTTTGCAATTTGATTGCTATAAAATTAATAATTTTGTTTCGATTCCTCGCGGCACACCGGTTGGGGAACGCTGGTATATATTTTAATAGACTAAGTCACGCTATTATACGTATATTTCAAATCTACATGTTAAACGTAAATTTATAATGTTACATTTATTATTCAGTGTTGCAAACTAAGAACATTACAGTATCATGGTGGTCTCTACAGTAGTAATAATATAAATAAATCACACGGGGCCATGCACATCCAAATTTCTTTAGTGTCTAATATTATGATCATGATATGACGGATTTCGGGCATAGATGTTTCCGTAGATGTGAAGATCACATGCCGTTTAAAGCAATTTAGCACCCAAATTGTTCTGAAGATATAGTAAAAACTGTTGAAGTTTGTAACTCTGCTTAAAATTATGTAGTTCCGAAAACTTATTGTACCTAGGTAATTGCAACAACCAAAAAGTATTCCTGTAATGTTACGGAAACGAAATGATTAAAGAATTATTATAGAAAGTTCACACAAATACGAAATTGTAAGTAATATCGAACTTGTATAGATTATGGCATGGGTCCCCAATATGGCCCACCCACCATATCTCTGCAGATTTATGTAGGTACTACTAGATGTCAATATAAACTATACCCTCGTGAGAAGTGAAAACATATTTACGCGGCTAAGTTCTTCTCGAGTGGCGTAACCTGCAGTAGCTCCTGATATAGTGTCAACTGAAAGAAGAAATTATTCTCTTGTTACTTTTGCAGAATAAGTAATGTTTTGTTAGTGTCTATTGTTAAGAGCCTAATCAGTGTTATGCTTGGATAATGTAGCTATGTGTTCAAACGTGAACATAAAATGTGTGGGACGCAATGCATTGCATTGTGTAAGTAGCAAGTGACCACAAAAGTGAAGTGTTGCACAATATGGCCAGGCTTGAAGATTCCCCCCCCCCCTTTTTGAGTTCATATTATCCCCATGGTTTAAGACATCCTATGTTATGGTACTCATATTTTTCACAAATATTATATTCTGATACTAACACCAGAAAGGCATAGAGTATTCCTAATATCTTTTGCATGAATTTTGCATGTTTTGGATTTTGTCGTTTTCCCCCTATACTCTTTTATTTCAATAGTTAATATTTCTTACTCCTTGCACTTATTTTGCATTTTTACTAGCACTTCCTTGCACTTCACAAATTCTGGCATTGAACTTATGTATAAACATAATATCCTTGATTTCCATAGCAGGCCATGTTGAAAATATCCTGTGGGCCATATTGGGAACACCTTGTTCACAATATGGCCCACTTGCAACATTTTATTTTCTTAATTCTTAAAGTTTTATACGTCATTTCACAGAATCAGACTATTTATTTTAATTTGTCTAAATAATCACCCAACTTGACAGTTCAGTCAATTCGCATGAAATAGTTTCTCTTATTGAAAAAAAGAACGAAGTTAAGGTGGGTCATATTCGATCCCCTTATTATATATCGAGTTTTCCTAGTTTTTCACATCTTCGAAATTGTTTAAGATATCAAGTTGCTGTAAACGGCATTATGACTTTTATGTCCATTGGAAAGCATGTAGGCTATAGGATGAGATACTTAGCTAAATAATTTTTCGAAATTTTATTCTTTAAAAATAGTCAATTTTATTTATTTATTTTGTAACTTTATTTCTGCTTATTCGAAATACGTCATATGATGACCGCAGTCATCGACATTTAGGTACTTTGAGTATACTTTGAATCCCCATACTTCTCAATTGTGTTATTAATGTTGTAGAACCCCACAAAATTCGGTTGTTTATCTAAGTTTCTTATACCGTAGTGTCCTTAGTTTGCAACACTGTATAAGGAGTATTGTACCATGTGTTTTCATTTAATACATAGACTTGAAACCTCTAATAACCTGCCGTAATGCCTTTGAAAAACACTTTATGTTGGGTTGGCAACACTGCAAATATATATATTATGGATACCCGGACCTTATGGATACCCTATATATATATATATATATATATATATATATATATATATATATATATATATATATATATATATATATATATATATAGGGTATCCATAAAGTCCGTTGCCACCCAGTGTGTCTTCGAAACGACTGCGAATTGAGAAAACGCAGAAACACGTCCATCATTATTTTAAGGGGCTTGAATTTTGAGCTATAAAAGGTCCACCCCAGACACCCCCATATAGTGGTGCGTGGGGTACACTTGAAAATTTTAAATGACAAAAAGGGTCAAGTAATATATCGTTGGAAAGGTCCCGACAAGAGAAATATTTTGCCGAAAGTTTAACTCCCCATGTTGACCCATCCAAAATGGAAGGGGTTCACATTTTGTGTCCATAAAGTCCGTTGCCAGCCTGTGTATCTCCGAAACGACTGGAAATATGAGAAAACGCAAAAAACACGTCCGTCATTATTTTAAGGGATTGAAATTATGTGCTATAAAATCCCCCTCCCCCAGAATCCCCAGATAGGGATACGGGAGTACAAATGGAAAAGGGGGTCGAGTAGTTTGAACGGACTCGACAAAAGATCTTTTGCTGTAAATGCTGCATTTGCTAGTTTGCAGAAATCTCAAATATTTCCAATGACATAATATATATTGCAACGATAACGTTATTGGTCAACTAGGACAATAGTCCGGTACCTCATGATAACAAATCTTGTGACAAGACTTGTTTAAACTTGTTTTATTTATGATGTTAAAGAAGTCAAGAAGCCATAAGTGATTGAAGTGTATTTTTAATTTCTGCAAAATGAATTATAAGTATTAAGGAAATACAATGTTTAAAAAGTAGGAAAAATAGTTAATTTGTAGAAATAAGTATTCGTAATAAGTTTTGCTGATTATTAAAAGTAATTTTAATCGAAGTGGGAACGTAATAATTAATAATATAGCCTATATATGTTATAGTAACACATATATATTATTAAATACTACGGTCCCATTCGATTCAATATATATCAGCAGGGACATAATAATGATAATGATAGAGGTATAATGATAGACCTGATCAAAGTCTGCAATTAGCAAAATAGGTAGGGGGGAGTTCCAATATTATATGAAATGAAATGAAATTTTGAGTTTTACGTCCCACGGTTATGCCGGTTAGGCTAAAGGAGACGGTGATAATGAGTAATGAATGAAATGGTGGAATGAAGAAAGTGGGAGGAAACGGGAGAACCCCGAGAAAACCCACGCACACGGTGTTTGTCCACCACAAAGTTCACTTGGCGGGAGCATCCAATATTATAGAAATGAAGTACACAGAAATAAATGTTCTTTTACATTATCCTATGCAGTGATGTTTTCAGATTTTCTCCGGGGAAATATTTCGATATACTGGATATGGAAAGCAGTGTTACGAAGATATTAAGAGTCTATATTGAGCACGATAGAATACAGCAGCGCAAATCTGCCTTCAACATTGGGGGGGGGGGGTAAACCGTTCCCATATATATTTTTTTTTAATATTTATGAGTTGAAAACAGTGCTGTGATGGATCGAGGAAAGACAATTGTCTTCAACATTGGAAAGCGGGCAGATTTGAGGCTTATTCTGGAGGGACAACAATTTCATCTTACTTTTCTTTGTGACAATCTGACACAAATCATCACATTTCTCCCCGAAAAACACACTTCAAATCAGATTATTGGGGAATCAGTCCCCCAGTCCCAAGATTGGAGGGGACATGTCCCCCTCATCCCCGGGATTTGCGCTAGTGATAGAATATATGGTCCTGGGGAAATCTCCCAGGCTAGTCGCTGAAATCATCACTGATATCAAGAGTATTGTGTAATTTCTATTAATATTTTTTTTATTTTATGACTAGCAGCGTTCACCCCGCTTCGCTGCGGTCACCCCGGAACGCAATAAACTTTGTTACTTAGATAATTTTTACTTTTTCGCTTTCAAGTGATTTATAGCGCCTGTCAGTTATGTTAACCCGCCGAGTCACAGGGTCATGCGGGTTGCATATAAATACGTTTATTTTTATACCTATGATGAACTAATAACAAAGGATTTGTACGTATGGACACCTGAATGGTCAATTATCTCAAGACACTGGTAATTGAAAATTAAAGTGATATGATAAAAACCATCTAGGGTCCACATCCTAACAACCCCCCAAAAATGAAAGAAATCGGTTCAGCCGTATTAGCGTGATGAGCGGACAAAGGATTTTTTTTACGTATTGACACCTGATTGGTCAATTATCTCAAGACACTGGTAATTGAAAATTAAAGTGATATGATAAAAACCATCTAGGGTCCAAATCCTAACAACCCCCCAAAAATGAAAGAAATCGGTTCAGCCGTATTAGCGTGATGAGCGGACAACGGATTTTGTGCGTTCTCTTTTATATATATAGATTGTTTATATTTTGAATTGCATATACATGGAAGTACTAAAATGTTTTAACTGGTTAGGGCTTTTCTGAGAGTCTTAATCCGGCCCTAAACTCAGAATATATTCAAGTATACCTTCCAAATGAGGGTGTGAACAATCTATTATGATATGCACTTATTAAATTTTAAGGATTGACATCATCCCAATGAAGATTTTTTGTGGAATTACTATGTAGTTATATGCTTATGACTAAATAAAAGTTAAAAGACTTTTCGTTTTAGGTTCAAAAATGGAGTTCTGCTTCCAAATAATGAAATATCATCAGCTGTTGTGCAAGAGAATCCAGGAATGATTATATTTAAAGGTATAGAAGATAGAGATGTTGGGAACTATACATGTAGAGTTGAAAATGTAAACGGGACGATAAATATTACAATAGAAATTAAATTAGGTGAGTCTGGTTTCTCCTATTGGGTGTTTTCTATAGCATTTGATTTTCTTTTTTTTTAATTTTCACTTTTTGGTTATTTTTAACGTACTGTACGTAATTTAACGTACGTAATTGAGGACTAGAAATCCCACATGACGAAATTCTGCATACGTCACTGGTAATTTTCTAGTGAGCATGTTTCTGCATAGCTTATGTGTAAAAGTATTTTCGGTTATTTATGGTTGTAACATCCATATGTACAAAGGTGTCTAACATGCACTGGCTTCCAGTTGGAATACCTGCCTCCGATTAATGATTCAGACTCCACTTAAAGTAAAGGTACTGCCTCTCTATTATATAATATCATTCAGCATTTTATTATACAATGGTATTTTGGACTTTATTTTATGTCAGTTAATTCATTGCGATTTGGCTACATTGTACTATACTGTCTTTGGCCTTCCAGCTAGTCATTGTACGCATTATGGTAGCTCCGATTCTACCTTAATTAAATTGTAGGTCTACGGTAATTTTGTAATTTCTTGGAAAAATATAGCTTTTTCTCCCTCTTTTAAGAGAGAATAATTTTGCTTCTACGATACTATTGATATTTAACAATACAAAAACAATAGTATTGTTCGATAAACCAGAAAAAAGTATAAACACAGTAAATTCTATAAAGTGTAGGCAATAGTATTACTATCTAGCGACTTTAACCAGATTACCCTGGTTTTATCACGCGATCCAAATAAATAATCTCATTGTAAGTTGAAAGAATAACATTTATCAATTTTATAACGGACAGCTCTTTCGTATATTTATTTTGTTTTTCCTAAAGAATGTAAGAAGGAAGACTATAGATATATTTGAATTGAAAATAATATTTACGTATCAACTCGACAATTAAAAGAATTACTTCTCCAGTCTAGAACACAATATCTGAACGTTCCACGCAAATGAAACAAAGTACCATACTTTTTTAAGATGCGAAAGCAATCTCCGTTTGCATACGAACTTACTGTATATGTATATACAGGGTGGAAGGGAACAAGACCGAAAAACTTCTGGAGTTGATTCTACAGCTAAAAAGCAAAGGAAAAAGTTCAAATAAACAAAGATTCAACGCGGCGGCGTTTTCAAGCAGCAGTCGTGCGACGTTTCGCCGACCTCCTTCTAAGTGCAATATCTACCAAACAGAGATATTGACGTTGGGTCAAAAGAATGTAAAGAAAGTCAACCCTACCAACCTAAAAGGTGGCACAAACACAAAGGAGCAGAGCGAACTGCACCAGGGGAGTCCCCAAAAGGAGAAGGGGATTCACTAAATGACATGCAGTAGGGGACATGAAAACGAATAATACGTTCAAAGGTAAAAATGACCTGGTTATGGTGTGAATGAGAAAACCCCAGGAAAACCTCATTCAGGATGAATGGCCTGAAAAAAAGTTTTACACTTTTTCAACTGAGTGCCCCTCCCGGGAATTCAAGTGCCTATGTTTAAAGATATTACTCATCTAAAGGAGCAAGCTAATTATATACTTAAAATTATACAGAGACAAAGCACGGAGTAGCTACATATACAGAGCGTTGTTCTCGTACATCCATCACCGACGAACTGAAGGAACGAACTGAAGTTTTCGCGTGCTCTTTTTTGTACGGACAACTGTGCAGAGACATCCTTCCTTACAGTTTTGTTTCTGTAACTTTTCAAAAGTTTAAAAACGTCGGCCTGTGTTATTGATGAAGTGATTATTATCTGTTGATATTCATAATTAAGAGTAAACTGCACGATCAATGTATAATAGTATAATTTCTTATTGTGTGTAAATGTTTAAATTACAGTGGATACCTGAAGATGGAGGCTTCCATTACTGTATTACAATTATTAAACTGTAATTTTTTCTTCAACACAAGTGTAACAATAAAATATTGTCATAACTATAAAGATGTTATAGAATATATTTAGAATATTGCTGCAAATGCCTCAAAATTTTTAAATTATTGAATCTGATGTTATCACTAGGGACCGGATTTTAAGGTGCAAAAATGTGGTAGGAAAAGGGAATAAAGGGCGCTGAAAAATCATTCAAAACTGTGCAAAAAAAAGGTGCTAATAGTCAAGGGCGCACATCAGGAGGGCAAGGTTGGGCGCTCGCCCTTCCCCCCTAGAGGAAATTGTACTTCAGAATATCGAAAATCCAATAGAATTTTTACATTAGTTACAGCAAAATTTTTGAAACGTCCTGAAACGTACAGAAAAGATCCTGCACTTTAAAATCCGCTCTCTAGTTATCACTATTATTGGTATCACGGAAAAGTATGCATTACACCTTCCTTTATATAAAAGCTAGTAGCAACGTTTTAAAGGTACATCAGTGATACATACCTCATTGTAAAGCTCATAAAATACCCAATGTTGTTTGTTTCACATTGTTTCCTAGAATTCGCAGCGTTTACGGAGATATTCGAAGTTAAACATCAAAAACGGAGTTGAGAATATTCCTTTTTTTCTTTTCTTGGCGCCATATTGAAAAATGATGGCAACAAATAAAAACACTTTTGCCTAGAAAACACTCTCCAATGTGTTGTCACACAAATAGCGCAAGAACAAAGTTCTTATCTTAAAATAACCTTTAATTACAATAGTTCGAAATTTGAGAGACGAGTTCGGCTGGCAGCCATATTGATGACGTCATATCTCCGTTTCCTCAAATGGGATTCCTTAGGACTTTTACTATGTTCATATATAGATATAGTAGAGTTGATGCTGAAAATTTCAGCTTGTTATTCCAAATTTCCATCTTCAGATCTACTTTCACTGGGCTATGAGGGCAACTAACGGAGCACGAGTGGAAGTGTTGTAATTGTTAATAAAACTTACAGAGTTGTAGAACACGTTGCAAAAAATCGCATATCTTTATCTGCTATAGTTTACGAGCTATGTTTCATTTTAACGGTTCCAGGATTTTGTGGACATCCTGTAGTATAGTTTTATGTCACAAGATATATTTTGAACCAATTGCTATTCATCATTTCTTCATTTCACAGAAGAAGAAGACATAGAAAAATGCAGACACGATAGTCCACCAACTGCCACTATAACATATAATAATAAGATCACCGAGGAAATAAGGGTGGAGATAGGAGACAATGTTACAATTAAATGTAAAGGATTCTATGGTAAGGCACAATAATAATTACTTACTTTTAATCATATTGCCATTCTTTCTTATATACTAAAATATTTTCCTATTCAAATTACGTGTGGAAAATCATATCAATGTTGCTTTTGTTATGCCAACTAATACCAATGTGTTTTATGTAATGCTAATTAAAGAATTATTAATAATACACTATATGTTGAAATGGATACAATGAAACATGAATCCATGATTTGTTATTGTTGGATACAATAGTACATAAAATGCAGTCTTCCTCTTGAATAATTACAAGATTATATTCAATGATTGTTATAGATACACCACATTGACTTGACACCTAATCACCGTTCCAAGCGTTGCTATCAGTTGAAGAAATTCCACTTCCTTTGGCGTAGATGGCTACAAGGCTCTTTCGCTTAGCAACAACTGAACCTTTATTGGCTCAACACGTAGGTGTGTCAAGGGTGTGAGCTTTAGTTCGCATTTTTGCCACGGCTCAAGGCATATTGGCAGCACAATAGTAGCGAATATCAAAGTGATTAAGTTCCGCTAGTTATAATAATAATGTATAAGTTTGGAGAAAGGCTACTATTACAAGTAATGTGTGAGGTGTGTCTTTGTTTGGAATATATGTGTGTCGTTGTTAGGAGTATGTCACTATTAGGTGTATGCTTATCCCTGGAAGGAGTACATCATGTTAGATTATATGTGTTGCTGTTAAGAGTACAGTGTAGACCTGTCCACTATATGTTTGTCACGGTTTCAAGTATGTCACTGCTAGGAGTATGTTTGTCACTGTTAGAAGTATATGTATGTTGCCTTTAGGAACATGTCACTGTTGGGTATATGAATATCACTGTCAGAACACGTGTGTCATTATTAAGACTATATTTGTAATTGTTGGAAGTATTGTGTCACTGTTAGGAATACGTGTGTCACTGTTGAGTTGATTTTAGTTTAGCGTCCCGTTCAGCAGCGAGGCTATATGAGACGTAGACCTACTGATTAACGTGGAATCCGAACCACATGAGCTCCCGCCGGGAATCGAACCCGGGTCTCCCACGCCAGTGTGTCACTGTGTATCATCATTAGGAATATATTCGTGTCACCAGGGCCGCCCACAGGGGGGATGTATGGCGCAAGCTGCGCCATTGAGAAAAATTTTGGGGGGATTTTACTCAACTTTCGAACTAGCAATTTTACTGTCGGAATAGCATTAAAACACGATTTTGAGAAGCTAATTCTCAAAAATTTTCCGGGGTGAACCCCCGTACCCCTTGCTTCGATACTCGATGAATGAAGTACCGCGCAAGTAGCTGTATGAAAGAAAAGGTTGGTTCGTTTTAAGAGAGAAGGGCCACCCACAGGAGGGATGAATGGCACAAGTTGTGCCATCGAGAAAAAAATTGGGGGGAATAAAAAAATTGGGGAAGAATTTTACTCTAATGTCGAATAAGTAATTTTGCTGTCGTCAGAATAACATTGGAAAACGATGCGATTTTTTTTAAAATCTCGAGAATGAATCCCCCTACCCCCTGCTTAGAAACTATGAATGAAGTACCGCGCAAGTTGCTATATGAAAGGATGGGCTGGTCGGTTTATCGCTTTGTGTAGGTAATTTACCCATTTTCTGCTGGGAGCATTTATTTATTTCTTATTTATACCATGTCGACACTTAATAAGTAATGCTGTTCAATTGCTACATGATGTATAATAAATGAATTAATGATAATATTTTGTATAGTTTTCTGTTTGTGCGATTACATTTTTCACTTAATTAAAAAGAAGTGAAATCACAAAAATGAGGGCCAAGTTCTGGTGAACAACAGTTACAAACACTCAAGGAATCACATTCAAATTTAGATTTGAAACTTGCCTATGTTGTCTGTTGAAAATTATAAAGTAGTTTGACATAATTGTGAGCTAGTGGTAAGCATACAGACAACAGCCAAGTTTCAAATCTAAATTTAAAGTGAGCCAGTAAGTGTTTGTAACTGTTGTCCACCAGAATTTGGCGCCTATTTTTGTGATTTCAATTCTTTTTAAGGCCACTCGTACTTGGCTCTTTTACAGGAATGTTTTTTGTTGGATATCACTTCTTTTTGTAGGCTAATATCGAGGATAACATTTTCTTTTGGTATCAAACTCAATAACTTGTAACTTGCGTCTTACTTTTCATGTACAAGGGAATTATATCAATATTTTGTAAAGAAAAAAATAATACTACTAATTGTAAAAAAAAGAATACCTGTGCCATACACAGTGTGTAGAAGTTTTTATACCCTTCAATATCCTTATAGAACATATTTAGTATTGTACACTACCAAGACTACTAATAAAAGTAATGCCATTTTTATAATTACTACTGCCCCTACTACTACTACAAGCATTCTATAATACTACTACAGGAAATAAAAACAACAACAAAAATAACAATTACTAGTACTATAAAAGCTACTGCTACACTGGGCAATTGTTTTTAGAGGACTTGAGTTTTGAGGAGGGAAGAGATTATTAGTTTTGGGGGGGAGTGCGCCATCAGCTTTGGGGGGGATGGGCACCCCTGCGTGTCACTATTAGAAGTATGTTACTGTTAGCTATACGTAAGTCGTTGTTAGAAGTATGTCACTGTTAGGTGTAAATATAGCACTATCACAGGTAATTGTTTCACTGTTAGGACTATGAGTGTCACTTTTAAAAGTATATGTGTTGCTGTAAATAGTATATATGTGTTACGGTTAAAAGGATATTAATCACTGTTAGGAGTATATATGTCACTCTTGGGAGTTCGTAACTTTTAGCAGTATGTGTGTCGTTGATATGAATATGTCACTGTGAGGTATGTGTGTGTGTGAGTGTGTGTGTCATTATAAGAAGTATGTGTTTCACTGTTAGGAGTATGTTTGTTGCTACTAAAAGTATGTTTGTCTCTCTTAGGTGTGTCGCTCCAAGGAGTATACTTGTGTCACTAAAATTGTACGTATGCCAATGTTAAAATATATGCGTGTCAGTGTTAAGAGTGTGTCACTGTTGATTGTATGTATGTTACTGTTATGTGTATATGTTTATCACTGCTAGGTGTATGTGTTAAACGGCTAAGAGTATTTGCCTGTCGCTGTTAGGAGTATGTCACTGTCAATGTGTATATGTCACTGTTAGAATTATATATTTCTGTCACTAATGTGTTTATCACTGTTTGGAGTACGTGTGCCACTGAGTATAAGTACTTCTGTTAGGAGTATAAGTGTGTCACTGTCAGGAGCATGTATGTCACTGTTAGGAGCATGTGTGTGTCATTGTTAAGAGTATGTATATCACTGTTGGGAGTATTTGTACCACTGTTAGGAATATATATATCACTAACTAACGATTACCTGTATGTGTATCTCGGTTAGGAGTATGTGTATTACTGATAGGAGCATATGTGTCATGTCACTGTTTGGAGTATATGTGTCCCTGTTAGGAGTATGTAACTGTTCACTGCATGTGATTCGTTGTTGCAAGTATTTCATTGTTTGGTATACAGGGTGTTTCAAAACAACACCGATAACATTTGGAAGGTGATTCCTGACACCAAGATAAGACAAAAAGTATAGACCAAACTGGGTCCACAATAGGGTGGGTCGAAAAAAACTTTTTTTTTTAATTTCGATTGGCCGAGTTGCGGAAAAGTTGCCTCATGTTAGTGGTAGTCAACACACAAAATTTGGATTTTTTTTTTGGTCAACCCCTTCCTTTGCCTCATGGGACTTGAATACTCCTGTATTTTTATAGCCACGACTATGCAACCCGCACGACCCTACGAAGAAAATTGTACTGCACGGCTATTTTTGTTTTAATTTTCGATCGGCCGGGTTGGGGGAAACTTGCCTCGTGTTAGTAGTAGTCTCCACAGAAAATTTAGATTTTTTGGGTCATACCCTTCCTTTGCCTCGTAGGACTTGAATATTTTATAGCTGCAGCTATGCAACCCGCACGACACTATGAACAAAATGGTGGTGCACAGCTATATACTTTGCTTCTTTTTCACACTGAAGCATTCTGAGGCTGAATATAAAACGAAATATAAAAGTGAGATGCAATATTGTCCCTATGTGGTTAAAAATTATCATCAATTAGACGAAGAAATTGTATTGATGTTTTCAAAACACATTATGAATATAGGTCATGAAAAATTGTTGATAAACCTTCCATTGTATCTCTTAGCTTTTCTTTGCACATACACTCCGAAACTCTTCAGAACCCACCACGAGGAGGTGGCTGCAAATGGAGTTCCACCCGCCCACTCACTTGTTTCCGTTTTTGGCTCATTTACATTTGATAGTCCTGCTTGGAGTTCATTTTTTGCATTTTTTTTTCTTCGAGACTCTAATTTTGCCATAAGAAAGCCTTCTCTTCGATCCGCTCCACACACTAATGCTGACGCTTCTGTAACTAGTTTTATTATACTCTCCATCGCTTGCTTATGGCACGGAAAACATCTAATTTCCTCAGAAGCTGTAGCCACCGTTCTAATATTTTCTTCTATCTGTCTCGAAGAAAATTTCTTGTTAATGATGGCTTGCTGATGTCTGTAGAGAAACAATCGATCATCTCATGACATTTACTTGCGTCTAAGTTTACTTTCGGAACAAATTCACGAAAAACTTGATCTCTAACTTTGTCGGTATTTTTTTAAAATTTCTCCATCCTAAAACTTGGATGTTCTAGTTGTGATTATTGTCAACAACAAGTTTTCCAGATGGGCAAAGTAAGCGCTGCAGATAATCACAATATACGGGATTCTTCTTAATTCCTCTGGAAGAAATGATGCAGATCGAGCGAGTAGCCACAAGTGTCGGGTCCCGTTGGTGAGAGAGGGAGAGAGAGAAGAATTTCGCTTTATTTCAAACCAAACTTGTGTAAACACTTTGCTGATATACTGTGCAAGCCAACGAAATGCTTCTTCTTGATCTTCAGTGCAAATATATAATCGAAGAATGCAAAGAACTTGTCATCAACCATCGAAACATGACAATTGGTCCAGGCTTTTCCTTCAGAAGGTCTGGCGGACACAAACCTCGACAGATGTCCAAAAGGTATTGCTGATCATTACTCAAATCTTTTAACACTATTTTGTCAGGTCAGGCCAGCGCAAAAACATACAGGCTGCTGGACTGTGTATAAAATTACAATGTTTCCGACTTATTATAAAACAGTGCTTTACGTATTATTATTATTATTATTATTATTATTATTATTATTATTATTATTATTATTATTATTATTATTATTATAGTCGTGTATAACGTTGTAAGTATTATATTTTCTATTATAGCACAGCCGATTTCAAAATTACGTAATATCAGATTACATGTTTACAATTTTCTTTATAATATAATCAGATCTAAAAGAAATTGTTCACGATATACGTGAAAAAATCTACAATGTAAGGTTGAAAACATATTTTTCACGCTATATATGAAGAACATAAATTGAAACATAAAAATACAATTTTTCGTCTTCCTGATTATATTTTTTAACCACATAGGAACAATATCGCATCTCACTTTTATCTTGCGCTTTATATCCAGCCTCAGAATGCTTCATTGTGAAAAAGAACCAAAGGTTATAGCTGTGCACCACAATTTTCTTCGTAGTGTCGTGTGGGTTGCATAGCTGCAGCTATAAAAATATTCAAGTCCCATGAGGCAAAGGAAAGGGTTGACCAAAAAAATCCAAATTTTATGTGTTGACTACCCTAACACGAGGCAACTTTTCCGCAACCCGGCCAATCGGAGTTTGGCTACGGGCATATAACTAGAAGTACTCACCAACTACCTCTATAAAAATTGTTGCGGAAGTACCACAGTATTCTGAAACATGGATATTTGGATAGAGCACGTACTAGTTCCAAAGTGAAGTTTTGACCCGACTACGATAGGTTTCATAGTTTTGGAGCTATGGGCCTTTAAAGTTCATTGTTTCAAGTTTTCGACTGCCTTAAACTCCGAAAGAAAGCATTTGTACACACAATTAGGGCTATACGTTTTGTCTTATCTTGGTGTGAGGAATCACCTCCCAAACGTTGTCAGTGTTGTTTTCAAACACCCTGTATATGTGTCACTGTCGGGAGTGTATATCACTGTTAGAAGTATATGTGTCACTGTTAGGAATATATATGACACTGTTAGGAAGTATATGTATTACTGTTAAGAGCATGTGTACCACTGTTAGGAGTATATGTGTCACTTTTGGGACTATGAATGCCGTTGTTACAAGTATGTGTTTCATTATAGACAATGCTTACTTTCTACATTATTTTATTTGATTTTTCACATCCTCTTGTAATGTATTTGCTGAAATTCAGTTTTTCGTCCAGTATTATCGATCCCTAGATATGATGATCTCTTGTTCTTTTTATGGTATTTCTTCCAATTTTTATTGTTGGGTTCCTATTCAAGCTTCCGTGAAATAGCATGTATTTTGCTTTCTCGCCTGAGATCTGCAGTTTATTGTTCTCACACTTCGTGTTAAGCTGTCCAGTGATGATGCTTCCTTCTAATTTATTTCTGTGTTCGACGCTAAAGACGATACATATAGTGTCTTACTATATGTATGTCATGACTAGGGCCCGGAAGTTCAAGACCTAAAAATTAACTAAAAAGGACCTATAAAAAAGACCTTAAAATGTCTCTTAAAAAAGGACCTAAAAATTGGAAAAAAGGACGTAAAATTAAGACCCATTTAATGAACATAATGTTCAATAAATTCAGGCTTATACTTCCACAAACTGAAGTACAAACTAAAATAAGAAAACATTTCCTCCCTCAACTTTCCCTTCTTTGTTGGAGGACATTGTTATGCCTCCTTATCTGACTTGTAATTGTTGCAGATCTGGTATTATCAGTCCAGTCGTTGAAGAATGTATTATCTTTTGAATTTTCTTTACAAAGAAAAGATGATTAATAGGTAGTGATGATTCGCGTTAATGGCCAGTAAATTTATTGTCGAAAGATGAAGTGCAAAGACGTTAAGATATGTTAAGCCTCGTCTTCGGACACTCGTAAAAAAGACGATTTTTTCTGAACTTCTGGGCCCTACTCATGACTCTTGATGTCTTATCTGTATTGGCCAATAAGATTAGATGATACCTGAAACGTTTGGGATCTGCAAATATGCTACCATACGTACAGCAGAAATTAAACGCCTCTTGTTGTCGGTCCTCGTTGCTGACCGTGCTAGCGCAACGGGCTAGTAATAAAAGAAATTAAATAAAAGAAATTAAATAAAAGGAATTAAATAAGAAATTAAATAAAAGAAATTAAATAAAAATTAAATAAAAGAAATTAAATAAGAAATTAAATAAAAGAAATTAAATAAGAAATTAAATAAAAGAAATTAAATAAGAAATTAAATAAAAGAAATTAAATAAGAAATTAAATAAAAGAAATTAAATAAGAAATTAAATAAAAGAAATTAAATAAGAAATTAAATAAGAAATTAAATAAAAGAAATTAAATAAGAAATTAAAGATAAATAAACTCAAGAAAGTTATTTACTTACGTTACACGTGCAGTTTTTCTACACGAATACATAGTATAAGTAGTAGTAGTAGTAGTAGTAGTAGTAGTAGTAGTAGCAGAGTAGTAGTAGTAGTAAGAGTAATAGCAGTAATATTGGGGGTAAGCCCGTTCCCATATTTTTTAAGCGATGTTCAAAATAATTAAAGTCGAAAAGCAATGGTGTGGGGGATCAGGGTAGCAGTGTTGTCTTCAGCATTGGAAGGCGGACAGATTTGAGGCTTATCCTGGGCAGACACAGACAACAATTTCATCTCACTTTCCTTTGTGGTAATCAGACACAATTCATCACATTTCTCCCCAAAAAAACACATTTTAAGTCGGATTATTGGGGGGACAGTCCCCACAAGTTCCAAGATTGGATGAGACATGTCCCCCTCATCCACCCGTTATTTGCGCCAAGGGAAGTTCGGCAGGGCTCATTTTGTTCCACCGTGACCCACATGATATAAATTTAACCTCAGCTGCTTCTTCAATGTTCTTCTTTAATTTCAACAAAATGGTAATTTTCTTCTATTACTATAATACACAATATATACACCAGAAGGTTTGGACAATCGCAAACTGCAACCAATCATAAACGTGTATTTAGTTCCTATGGCTAGAGTCGAGCCCAAAAAATACACGATATTGAAATTTCTTGCGAGGTTCAAAACTTGTAAAATCCAGTTTAACTTGTAAATATTTAATTTGTACAGCCATTAAAATTCATTTCCCATAGATATAATCCAAACCAGAGATTTTAGGAAATTACATACAGTTTTACAAGACTGAATAAATAAGAGATGTCATCAAAATTATCACGATATTTTATATGAAAAGACAAGCAACAATAACGAAAAAAAATACCAAAATAACAAACATCACTATAGATTACATTTAAACAGTGTAACGGTGGCCCGTTACAACAGTAATTGGAGCAGTGATACGGAGCAACATAAAACAATAAATCACTATAATTAGGGAATATGCAGGACTAGCTCAGGAGAGTAATGCTCCCGGAAGTAGGAACGGAAAACAGTTCTGATTGGTTGGCGTTATCTATGGCTTGCCACGTTGCCTTCAAATAGCAGAATCCAGACAATTGTTGTTGTCAGCCCTCGTGGCCGAGTGGGCTAGCGCTATATGCTTAGTAACGAAAATCTCTTTTGGCGTGAGTTCAAACCCGACCCGAGGAAAGTTTTTTTAACATTTTTTTTTACCTTTTTATAACACTTTTTAAATTAAAATAATACGAAAATAATACTCAAAAATGTGATTTACTTACTTTTGTGCAGATAAGTAGTAGTAATAGTAGGAACGGGTTAGAGACCCCGCAGGGCTCGTTTTGTTGCCCTTGTACTCCATGATATAAGGCTCGTTTTATTCCCCTTGTATTAAATGATATATATTTTGTGACCAACGTAAACAACTGACTAGGATAGCGCGTAAAACAGCTGGCTAGAGTAGCGTTCGAAAAAATGTACTTCCGGGAGTATTACTCTCCCGAGCGGGTCGTGAATATACATATTCTCCAGAAAATAAATTCATTTTCAAACAGTTTAAATGAAAAACAGAAGTATATTTAACCTAAATATTAAGGGTAAAATTAAACAAAAATATTCCACTAATTAGTCTATTGTCTACGGTTTATGCCTATGTTTTCCTGCATAGAATCTGCCACTAAAAACACCCTCCTTTGTTTCTGTTTCTTTTGATGCTGAATCCAGTGCTAGCAATTACTTTCAGCAATTGAATTCACCAAATCGGAATGGTTCTTTGTGAGATATATCACAATGAAAACTTTTCTTTAGTAATATTGGAGCTGAAATTTAACTCAAATTTGTATTTATTGATAGCATAACGATTAATTACGTGATTAAAACCTGTAAATTTCACACATTTATTCTTGCCTATCCTTTACATAGTAATCATTATTAGTACATATACTAGTAGTATTATTTACTAATGCTACTAATATATGTATATACATAAAAGTTTCTTGAGTAAAATTAATTATAAACAAGTCCAGTAAACGACTATGTATTTCAACATTCTCTCTAAAACACCAATAAAAGGTTAGTATTAAATATATTCTCTAATACAATGTAGACCAATCATTTTGCATCTTTTATCAGTAGCGGTTCGTGGTCTGTAGAAGTACCGGTTGCAATGTTGCAATATCAAAGGTATGTAGTTACGCGCAAGTGTTCCCCTCCCCCCAGCATTCTTGAGTCTTATCCAAAAAATAGTCAGGAAATATGAAGAGGAAAGTCCTTATAAGCTCCATTTGTATATTTATTGATTAAGTGTATTCTCTAATATTAATTTAATACATAGGTTGGATAAAAAGTACTGGCAACCATGCCGGCACGCGTCAGTCTAGTGACGGAGAACCGCGAGGTGGCAGCACCGGAGAAAACAATCTCAGTTGAGGAACTTAGGTGAGTTGGAACGCTGTTGAGTCAGACAGTCAACGAGAGCAGTGGCGTCAAATTGATATCGCGAGTGGAAGCGCTCTAAACACAATGTTCACTAAACATGAACAGCGTTCGTGGATCAAAATTGAAGTGGCACGTGGTCGTAGTGTACGAGAATGTTTTCAGGGACTGCGGGAAGCCTGTGGTGATGCAGCGTTGCCATACCGCACCGTAGCTCGATGGGTTAAAGTGTTTCGTGAAGGCAGACAGAACGTGGAAGACCGCCAACGTCCTGGACGACCTCCAGTGGACAACATGACAATTCAGCTCCTTGCATCCTTGCTGGACGTGGATAGACGGTGGACTGCGCGTGAGTTATCGACAGAGGTTGGGGTGTGCCATAGAACTGTGCTTCACATTTTGAACGACATCCTGGGTTTTCGCAAAATTGCAGCATGTTGGGTTCCACATGTCATTACCGAGGTGCAGAAATGGTACCGATTGCACTGGCACAAGAATTGCTGGACCGCCACCAGAGGGAGGGTGACAATTTCTTGGGCAGGATCTTTACCATTGATGAAACCTGGGTTCGATCCTACGAACCATGTTTGAAGCGCCAATCCAACGAATGGAAGCATCCCGGTTCCCCTCGGCCAAAGACTGTGCGCCCTAGTCAGGGAGGAGTGAAGGTGATGTTGATAGTGGCGTATGATGTCCAAGGGCTATCCTGCACCATGCTGTACCAGCAGGGCAGACTGTGAATGCGCCATATTACACGCAAGGCCATCTGCGTTCTTGCAACACCATCTGCGTCTCGCACTTCGGAGAAAGCGACCTGATCTTTTGGCACGAACCCCAATCATTTTGCCCGACAATGCACGCTGTCACACAGCTAAAGCCGTGACGGACCTTATACGTGCCTGGAACTGGGAGATTCTGGAACATCCACCATATTCGCCGGATATGAGTCCGTGCGATTATGACCTGTTTTCCAAGATGAAGCAACCACTTCGCGGACAACGATACATCACCAAACAGGCCATCCTCAATGCCGTAGGGCGGTCGCTGCGAGACATAGCCAGAGAACAACGTGCTGACGGAGTACGGCGCCTTCCATACGTGTGGCAGAAGGTTGTGGACATGGAGGGTGATTACATTGAAGGAATGTAGAACGTATTATCCTTCTAACACAGTTATTTGTAAATTATAACAATTGTGCCATTACTTTTTATCCATCCCTTGTATATAAGTTATTTCCTTTTTTTCAAACAACCACTATCAATGTACGTTTATACACTATTTATATACAAAAACTTCTACGTTCATGTTATTGAACAAGAGATAAATCGAATATATAGCATGTGCTGTAAGCCATGAATGATATCGTTAACCCAGAAAGAAGAAAAAAAGCAAGAAAATTGCATATATTCATGCACACAGTTAAACAAAATTATTTAATTAAGTAAACTATGTATTATTTTAGAATGAAAGGTCTTTCTTCGTTCTTTTCGAGCTTCAAATTCTTCTATGACTTCATTAAAATCTGAAATGTTGCTCGCCAAGTTTTTCTGAATAGAAAGCATCACTACTGGAAATATTTTCCGCTTTATTTTCTTTAAGGTACAGAAACACCTCTCTCCTCCGACAATATGCATTTTGTTAGCATTTCTTTGTATGAATATAAGGAACAAAGAGTTCATTTTCAGTAACTACGTATTTTTGTCTGCTGTTCTATTATAAAGAAGCATGAAATATAAGATTTTTTCCTTCAAAAATGAAAAAAAATAATAATAGTTTAACATTCCAGCAATTTAGGCTAAAGAAGACAGATGAGTATTGAAAGTGAATAATTTGAGATTAATTTTTTATGCTCTCCGCCGGAAATTGAACACGGGATCATGTGCACGAGCGACACACAGCTAGGAATCAGACCAGTGCACAGTGGTTCATTTGCCACATCTAGCGGGACAAAATTCATAACCAAAGAAAACACGGCAGAGCACGTACAAAACCATGCACAGAGCGACAAGAAGCGGTAAGCAGTCACATATCCTCACTGGAAGAATTATTATTGTGTTCATTAGTATGATCAGCTGAAATATATGCTTGACACGTGGGAGGAACTTGTAACAATAGACGTATTTCTTCGGGAAGATGTTCACTGTGTTTGAGTGTGAATTTGCTAAGGTTTGTTATGCAGGGATCCGACGTGATTAACATGTGCATTAAATCTTCTATGTTGTTGTGACGAGAACTTTTCCTGGCATGATGTTCGCGGAACCTTCGACAATCTTTATTCCGAGCTTCTTGTGCCTCCTCGGAAAGCTGTCCAATAGGAAGCAGCCCAGATTCGACGAAGTCCTTGCCATGTATCAATAATATATGCCCAGATGCCGACATGGAATACCAGTTATACAGGTCTACATATATAATCGTGCAGTTTGCAGAGAATACACACCAAATGCGTCACAGTTAATTGCATAACCTCTAGCAATAGTACGTAAGAGAACTGCAAATCGTTTAATCAACTCTTCATTGATGACAGTAACGGACGCTGATAATGATGGATTCAAGAAAAACTTCCGGGCAGTATTACCTCATTGCTTGTTCTGTAGCCTGGTTTCGGCACATCCACCAGAAGACCTATTTCCTCACGAAATCGCTTCTGAAGTTTTTTTTTTTTTTTTTTTTTTATCAACATTTGGTTGATCCCTCTTTCTCACTTGCCAGGTTTTGATGTTCAGTCTATATGCAATGTGAAACAGACACTGAAAGCATCTTATCCAGGAACACAGACTTGACAACCCGAATTCAAATGTTGTTCTGTCAGGTGGTAGTGCTGTAGTTTTGTCTAGATCGTTCATTTGCTTTGAAGATGCACCAACGATGTAACATCGTAGATATGATTGTTTTGTGATATCACTACAGACCTTCCCATCTACCGTTGTCAGCATTAATCTGGTTTCACTACTATTTGCTGATCATTATAAGTGATAGTTGTTGGTGAGGGAGCTGGTATTTGCTGCTGTATCTTTGTAGTTCTGAACGTGTTAATTCTGCTGTTTCTTTCATGAACGGTAGCTTGATTGGCCGACAATAGCGTATTGGCAATGGCCGTAGATTATGCCAGAGCGTCTTTTAACCATATTGTAATTTTAGAGACACCAATGAAATAACAAACAACTATGTATCGTCATGTATATCTTCTTTTGTATCTGAACTATACAATTGTTTGTATGCGTTCTGACCTGACGCGCCATCACAAACCCCATTTAAAGAACATGGCCATTTCTACCCCCTGATTGATCTCTCGCAGTATAGTACTGTTGCTGGTGATCAACCGCTCGATAATATGATCAAGTAACGCTTGCAGCTGCACTTCCGCGTATACGTCTGTGATAATATCGGCTGGGTACCACGCTTTCTTTGCCTCTAACAATTTATGGTATGACGGATAGATATTTGCATTGTGAACTTTTGCCTGGTTACGAACTAACTGGTATTGTTTCTTTGTCAATTTCGCGTCAAAATATAATGCTAATGCCTCATCGTTTGTAATCTTAATTGGGACTGTTGTCTCTGGACTCTTGTACGTCTTTTGATTCGCGATCCCCTCCTGGGTGACACATCAATCTCTTTCACAATATATTGGCGTGGGAGACCCGGGTTCGATTCCCGGCGGGAGCCCATGTGGTTCGGATTCCACGTTAATCAGTAGGTTTACGTCTCATATAGCCTCGCTGCTGAAAGAGACGTTAAACTCAATCAATCTTTCACAATATAAGAAGCATCACGTTTTTCTTTTGTACGTAAACCCATGTACGCTGCATACACCAACTCTTCAGCCGTCGATGTTGTACTAACGACTTCAACCGTCTTCTCTTTGTTTTCTCACTTGCTTCTTCAAACAGTTTTCTTGGACGCCCTATAGGTGTTCTCGGTGTCACACCTATACTAAATGATCCTGGTTGTCGAAATGCCGATGCATTCCATACGTTTGCAGGAAACTCCGCTGTACTGTCGAGCCACTTACCATATTTGGTTACAAAGTTATTCATTGCACGATGACACTTTTGCCATTTCACTTTGACATGTATACAAAAACTATCTGTAACCTATCTGACGCACTCTGCTACATCCTTATCACAGTTTTTTAAACCTTAATTTGTCTATTACACAGGTGTAAACACTATTGGTTCTCTTGCAGCTATTGGGTTCACCTCTCCAGGCGTCGAAGAAGACTCGTTGTGTCAGCGTACCCTCCATTTTTGAAAGTACAAAAAGCAACAATTATGCAAACATATGCATGTCATAGTCATTATGCACACACAACAATCATTACTCTACACATCTATAGTCATTAGAAGCTGGAGACTGGTGGAGAATTGTTTCTACGCGTCAATTCATTATACCTATTCCTAAGTACAGTGTACGTTCTTATTCGCTAGTGTTTCCCATCAAGCCATAGCTCACCCATAAACCCACGGCACTTCTCATTCATATCACATGCACGTCATACCTTCGTCTATAGTTGTCACACTATATTCCTGGCATTGACCAACAGCTGTCTGTGTTATATGCTGCAGACGTAAGGTCTAGCACGGAAACTGTCGATCAGCTGATTTTACATTGCATACAATTCATCTTGTTCGTCGGACCCGACATACTTCCCCATGTGTAATTGGGCACCTTACTGGTCTTTTCCCGCCACTTGGGACCTTGCCCCAGGAATTCCCATCGTTTTCTCACTATTTCTCAGAACTCACTTTTTTACATTTTGTCCAGCTAGATGTGGCAATTGAACCACTGTGCAGTGGTAAGACATTCTCTTCTTCGAGTGTCGATCGCCCCCTTTCCCCCCCTTCCCCAGAATAGGATATTTTTTATTTTAAAAATAAAATCTATCCCAAAAATTTTTAACTTTGTATTATAAATGTAAAATAAAATCTATTGACTTCGAACGACTGCCCTCCCCCAAATATTCAGCTTGGATCCGCCCCTGCTACCACCAGACGCGTATTTGCTCTTTGCGAGTTTCTGTTTGGTGACTAACTTCTTTCTTCCAAGCGTCTATATCTCACTCAACCTATCAATTGAGTCAAGCGCTGCCAAACGGAGGAATTCGTAACTACTACAGAAGCTGACTATATAGCCTACCAGTTGCAACGAAATAGCAACTGGAAACGTGTGATACGGGAGGATAGCAGCGATGCAAGAATAAATCCACTTCCTCATGTTAAGAGATAGGAGCTCGCTGCCATATGCTCAATGTTACTGCTTCCAGTGGCAACGCTTGCTGCCAGTGGATTTGTACATCACTCTCTTTCTTTCAGTTTTTTTAAATTATTTTTTTAAAGAAATGCATCAATACTGTTTTGCGCTCAAGAGCAAAGGTTTATTTTTTACTGATACACTACTTTAATACTTAAAAATATCTTTAGTATTAAAGAAATATCCGGTTGCACAACCATGCAACATATAGTACCAGCCGCCACTGTCTTTTATACAGATTAAGGAATTCATTAATGACATTTATAGAAACATATAAGATAACTGGAACAGGAACTGTCAGAAGACCAAAACAACTGTCAAATGAACGAAAGCATTCGTGTGTGCCATACATACTTATTGAAACAGAAGAACGTTTCAGTTTGTGAATAACGCTAATTCCTAAGAGTTAATAATCGCCAAGAGTACTGTCTGCCTGCCTGCAATGATACCGATAGATGGCACCAGCGCGCAAGAAATTTGCTAATTTATAATTACTAGAGTCATCCCTTAACATATACACAAACGTGTAAGAATATTCTTGCAATATAATATAATTTCTACAGTGAAGTGAAATACAGCAATGTGTTGTTTTGTAACTATAATTGTGACCAGGGTCGCATTTAGGGGGCCTGGCCGGTGCACGTGCACCCCCTTCATTGTAAATATACACTATCTAAAACAAAAAGCTAGCAGTCAAAGTAACTGTACTTTCCGAAACTTCCTGGGGTTATTTTTCCGTTTGGGGCTTAAGAGAAACCAGAGTTTTGCAAAACCAATAGTTTAAGTCGATTTTCTGAAGGTTGAAGGAAAAGGATTTACCAAGCAAAACAATACATTTTGTCAAGCAGGAAAGAAAAGAAGCCAGGAGAAGAGAACATTTTTTCCTGCATATCAGTTGCGACTCTAAAATACTAACCCCCCTTTCTACGTATCAGCATTGTCAGCGATAAAGGATATTGTCGCATGCCATTTTGAAAAGTTTCAGTGTGATTGGTAATTTTGGTAGATATTGGTGCACCCCCTTCTGAAAATCCTGAACCCGACCATGATTGTGACGACTTAATTTCAAGTTAAAAATTATATTATTCTAATTCATTTATTTCAAAATAGGTCCATATTTAGGTTTGAGCATCAATATTTGTGTAATTATACATTTAGCCACCTAATAGCTTAATTACATGTATTTGTGATGATATGTACAGATATGATTTTCAGTTACGACAACCACTCTCACTTTCTTCATGGATATAGGAGAATGTCAACTTGAATGTATTCTTTGCACTTGCATCTATTTTGGTACATCGCTCATTGATGTTGTAGCAGACCTAAGGCTAGGGTGGAACTAACTAGCTCTATGGCCTATAGAACCCGGAGGTTTAGTGCCGCGTTCACAAAAGCTCTCCACTGACTTCTATCCTCAGCCAACTGGATCCAGTTTCTATTTTATATTCCAGTTTCTGCGAGATCCATCTTAATATTGTCCTCCCATCTGCGTCTATGTCTTCCTAATAGTTATTTTCCGATTGGTCTTCCAGTCAAGACTTTGAAAGTATTCCTACTTTCTTCCATCCTGGCTAAATGAACGGTCCACCTGAGCCTCCTAAATTTGATAACCCTAACAATGTTTGGTAAACCATATAAATTATGTAGTTCGTCGTTATGAAGCTTCCGCCATTCCCCATTCCCGTTCCTCTTGGGTCCGAATATTTGTCTCAGGATCTTGTTCTCAAATACTTTTAGATTATGTTCTTCCCTCAGAGTGAGCGACCATGTTTCGCAACCATACAGAACAGGCATGATTATTATTTTATATGTACTAAGCTTCAAATTCTTCGACAGAATTCTTGGCGACAAGAGATTTTGAACTGAATAATAACACGGATTCCCTGCTTTTAGTCGACATTTAATTTCTTCGTGAATATGATTTTCGTCTGTTAATATTGATCCTACATATTCGAAAGTATCCACTTTATCAAAAGTATTATTTGATACTTTAACGCATCCATAATTTCCTGTATTACGATCCTAACGAACTTCCATGTATTTAGTTTTCTCTGCATTTACTTCTAAACCCATGTCCCTGTAAGCGTTTAATAAGGCTTCTGGATTTCTTTCTATTGTTCTCCTATCATCACCTATTAAATTTACATCATTAGCATATGCCATAACCTGGTGTATACCATTCAAATCTAAGCCTTGGTTGCTATCTTTGATTTTCCTTGTAGCGTGTTCCAGGACAAAGTTGAATAATAATGGCGACAAAAACCTCGCCTTGTCGCAGGCCATTCTCGACGTGAAAGTTTGTACACAGAATTTTTCCGACCCAACTTTGGGATTCATTTAAACATATCTTCATTAATCTAATTAGCTTTTTGGAATTCCAAATTCTGTAAGAATGTTGTACAATGTTTCTCTCCTAACCGAGTCGTAAGCCTTCTAAAATCAATTAATAGTTGATGTACCGGGGTATTGTATTCCCACATCTTTTCGAGTATTTGTCGAATGGTAAGTATTTGGTTGATAGTTGATCGATTTTGTTTAAACCCACATTAGCAATCTCCAATAATTTCATCTGCGTATGGGGTCAATCTTCCTAATAGATAGAATATTTGAAAGTATTTTATAGGATGTTGACAGAAGAGAAATGCCTCGATAATTATTACAGTCAGTTTTGTCACCTTTCCTGTGAATTGGAATAAGGATCGGGGTGGAACAACTTGTTATAGTAGAACTCATTCAAAGGTTGGCTGTTCATTTTTAAATGTAAGTCTTATGGTAGTGTGAGTTGCGAAATCTAACTGTAGAGTGTGTACTGTATCGTAATTTTAGCAATAGCATTTATATTAATTCTTCCCTATGAAGTCAAAGCTATTTTTCTTCATTTCAGGTTGTGAAAATAAATTCGCTTCAACAGTCACCTGGCTCAGAAATGGAAGGTTTTTGAGTGATCCACGTTTCACAGAAAAGTAAGCTAAATACAATGATTTACGACAAAATTGTTAAGATTGTAGAGTTCGTATTATACTCTAGCAGGGGCGTCATTTAGGGAGGGCATGACCCCCAAGAGTTTGAGTAATACATATACTTTAATCAATTGTCTACTAAAGTAATAGTATAAATCGTGAAAGTCTTATGTCAGTGGTAATCTTGCCCCCCCCCCCTCCCTCCCTAAGCGAAGTCTGAAATGACGCCCCAGTACTGAAGATCACTGAAATCTATTTTTCTTATGTTCAGTTCAGTTCAGTATAGTCTTCTCATTTTTGAGACAAAGAAAGATGTATGTTTAATCCAATTCACCTGTTAAAGCACTTTGATGGTCTAACCATAGGATTGTTGTGGACTACTGTGGAGATATTTTTCAGGTTTCATTTTTCTAAAACTTGCTAAATCTTATCATTAGTACTAATTAAGCTATTGAATTGTAAACTATTTTTGAAATTGAGTAATAGTGTCATTTATCTCTAAGAATCTATAGGATTTCACCCATTTTATACAGGGTGTTTCAAAACAACACCGACGTTTGGAAGGTGACTCCTGACACCAAAATAAGACAAAAAGTACAGATCAACCTGGGTGCACAAAGGCTTCCTTACGGAATTATAGGCTGCCGAAGACATGAAAAAATGAATTTGATAGTAAATAGCTACAAAACTACGTTGCCTACCGTAGTCGGGTCAAGACTTCACTTCGGAACTAGTATGTGTCCTATCCAAATATCCAAGTTTAAGAATCCTGCTGTATTTCCGCAACAACTTTTACAGAGGTAGTTGGTGAGTACTTTAAATTATTTGTCCGTAGCCAAATTCCTTCTATAAAAATCGCTGTGTCAGTATTTTAGGATTCTGAAACATGTATTTTTGAATATGGCACATACTAGTTCCTAAGTGAAGTCTCGACCCGACTACGGTAGATCCCATAGTTTTTGAGCTGTGGACGTTTAAAGGTATTTTTCCTTCATGTTTTTGGCAGCCTATAACTCCGAAGGGAAGGATTTGTGTACCCAGGGTGGTCTATACTTTTTGCCTTATCTTGGTGTCAAGAATCACTTCCCAAACATTGTCGGTGTTGTTTTGAAACACCCTATGTGTATATATAGTGTAATTTTATAGTATATATTATTGGGTTACTATAAATTATAGTTTAGCCCCTCCTTGATCATATCCTGGATTCGCGTATACATAGAGAGTCCCTACTGCACGGTTCTTTAAACACGTGTATATTAAACTGCGGGAAATTAACATCTGAACGAGCTTCAAAATACACCCCTCAACAAGAATACAACGTTATTCAGGCTGTACAGCGAAGTCCAACCACCAGCATTAGGAGACTTTCTTATCAACTTGCACTTTCTACGTATGTACGTGATGTACTGCGAGGAGGAGGGCTCTATCCGTTCCATGTCCAAAGAGTACATCTCCATCCAGGAGACAGTGAACTACGTGTTGGTTTCTTCCAATGGGTACACGAGCATCCTAATATTTTGCCATTCATCTTGTTCACCGATGGGGCCACTTTCACCAGGAATTGGATAAACAAGACTGCAACTGGCATCGTTGGAGTGACGAAAGTCCTAGGGCGATCACAGTAAGACAATATTACGAACGATTTTCTGCAGATGTTTGGGCGGGGATTATCTGTGATCAGATCATTGGTCCCTTTTTTCTGTCCCAGGAATTACCAGTACTTCTGGAAGATGTGACTCTTCAAACTCGGCGTCCATGTACTTCCAGCACGACGGTTCTTCCTTTCATGCAACACAAGCTGTATGTCAATATCTTGACTCTAAGTTTCCTCATCAGTGGATGGGTTGCGGAGGTCGGAGGTCGATTATTCACTAGCCGCCCCGCTCCCCGGATTTTACAACTTTGGATTTTTGCTTATGGGGGTGGTTGAAGGACGTTGTATACAGAAGACAGCCAACTCACGGGAATAATTAATTCAGATCATTCCGAGGTAATCAACACCGTCAAAGAGCCCCGAGAAGACATCCATGAGTTAATACTGGATGTACTAGCGTGCACTGCGAAGTGCATTGAGGAGGGTGGTGATATTTTGAACATTTGCTGCACGCGCACAATAATTACGTTAAAAGTTGACGCTAGTAGGGTTATGTCTTTCTCTATATATGCATTAAAAGTAATTATTGTTTATGTATTAGAAGTAATTATTTATAATTTCGACAAAACTATTGCAATGGACATTCCGGTGTAGTATGTTGTACGAAAACTTTAATTCAAGTGGGTTTTGTTTCACTGCCATCTGTTGTTCAGAACGAATTAAGTTCTCGCATAGAAATGTAGACCTTTCGCATGTTAGGGAATATTATTCTATTTCCAATTTTGCATAAAAACACTCGTTTATTAATATTCGTAACCATTGCCATCTATGCAAAGTTGGGACATTGTTATGTTATTAGAGTAAGCAGTTATGGAGAAAGATTTTTTACGGCTTCTAATACAGCTTTAAACTTAACACCTTACCTGAATCTTTGGTATACAGTATTATTTTCACCTAATCAGATACTGTTCCTCTAGCGATAGTGTTTCCACTCAACAACAGTGCAAAATTCTTTTTAAAAAGGGAATTTTATTGGAAAATTTCCCTCCGTTACTTCCTTCTTGTAAGAAGTACTGAAACAATCTTTATACCAAATGCAAGCCTGTTTCATTAGCTTTCAAACGAGGTATAATATGTACCATAATCCCAACTACAGAGTGTGCTAGAAAGTTTCAAACGAAAATCGGCAAGTACAAGAGGCAAGAGAGTTACCCCCTCCCCTATTCCTGGAACGAGGGTGAATAGACCCTATGTTCATATAAGCATTTTTGCTTAGAATGACCTCCCCTATCACCTCCCAAAATCTTTCACTTTCCTCACCTTACACCCTATATATATAAGTGCTACTCATCTATTTTTGGCACCGTGTGCGTGGGTTTTCTCGGGGTTCTCCCGTTTCCTCCCACTTTCTTCATTCCACCATTTCATTCATTACTCATCATCACCGTCTCCTTCAGCCTAACCGGCATAACCGTGGGACGTAAAACTCAAAGATTTCATTTCATTTTTTCATCTATGTTTGGGTGAAGACATCATGCTCTCCCAGCGAGATATTCAACAAGGCGACCTCCTAGGACCTGCTTTAATTGCGTTAACACTTTAATCTATTGTCAGCAACATCAATACTGAGTTAAACATTTGGTATGTCGACGATGGGACTATAGCTGAAGATAAGGTGGATATCATCGAAGCTTTGTCAAAGATTCGTACTCAATCCCGTGAGATTGGATTACATCTCATTCTGCAAGTGTGAGGTCGGTTCCCTAGGAGTCTCAAACGAACAGGGTAACACCCTTTACTCCCTTTTCAATGAAGTCGCACCTGGAATTCAACTTACATCATCTGACAGAGCCTCCCTTTTAGGTGCAGCGCTACACACTGACACTCGACGCATTTTGTTACTGGACAAGATATATAAATTAGATCTCTTTTTCACTCGCCTATCTAAGGTATCTGCGCTCTCAGCTTTCTATGTTCTACGGGCCTCATTAGCCATACCTAGACTCTTGTATTTCCTTCGTAGTTCTCCATCCTGGCGTGAAACACATCTTCTGTAACAATACGATGAATCCATCCAACTTGGCCTAGAATCTCTTCTCAACTGCTCTCTTACGGATAGCTCATGGCTGCAGGGATCTCTCCTAGTGGATCACGGTGGCCTAGGCATTCGTCGAGCCCTTGACTTGGCTACGCCATCTTTCCTTTCATCCATTTATAGCTATATGCCTTTGATCACTTCTCTTCTTCGCCAGGCTATTCATCAGAATTCTGAAGCTCAGATTAATGATTGTATCTCCCAGTGAACATCGTGCGTCGGGCTCGAACTACCTGATCTTGACAAGAGAAGTTTTCAATCTTAATGGGACTCTCCTCTTATAAACTCCAGATTATCTCTTCTTCTTCGGTCCTCCACCAATCCTAAGGATAAGGCACGTCTTCTTGCTATTTTTTTCCTGAAGCAGGTGCCTGGTTACAGGCCAACCCCATCTCCATTCCTAGTGCTACATGTTCCCGACGAAAACTTTCGAATCGCTTGTGCGTTACGTTCGGAAGCAGATGTATGGTGCCCTGCTTGCGGAAGTTTAGTGGATAAGAAAGGTATACATTGTCTATCGTATCTTCTCAGTGCTGGCAGATACTCTCACCACTCCATTGTTAACGACTTCATTATAAGAGCCCTCATCTCCTCTGCAACACCTTCCATGAGAGAGCCAATGGGTTGTAGTTCTCTGATGGCAACAGACCTGACGGAATGTCTTTGTTGCCTTGGAAACGAGGCGAAGCTTTAATATGGGATTTCACTTGTGCCGATACCCTAGCCTTCTCTGATCTTTCTTCTTCTTCCACAAAAGCTGGGACGGTTCCAACTGAAAGAATATAAAAAGAGACGAAAATATAACAACCTCTTGGACAAATATCACTTCGTCACCATCGCCATCGAAATTTGCGGCTCCTCGGATCATGAAGATCTAAACTTCATTAAAGAAGTTGGACACCGCATAACTCTCAACACAGTCGACACCTGAGCTTGATCCTATGCAAAGAGGGAACGTAGCAGCGATGCCAAGAACGCTCCTCCCGGGAAAAGGTTTGGACAAAATCTTCCTACTGTAATCACCCACCTCTTTTCCTAACGCAATTGCTGCTAGACGAAGAATCAACCATTAACATATATTTAAAATGTAATTGGTTCTACGACTGTTCCTTGTGGTACGCCATACTGGATAGTTCTACTGTACAGTCACTTCGAAAGTTTCAAATTTGTACATTCTGGTTTGCGTTACTTAAATAGCTATCAAACCAAGATAACGCTATTCCTCGTATTCCACATTCCTCAAAGTTGTATAGCAGAATTTTGTGTTATATTGTATCAAATGCTTTAGATAATTCCAAAAAATACTGTAATTACCATTTTGATATTATCCATATTTTTATTAATAAACATATATATAGAGAGTGGAAGGGAACAAGACCGAAAAACTTCTGGAGGTGATTCTACATCTAAAAACAAGGAAAAAGTTCAAATAAACATAGATCCAACGCGGCGGCATTTTCGAGCAGTAGCCGTGCGACGTTTCGCCGGTCTCCTTCTAAATACAATATCTACCAAACACATAGAGATATTGACGTCGGGTCAAAAGAATCTAAAGAAAGTCATACCCCACCATAATGATAGCGCAGAGCAAACTGCACAAGAGGACTCCCCAAAGGGAAAAGGAAATTTACCAAATGAGGTGCAGTAGAGCACATAAAAATGCATACGTAGAAACGTAAAATGACCTTGTTATGTTTAGCGTGCGTACTGAATCATCGATTGGAACGTGCAAATGGGAATTCTCCATTACAGCGTCGGGAACAATACACCATAAACAAGGTGGCCTAAAATTGTTACCTACAGCGAAAATTGTTGCTATCTCTATTTGTTCGGCAAATATTGTACTTAGAAGAGTGTTGGGCTATTTCCAAAGGGAGCAGGCGCGTAGTAAGCGAGAATAGTGGAAACACACTGTGTTCCTCATGTTACTAGATGCCTTACCTGTTGGACAGCTTTATTGTAACAGATCATGAGTTAACACATTGTATTAGCATAGGAATTCAGTTCATCATGATTTTCTTATGGACTATTACGTGGCAACAAGCATACACTGCAGATTACGTCTTTCAACATTATTAGATTGGCTATACACTATAGGATAGATCCTAGGAAATCTCTTACGAGTTTTCCTAGAATCAAAATCTTAACGTGTATGGCATCAGATCTCATGTCATTTCCTATGTTGTGAACGATCCTATGAAATTTCTCGTGTTTAGAGCACGCTGTATTTTGAGAAGAAAATTCGTAAGATTTCGATTCAAGCGACATCATATGAAAAATAGTGAAAATATATTTTAAAAATATATAATTTATTAAGGCAATTATGTAGAACCACGCACATATATGTTTTATACGTAAGTACAATTATATTTTGCCCAAAATGCGACATAGTACATAATACTATTCTGAATGCAGTAATGGCGTGAGTTGTCATTTTTTACCGTGATGCATTGTAGATCAACATCTAGCCATGTCAATCGATATGACAAGGAAAATCTCTATGTGTATAGTACGCAAAGACAAGATTTCCTGTAAGATCTTTTATAACATTTTCCCTAAGAAATCTCGTAAGAGATTTCCTAGGATCTATCCTCTAGTGTATAGCAGGCCTTACGGATGTCACAGGTAAGTATCCCATATATTTTGATTACTCTTTTGTAATGAAATGACACACTCCTTCTGTAAATGTTCTGAATCCGTGCGTCCCTAAACTAGAACTGCACCTGACTTTTTTCACTTTGTCATTAAATAATAATCTATAGAATATTTATATTATTGCTTCTTTTTAATAAAACACAGAATATTTGTAAAGTATGAGTAATATTTACCAGATATTTTAGGTTACATTTCGATCGGAAATCCGGTTTCATAATTATGGTATTTCATCATTATTAACTAAGAGCTCATCATAAAATCGGACCTTCAAGATCTATGTTCATTAAAACAAGAACAATTGTATGAAGGTTTGCAGTGCTAAAAATTATAAAATAATAATAATAATTGATCTTAAAATATTCCTGTATAAGGTTGTCACTTTTTCAATGTAAAAATGTATCTGTTGCAAAATTATCCTAAACGGCCAGCAAATATGTTATTGGATTTTCAAATCATAATAGTTTATAGTGGTTCGAAAACTTCAGGAAAGATATTATTATTATAGCATGATAGTCTATAATAGGGTCAATTCAGCATATTTTTCTCCATTAATGTGAAATCTTCAGTATAAATTGTAATATTCTTATAACTCAATAAAATGCCTCTTAACTTTACCTATAATCATCAAAAATGTTTAAATATTTGTTGCCGTCACGTTACATATGATTACATATTCAAAGATGATAAAGATTCTCTTATAATATAATATATAAAATATTTCTACATCCATCATATTCTCCCGATGCTCCTCCTCGTAGCTAATATTTGTTTCTTCATCTTCATAATCTCTTCGTAAGGAAAATCTTCTTTGTTGATTATGTGCTGCATCATGTAAATGATGCCTTTATCACATTATAGACTCCATAACTTTCTTCCTATGGATTCCATTCAATGACTCAAAACTACTGAAGTGTATCTCTGATTGCATTTGAATGATGTTTCGTTTACAATAGTTTAATAAGAATAAACAAAAGGGTATATATATATATATATATATATATATATATATATATATATATATGTATAGGGTGTCCGGTGAGTAATGTCAAAGATTTTGGGAGGTGATAGGGGAGGTCATTCTAAGCAAAAATGCTTATGAGAACATAGGGTCTATTCTCCCTCGTTCCGGAGATAGGGGTGAAGGTAACTTTTTTGCCTCTTGCACTTGCCGATTTTGGTTTGAAACATTCTAGCACACACTGTAGTTGTGGTTATGTTACATATTATACCTCGTTTGAAAGCTAATGAAACAGGCTTGCAGATGATTTTCAAATTTCCCTTTAAAATTCCCATTTTTTAAAAGTACAATATGCGACAAAACAAACGGTACTGAAATCACATCGTTGACCATTTATTTACAACATGATGAAACATTAAAAAAATGTCAAATGAATGTTAACTAAATGTTACTCAACATATACTGTAAATTTAAGAGGAATCGCACCTGTACATCATATGTTTGTTGACCGTTATCGTATGTATTCTTCGCAGCGGTCTTGTAGATCGATGAACATGTTGGTGAACGCGAATTACTGGAACAACAAAACAAATGGCCGAATCTTATCTGTTAAACTTCGGTATACTGGTTGAGAGTCAACTGTTCGAAAAATTGCTTCCTACAGCATACCCCACACGTAGGTATCTGGAGCCTTGAGTTCAGATGAGTGGGAAGGATATGGAAAATCCGTTTCACGGAAAATCAAGCGACGTCCAAACTCTCATAGGCAGAAGCACAAGTGACTCATTGCTGTGTGGGCAGTAGCTCTATCTTGCTGCAGCCATTGTTGTTGTAGTGACATATTTTTCGTTTTAAAACAGGGCAAATCATGCACGAACGGATCAATAATCAACTGTCGATTAATGTAGCGATCAAGGTACGTATGGCTTTCATCACTGTACCATATGTTGCTGATGAAATTTTCATCTTCATATACTATAGCTCCAGAGCAATACAGTAGACGTGCGCGCTCATCTCCTAGACTCAGATGCTTCCCTACACCGTATGAACGGAAATAGTGCTCAACAATAAACACTTTGTCCTCTACTGTAAGTAACATTATCTTCGTACCTACTACGCATTACGCTAGTACACACAACAATAACCACATATGTAGCGCTCACAGCTCATATCACATTGCACGTGCGCGTCATCCGTACCCGAATTTCAGTACTGTTTGTTTTCCCGCATCCTGTAGAAATATGGGATTTTATTGTGTTTCGCACTGAATAAAATGTAATGATGGGCCTCATCTCTCCGATGACGAATCTCTTAACTTCTTACGTTATTGAAACTGTTAATATTAGGCTTACAGTATGTTAGGCTCTTTACAATGTATTTATTTCTAGGAATTGTAATTTGTTTCATTTATTGTTAATTTGTTTAATTTAGTAAAGAAGAAAATGACGAATACTCGATAAACACGTTGGTAATTACAAACATCAAGGAAAGTGACTTCAATAACTACACTTGCAAAGTGAGCAATGGACACATAAAAATTGTTTACCCAACAGTAACACTTATGAGGAAAGGTAAGTGTAACTAAGTCAGCAAGCATTCTGGTACAGTATATGGGTTTAAGCTAGTCATAAAATTCAGAATCTATATAATTTATAATAAAAACCAATTAGAACGCCTCACAAATACGCCTTTCATGAACTGATCTGACCGTGAGAGACTACTTTTTAAAAACATTTATATATTTTTAAAGTAATATATTTATTTAGTGAAGCATAGATAGCATAGAAATACAGGGCTTTGTAAATGATCTTTTCAGCTAGGCTTCATCTACTCCGTTATCCCTCTGTTCAAACCGAAAATGGTTTAAATTAACCATTTTCAGTTTCAATATTTATCGCCATAGAACGGAAACGTTAACAGATACAAATTATTATTATCAAATTATTGTTATTATTATTATTATTATTATTATTATTATTATTATTATTATTATTATTATTATTATTATTATTATTATTTATATATATATATATTTATTTATTTATTTATTTATTTATTTATTTATTTATTTATTTATTCATTCATTCATTTATTTGAAATCGATTCAGCGTCTCAAGAGAAAATATCATTACCACTCTCAACACTCTACAGAAACTTGAAGTGCTTAAAATTTACAAGTACTTACAAATTTGTATTCGACCATTCTTTGGTAGGGCTTTGTTTGAGGTTGGTTGCGCTATAGTACGTTTTTTTCTATACATCTTTGATTGTTTGGAATTTTCTCGAGCTAATTGAAGTTCCTTTTTGTACGGAGATGCAGTTAATATGGCTGTTTTACTCCTTTTACGGTTTGTACATTTTGTCCCTTGTTTAATTTTTGGAATAGCTATTATGTTTTGAGGCAAAGCAGAAGGAAAACTTGATGTTGATGGAGTTTGTTCTTTGTAAGAGCATCCGGAAATTACTGCGTCAATCGAAGATTCAGATGTATTCGACTGTACACTTTGTGCGTGTGGTTTGAAGAGGGATTTGCTAGGTGCCGTTAGTGTAGGGTTTTCGTTTCCCACTGACTCAGTGACGTTTAGGCCTATGTCTGTTGCATCTGCAGGTAGATAGTCTTCATCTGTAAACACGTTCATGTCCAAAGGCCAAATCCCAGTTTTCTTGAAGGCGTTAATTGCGTTCAGCATTGATGCTGCTCGCAAAAATGCAGGGCCAAAGAGTTGAGAGATGACTTGGAGCGTAACAACTTTTGGGTAATTGGTTCTAATCCATTTTTTAATCTCATCTTCATAGAATTTGCTGAGTGGCCTCATAAAGCCGACGTCAAGGGGTTGAAGTCGGTGAGAGCAATGAGGAAGCAGACAAAGCAAAACAACTCCTTTTTCTCTTGCCATGTCAATTAAGTCCAAGTTTTTAGTGTGGGCGCTATGACCATCCAGAAGAAGAAGAACTGGTTTACTTGTAGATGCTCCTGAAAACATTAGGAATTTCTTGAACCATTTGAGAAAGAATTATTTTGTAATCCATCCAGTAGCACTAACTTCTGTCCATGATCCAGGTGAAAGGCCCATCTAAAATTCTTGCTGCATCCATGCTTTAGGATAAATCATCATAGGTGGCATGTAAGCTCCAGCAGCTGAACAACAAACTACTGCAGTAACCATTTCTCCTCTCTCTGTTGAAGTTGCAGCTCTAACTTGACGTTTCCTTTTTTCTGCGATAACCCTTGTATGTCCTTTAGGATTCACGGTTATTCCGGTTTCATCTACATTATAAATATTTTCTGCAGAGAAATGATGTTCATCAATGACTCCAGCCAAAAGCTCAAAAAACTTGGAAACATCTACCTTGTTGAACCCCATCGCGCGAGCTCCCGATGTAGATTCTGGTTTACGAAGTGTTATTTCAGGGTGACGCTTAATAAATCCTCTTAACCAGTCAATTCCAGCCCTTTTTTCTTCTTTGTTGAAAGGGAATTGTTGAATTTTGTTTCTTTCTGCCAATCGAAACGCTAATTCTCTCACTTCATTGTCAGACCAAAAAGTCGCCTCTCCATTTTCACTAAATAATCTACTAACTCGCACTCCTGTTCATAGGTAAACACAGGCTTGAAATGTCCCATTTGTTTCTGGAAAGATCCAGGGTTTTATCGTTCCTTGTTACAACGCCGCTCCAGCGTAGTCTGGGGAACGTTGAACTGCCGGGAAGCTTTATAATATCCCATTTCACCACGTATTACACTCTCGATGGCTGCCTTCATCTTTTCTTCCTCCCAACTTTGCCTCGTTGATTTCCTTTTATATGTGCGAACCATCCTAAAATGACAGCAAACAAGAGCTTATGCAATCCCAGCTCCAAAGAAATGTTTCGAACTGGATAGTAAACTACACAATCGATACTCTTACGGGGCATAATGGAGTAATGGGGCAAAATGGGGTGGTTGCAATATCGTTTTGCCCCAGATGAGTTGTAGTGTTAAATCAACGAGTATCTCTGTTATAAACTACAATCCGTAAACCTCAAAAACACACAGCAAACACAGAAGAAATATTCTTTCAACATATCAATAGTTTAAAAGTGTGCAAAAAATAACTTGCCTTCAGGCATGTCCGTGCGCTATTCCATGACACTGTGTAAGTGCTGGTTTTGATCGTCTCTGATCCGTGCAATGACAACTCTCACCATTGAGACTGCCTGGCAGTACCATGTGTCCTCTTTCCTATTACTATACGTATACCGCATTGACTTGACACCTAGTCTTCCATCCCAAGCGCTGCTATCCACTCCCTTTCGCTAAGGCTCTCTCGCTTAGAGACAGCTGAACTCTTATTGCCTCAATGTGTGGGTGTGTAGCGGGTGTGAGCTTTAGTTCACATTTTTGCCACGGCTCAAGACATTTTGGCAGCACAATACCTACCACGTGAGCCACATGGCCAAGGAACTTTTCATGTTGGTCATTGACATGCGTAGAGTGTCCATGGTTTTTCTCGCCGTTCTTCCATTGTCTAGCATATTCTCATTCGCTCATCTTTTTTCATATTTCTTTAACCATCCTCTTTCTTTAGCCTAAGAGCTAACACTGTGGGATGTTAATTTGTTTAAAACAAATTTGTCTGAGAGGATAAGTTACCAACTCTTCTCGAGGTATCTGTCTCCTTAACACGACGTTTCCCTCTTTTCGTTACATAACCGGTATTGTTGCTTTTATGTGTCATCACCTTGCATATGTTGTCAAGAATGTGTTTGTTACGTAGAAGGGAGAAAAGGGTTTCATGGTAGTTCAGTAGTAGTGTGCAACTATATAGTAAAGGGTTCCATTTCAGATCTACGACCAAGTGAGTTTGTGAGGAAGAACATTGTATCAATTTATTTTCGTTTGTTTTCGGTAGATTCTCCCATTTTCACGTAAATCCTCCTCGTGCCAATTCTACCAAAATCATTAAGTATTATTAATGTCTGTCTCCTTTAGCACACAGATCATGATTGGAGTCATGAACTCGCAGAGGTAATGATTTTATTTAGCTTCATTTTATCCACTATATTCAGTCTCTGCTGTGGTTACGCAAGCACGCACAACACACCAAAATCCTTCGACACCTTGCTTCTGTTCAAAACCGATATGAATGGTCTGTCAACGACTTTCTGTTACTTGCTGGAACCTCGTTCCATCTGTCACGAATCGGACCTATCTTTCTTAACGGAATATCAGGGACTCACCATTTCCTGTGAGGGACTCCCTTGCGCCGCCACTGAACGATGCAGAATTATGCAGTTTTGGATAGTGCAGACAAGTCTAAGTCAATAACATGCGCCTCAGCTCAACGACTGATAGTTTTGGAGATATTCGATCCCAAAGTTCATTTTCCCATGATTTTGGATTGCTTCGACACAGGTCCACATGAACTTTTTTTTCACCTTATTTTGATGTGAGGAATCGCCTGTTTCAGTTTGTCGGTCTAGTTCTTTAGCACCCTGTATATGTTCGGTTTACCGTGCCTATTAACCTCTTCCTTCCTCTTCTCCTTTAACGAAAGAAATGTTCTTGAAAAACACCCAAATTTAGCGTATTTAAAATGTGTCCTGGTGTTTTTCAGTTTGGATTATTAGATTATCTTCAACTTAAATTAGATTAGATTAAAATAAAAGGATTTTTATTCGAGATTAGATTAAAATAAAAGGATTTTTATTCGAAAAGTTCTTTTGTTAAGTATTTTTCTTTTCCTTTTTAATTTCAGATCCCGATCCTCCTTTCAAGAAAATAGTCATTGTTGGAAGCATTTTCGTATTTTTTATTATCTTCTTCCTGTTTACCTACAAAGTGTTTGAGCTTGAAATTCATCTGTTCTTGAGAGACTGTTTCGGCAGAATAGATGATAGTAAGTATTCATGAGCTACAATAGCAGCATCCAAGTAAATATTAATAGTGGATATTGACAGCAAAATAAATCTTAAGTTGATAATATGTAGTTCTGAGACATCAGTGTAACTTAGATAATGCATGAAGTATATAAACATAATTTATATACTCATATAACTTTTTTCCATACAGTAGTAAGTATTTGAAATCCAATACAACCTCGTTTATGCGGTCCTCATTGATCCGGATAATCCGAATTAGATTTGTAGATAGCTATTTCAGAAAACAGCTGTCGACACATGGAGATGCTGCGCACCAGCTGACAAACACCATGGCCAGCTCGATACTGTAGCAGGAAAATCAGACCCCAGGAAAATTGTCACCCCGGGGTGCTACTTTTCCCAGGAAAATAAGACCCCAGGAATCACCTTTACCCGGGGTGATACTTTCCTAGGAAAACTATCACCCTGCGGTGTTAATTTTCCCAGGAAAATTGTCACCCCGGGGGCACAAATTTCCCGAATATCAATTTAAAATGTACATATGGGGGTATAATTTTCCTAACCAGGAAAAATGGACACCCACCTAAAAAACGTTGAAAATAACCACCAAAAAACTCAATCTTTTGTCATTTCATTAGCCTTTAGAAAGGATATTTGTCCACACAGTAGGGTGGGGGTATAATTTTCCTGGCCAGGAAAAATTAACCCCTACCTTAAAAAACGCTGAAAATAACCACCAAAAAAATTAATCTCTTGTCATTTCATTAGTCTTTAGAAAGGACATTTGTCCACACTGTAGGGTGGGGATATAATTTTGCTGGCCAGTAAAAATGGACCCCCAGCTAAGAAACGCAGTAAATAATCACCAAAAAAAATCATTTCATTAGTCTTTAGAAAGGAGATTTGTTCACACAGTAGGGTGGGGGTATAATTTTCCTGGCAAGGAAAAATGGACACCCACCTAAAAATACGTTGAAAATAACCACCAAAAAACTCAATCTTTTGTCATGCGGTTCTGTGTGACAATGCGCTTTAATACCCGGTGTGACCTGTCACTCATGATTTTCTTCCGCTCACTGTTCCGCTTCCCCGATGTGGTTTTCCCGTGTGTTGTGTAGGCCGTCATCACCTTCGACACTGTCCCACGCGACACACCTAACACAGTAGCCACTGCCGTCACACTCACTCCACATAACCGCGCACCAACAGTTTGCCCTCTTTGAAAATCTGAGTTTTACACTATCTCCGTCTGCTGAAGCCACTGGACACTGCTGTTCCACTGCGCCTGACGTAGTATGGAGACCGACCTAACACACCACCACCAGCGGTCCGGTGCTGCGGGCGCCACGACACCACTGCCAACCCATACATCTGACGTGTTGCCAACTATAGGTGTTTCCATTGTTCTGATCACCATTTGTATATATATATATATATATATATATATATATATATATATATATATATATATATATATATATATATATATATGTGTGTGTGTGTGTGTGTGTGTGTGTGTGTAGTATGGCGCTAAATTCGTTGTACAAAAGCAGACGAGTGATTCCTGGGAGTAAAACAAACAAAAAAGTTCCAATAAACATAGGGCGAAAACCCCATCGTTTACGTGTTATAGGCTGCTGAAAACATGAAGAAATGAATTTTAAAGGTTCATAGCTCCAAAACTATGGGACCTACCGTAGTCGGGTCTAGACTTCACTTAGGAACTAGTATGTGCTCTATCCAAAAATGCGTGTTTCAGAATCCTGAGGTGCTTCCACAACAATTTTTATAAAAGGAGTTTGACTACGGGCCTATGATATAAAGTACACTCCAACTACCTCTATAAAAATTGTTGCGTGGGTACCTTAGGATTCTAAAACATGTATTTTTGGATAGAGCACATACAAGTTCCTAAGTGAAGTCTTGATCCGACTACAGTAGGTCCTATAGTTTTGGAGCTATGGACCTTTAGAATTCATTTTTTCATGTTTTTGGTACCCTATAACTCGTAAACGATGGGGTTTTCGCCCTATGTTTATTAGAACTTTTTTGTTTGTTTTACTCCCAGGAATCACTCCTCTGCTTTTGTACAACGAATTTAGCGCCATACTATATATATGCATAGTGGATTTTACAAGATGCTAAACATTTGACCGAGAATTAACATTTTAGTTTATGAATTTTAATTTACTTGTATTTTAGTATTTTATTCTTAAAAGAAAGGACTAACATGAAAAGATGTGAATGTAACTTTAGTTTTTAGATGTTTAGGAAATGTTATTGTAACTTTTTTTTTTTTACTGTAGTAACTGTATGATATTTAAATGTTCTGTTTGGATAAGAGGGTTTGTAACAATCCGAAATAGTAATATGTAAACGATATAACATTATGGTTTTGATTTTAAGCAATGTTCTAATTGATTTTTAAAGGTTGAACCAAGCTAAATGAAACAATCAAATGAAATCTTTCAGTTCAACGTCCCATGATTGTGTTCTTTAGTGTAAAGGAGACGGGTGATTAAGGCATCGGTGGAATGAAAATGTTGAAGGAAAAGGGAGTACCTCGAGAAAACCCAAGAATACTATGTTATCCACCACCAGTGACGTAATTAGGGAATAGAATGGGGCTTGTGCCCCGGGCGCCGGATTGAGAGGGCGTAAAATTGAGCAAATATTTGGGGGAGAGTTTTGGTTTGGTTGGTCAGGGGGTCAGAAAGGCGAGTTCTTGCCCCGGGCGACAACCAGGGGCGGATCCAGGACCGGCGGTGGGTTGTCATACTGCTACTTTTAAGGGCTCCAAACTTTAGGATGGGTTTTATTTATACATATAAAATAAGAAAGTTTCCTCTTCTGGGGGAGCGATCGCTCCCCTGGATCCGCCCCTGGCGACAACTAGCGTATTTCCGCCGCTGTCCACCACAAACTTAGTTGGCCAGGAACCGAACCAGGGACCTCACACATAATAATAGGTAAGCGCTATACCAGTTGGATAATTATGAGATTTTTCTTTAAGTCTCTGGTGCTGAAAATGGTTAAATGTATGAGTGACATTAGAATAAATTTCATTTAAATTTTGGGGTGCATTTTTTTTCTTTCTTTTTCTTTTTCTTTTCTTTTTTTTTTTTTTTTTTTTTTTTAATGATTTCTGACTCAAAATCAACTCAACTCAACTGGTAGAGCTTTATATGTTTATTTGGTACAATGAAATAAGTTTTGAGTTTGATTTTAATAATTTGAGTTTTAGAGTTTGGAAACACACGGACTTAATATGTTTAATTTAGACAGTTGGAGCGGTATTCAGAGAGAATTCGTTAATCAAGCCTTAGCCACGCGATTAGTTAGTATCTTATTAGTTCTGTATTAAGAACAGTAATTTTTGGTATTCAGAGTCTGCTTGGAGTTCAGTTAATAAATTGATTTGGGCATGATTAAGTAATATAACCCCTATACACCTACATCCGATTAGAAAAATAAATGTGGTAATTACGGAAAAATACACATGCTCATGCGTGGTCTGTAAAAATGAAAATATATGAAATACAAAATTCGGAACGTTTTCTTGTAAATAGTTACTAAATCGAATTATAACTAACTTATTCATTTCTGAGGGGTGTATTTACTTGGGTAATAAGTTCGAAGTCAATTAATATTTGCGACAATAGAAGGATTATGTTATAATTATAAGGAAAGATAATTTATCAATAAGCCCTAACAGCACAAGATGTGCTAGGCATGTGCCATTTAGGTGTCCCAGCTATTTTTTAGGTACCCGACACTTGATACATATGATATTCATGTACTAAGTATTATAACGACTCTATAGAAAAGCGTCGTCAACCTGGTTCGTCTTGTAAAATATCAGTTACGAAGCGATAATTACTTTTCTTTATGCAAAAATCAACTCAGATATTCAAAGATTATTAGTCTCACCTTTATTGCTTGATATGTCTTAAATATTCTTTTTAAGACCGTAAAATACATAAATTTACTTGACTAGGTCAACACATAACATGTACATAGCCACAACTATCTCATAATAATCTCTTACATATCTTAAAAACATTCTTCTTTTCTGTTAATTTAAAATGAACATTCTACTAAGTATATTACATATTTATGAGCACTTTTTGCCCACGGTACAGGTAAATATTATACAAACTAAAGTATTTCGTTATAGAAAATGTCGCCCGACAAAGGGACTGAATATAAAAGTCATGAGTAGGCTTGGCTTTTATATTCAAGAACCACTGGTCTGATTAGATTAATGTTCGTACATTACATATGTTCTTTATATTTTGATCACACCTCGTATATATCTTCATTATTTTTTTGTTAACCCTCATATATATATAAAATATTAGTTATTATCATTCACATAAATACATTTACAATAAATCTTTGATTTCATTAATATTTCTCTTTTATTACATTATTATTTATTCTTTATCATTAAAAACATCGTCGCTTAGAAATATAATTAACGAGGGTGAAACACAAATTATCAAGATTACTAGTTTCGATCATTATTACAAACGATGATGTGACAAATAATATTTATTCTTTTCGGGCGCATTGTATAACAAATAAGTTAGATGTTGCAATTGTAATGTATACATAGTAGCACTAAGATGTCATAAATAATGAAGAATTTCATTCAAGGTAGTTATTGAATAATGGATTTTATAGAATGGATCTTATTCTTAACATAATCTTTGACAATTAAACACAAATCAATCTGATATAAAGTAATTTTTTTGCCTTTAACTAATTATAAATTGAATTATGATTCTTCACATTAATAAGAAAGAATAAAAATTAAACATAACCTACGTTTGAATGATCAAATGGAAGTAAATAAATTTATTTTACAGAAACAAAAGACACCTTTTTGTTATTAAATAAACACATTTTTCATTATTATTGTTATTTTTCATTCTTATTTATTTGATCAAGAATGTTGGGTGCTACTAACTCTTTAACTAGATGCATTTCAAATATTTATAACCATCGTTTTCATTATTAATATTAACACAAACTTTAAAACGAAAATTCACAAGAATCTATAACCAACATGGGTTTAACCTAATTTCGTTAACGGTAATCATGTTACATTCGCACTGGCATATGAATCTAATAAAGTGCATTGTACCGCACAATCGTGGTTAGGTTCTACATTAGGTTGTACATGTCTTTCATCGTGATTTGAATTTGGATACGAAGTACCATCTCGTGAACAATGATTATGTCTATACATAGGATTGATAGCATCTCTAGGATTTCGACATGTATTTCTATTACTTTTGTGTCTACTTCGGTTGATTAGGTTAGGCGGATTCCTTACATAGCCTTGTCTATTTTGTTCATTTTGATTGCTAGAGTATACTCGTCTTAGGTTCGGTTCATTATTATTCACACTTCGGATATTCAAATTCCGAACAGGGACCAAATGATCAGAATTATTCTTATTTTTACCCATTCCTGATTGTGTTAGATTCATAGCATGGTATTGAGTTTCGTAGCATTGTACAAGCATTAATAAATGACTGAAACTCATACACTGTGTGGAAAATAAGATCTGCTGTAATTTAAATGGAAGCAAATTGCGAATCGATGCAATTATTCTTGATTCCGATTGCAAGGGATTAACAACCTTTAATTCATTATAGACATTTATAACAAACTCTACAATAGATTTGTGCAATCGAGGATTGAAATGTTGATTTCTAAGAGTGGCATCTCTGTTTGCCAGCAAAAAGTCATTTTCGTAATTCGCGATCAATGCCGCTTTAAATTCCTCATATGTACTAATGTGATCACGTATTGCCTTAAACCATAAGGAACAAGGTGGGAGTAATACATGGGGTATTAATTTCATGTATTGTGATCGGTCGATAGACATTATACTACATTCGTCTTGGAATTTCTCTAAGAAAGAACTAGCATTTTCATTGCACTTACCACTAAATTTACTCATGGCTTTGATTTCGCTCATCTTGACACTTAGCTTTACCTTTCTTTTCTCACTCCTTGTTCTTGTGGTGTGATTGTTCCGGTCCGTAGCGTGCTGTGTCATGATACCATTTATATTTCGTTCATCAGTGATCTTCGGACAATTTTCCTCTAATATAATATCCTCCTCAGATTCCGGCGAAGGCGTATTTATATCCGGTGATTGGGGAAACTCGAAGCGATCACTGCCCAGATTATTGCGATGAATGGTGTCTCTAGCCTGTAACGTTTTAATTTCTTCCTGCATAGTAGCCAACTGGATCTTTTGATGTTTAACGGAAGATTCTATTAACGTTAAATCCTTTTTTACAGCACAGATTTCATGATTTTGATGATCGTGCTTTTCTTGACACTCATCGGCTAACCTTTTTAACTTCTCTTCAAACTGCGAGGATATGTCGTTCATCACCTGGACGATTGTTTGTTTCGTATCGTCTGATTTCAGTTCTATCCGTTCTATTCGTTTACTTAATTCTTCATACTGCTTGCTAGCCTCATTAAATTTCAGTTCTATCTTCTTTTCCATGGTCTGGTTAGCTTCATAGAACTTCAGTTCTATCTTCTGTTCCATGGTCTGGTTAGCTTCATAGAACTTCTGTTCCATGGTCTGGTTAGCTTCATAGAACTTCTGTTCCATGTTTGTGTTAGATTCATTGAGCTTCTGTTCCATGGTTTGTTTTATCTCAGTCGTCATTTGCATAATTTGTCGCTGCACAGCTAACAAAAGTCGATCCTCAGATGACAAACTTGGTGTTGCACTAATTTCACCTGGATTACTGGTATTAGATTCCTGTTGCACTATTTCACTATCCATTTTTCTTTTGATGACCTTACCGCTTCGTAATACGGTTAAGTTCGTATTCATAAATGGTAATATCCAAGTAAATTCAGCCCTACTTTCCTTCTTCGGGAACTGAATTTTCAAAAGATCCCGGGTTCCGGCACCAAATTTTTATAACGACTCTATAGAAAAGCGTCGTCAACCTGGTTCGTCTTGTAAAATATCAGTTACGAAGCGATAATTACTTTTCTTTATGCAAAAATCAACTCAGATATTCAAAGATTATTAGTCTCACCTTTATTGCTTGATATGTCTTAAATATTCTTTTTAAGACCGTAAAATACATAAATTTACTTGACTAGGTCAACACATAACATGTACATAGCCACAACTATCTCATAATAATCTCTTACATATCTTAAAAACATTCTTCTTTTCTGTTAATTTAAAATGAACATTCTACTAAGTATATTACATATTTATGAGCACTTTTTGCCCACGGTACAGGTAAATATTATACAAACTAAAGTATTTCGTTATAGTATGTACTTCAGCTACCTAAAGTTCTAGGTGCATGTTACACCTAATTGATATTTGCGACTATGTGCCTCAAATGTAGCATTGTTCCACCTTATGCAGAGTCGTTTTGACGCATGATTAGAGTCATACTAAAGGCCTCACTAATGCAGGAAACATATGTTAGTCGAACTCTTTAGTATGGTACTAATCACGTGACAAAACGACTCTGCATAAGGCCCTATATATCTGGCTCAGTTTAACACTGTGACAGTCATTTGTTTTTATGTCGTCACTTCAGTCATATATCTTTCATGTTCGATGTACTTTCTTTAGATGCATAGTTTTTCAGGTACTTATGACACATAATTGATATCTGCAGCAACGCACGAATGACAGTCAGCTGTTTGCATTTGCTCATGCGCAGTAACATGCAACGGTTTCTCATGCTTTCTGCTCCATCTTCTGTCCTTTTAGTACACAATTACTTAGAAAAAAGAAGCAATAAATGCATCACATTATTACATTATTAAAAACACACTTCAATAGCATTTAAACATAATAAATGGTGGATGGCAACGGGTAAAAAAAAAAAACTCAGCATTCTACCATTCTACCATAACATTTTGATCTTGATAGGTACATCTATATTTTACTTATTTAGAATATATACGCGAAACAAGTGAACTACAAAAAACTCAGCATTCTACAACTACCGTACATACTTCACATTTTGATCATTTCTGATTAAAATTTGATCAGTATATCAGAATTATTTTAAAAATATATTCATAAAACACATGCCACCTCATAAGGATGAAATTAAAATACTCCATTGAATGATCTTATAACAATATGATGAGTGTCTTAAATATATTATATATAATAAAATTGAGATGAAAATATATACTTTTACAATGTATTTGTACGTTCATACGTACTTTCATATGGATGTGATAAGTAATTAAAGCTCATCTGCACTCTTACTGTGACAATCTGACATGTTTTATTGGATTTTCACTTTTTTAAATGTAAATGAAATGTTATTTCAATAAATTGAAGAATATACAGATAAAACTTTAGAATGTATGACAATTGAAGAAAGAAACAAATATACAATTTAATTAGGGTGTTCCTAGGCACATACTACAGCTACGCATATGATACTGTTCCATGGATTTTGTCCACCTTGCCAGAATTTAGCTTGGATTTTGTCCGCGCCCCACATAAGGCACCTACTGGGCACATTCCCATGTACCTGAGGGAACATGATAGGCATATGCCTGCTATGTAATTGTGCTGTTAGGGAGTTGTATGTATCCCTCACAAAACTGGAAATTTTCTACACATCTCTTACTGTTCACTTTAAGAAACAGTTCTGCTATTGTAAAAGACCTGGCTTAATAACTGGTTCATAGTTAACTCACCCGATGAGGTGAAAAGAAAGAAAGACAGGTCTTCTTGCCTTTGCGTTCTCATAATGTAAGTTTATTGTGACTAAACCAGAGTACCTCTGCTCTAAATTAATTAGACACGTGTGATTAACTTAGTCAACTACTAGGCCTACATGCTAATTAGAGATTCTGAATATACTTCTGATAACCATTTGTTAGTCCAATCCTTAGTATGGCGTTAATCATACGTCAAAACAATTCTGAATAAGGCCCTTTATCTTTTCTTTTTTATTCAAGCTAGACCTAAAACTTTTACAGACATTTATAAAATACAAAATTTGAATATTTACGTATTATAAAAATTTTGTGTTTATAGTTACATTATGTACCGGTATGTAGTACTTACGTTTTGAAATGTTATCCAATGTTTTATTAATTTGTAGGTGATAAGGAATACGATGTGTTTGTTTGCTATGACGCTTCGGATGTTGATTTTACTGCAAAACTTGTATCAACTCTGGAAGTCTATTACAAATTCAGTTGTTACGTCTTTGAGAGAGATGCTATGGCAGGAGCATGTAAGTCAAACTTCCTTCATTTTTCCGTACATTATAACTAATGATCTCATAACTTCTGTCACAAACTGTCAGAACACTACATGAGTATAACAGAGAAAAATGGTAAGCTTCCCACTCTATTTATTGCCTAGAATATTAAGAATATATTGACTATCAGTGGCGGCGATTGGACCTTAAAAGTGGAGGACAAGACATGATCTGAAGATATCAATGTTATTTTTCCAGGTTGTTTCGGTCAATGTTCCGTTAAGGGGGTCTAGTGTCTTTGAAACCACTTCTCTCTATTGATTTTTGTTTGATTACATAATATAACGTTATATTAGGTTAGGTTAGGTCGGGTCAGGTTAGGTTGGGTTAGCTTAGCTTAGGTCAGGTTAGGTTAGGTTAGCTTAAGGGGATTCAGTGTAGTTCTGGACCCCCTTAACGGAACATGGACCGTTGTTTCTAACACTTCGTTTGATGAAAGGTTGTATAACTAATAGGATACTATCTTTTTCAGTTAAAATATCGTATATTGTATTTCATATTTTATTAAGTAAATTGACAAACCAAAGGAAGTAGGTACTAGACTACTCTTAAACAATGAAAGTGTAAGAAGAGATATGATACCTTGCTCATGAACATCTTAAAATTCTGTCTGGAAAATTGGGTGATCAGATTATTTAGTAACAAATTTGCAAAACAAATAAATAGAAAGGATAATATTAATCATGGTAATGAATAATGAGGCCTGTTTTGTAGAAGTTAGACTATATTAAAAAGTGAGGATTAATAAACAACTTACATTTTTAATTGCACACATGCCATTAAATGTATGTTATTACGTTCGAAAAATGAAAGATATTAAATACTACAAGCATATGCTACGACATTTAAAGAAATACGTAATTGCAATATTAATTGCTGTGAATTGCAATTAAAACGCAATTCCTGTAGCTTTCTTAAATCCATGGGAAAACAAATAACCAATATGTACTCTCTCACTCAACGGCAATTAGACCCTATATGTCATCATTTTTTTCTATGAACCAGTAATACATTCAAAAACTTTACATTTCTAAATAAAACTATACAGGTTGTTTCAAAACAACACCGACAACATTTGGGAAGTGATTTTTGACACCAAGATAAGACGAAAAGTATAGACCAACCTGAGTGCACATATGCTTCCTTTCGGAGTTATAGGCTTCCGAAAACATGAAAAAATGAACTCTAAAGGTCCATAGCTCCAAAACTATGAGATCTACCGTAATCGGGCCAAGGCTTCATTTAGGAACTAGTATATGCCCTATCCAAATATCCATGTTTCAAAATCCTGCGGTACTTCCGCAACAATTTTTATAGAGGTAGTTGGTACTTCAAATTATATGCCTGTAGAAAAACTGCCTTTATAAAAATTGTTGGGTGAGTACCTTAGGATTCTGAACATGTATTTTTGGATAGCACACATATGAGTTCCTAAGTGAAGTCTTGACCCGACTACGGTAGGTTCCATAGTTTTGGAGCTATGAACCTTTAAACTTCATTTTTTCGTGTTTTCGGGAGCCTATAACTCCGAAAGGAAGCATTTGTGCACCCAAGTTGGTATATACTTTTCGTCTTATCTTGGTGTCAGCAGGAATCTCCTCCTAAATGTTGTCGGTGTTTTTTGAAACACCCTGTATACATTAAGAGGTCACTTCAAAAAGTGAGGGAGGCAACTGTCCCTTCTTGCGCCCCTAATCGTCGCCCTTGACTGTAGCATAGCAAGATGAGCAGGTTCGGAGTCCTGCTAAAACACCTAATGTTTATTTCGGAAGATGGTCTGATTAAGGGGTTATTTTTGTACACTTTACCATTTGTTTCGGCATCTTTAGTTGTATAGATAAGGAGCTTTTGTTAGATTTTTAGTTTTATAGGAATCTTATTTTTTATTTTTATTTTCATTTATTTTTTAATTTTTTATGGCAGTACCTTTTCATGAAGAGCATGTGTCCGCCACTGGCCCTTTCGTGACGGGAATAAACAACCTAGATGCTGACGTCTCTATTAATCACACAATCAATCAATCGATTTTTGATATTCCATTTGTTTACTTTCATTATTTTCGAAACTATCAAAAAGGACAGAAAGGCAAAACCCCTAATTACCTCATTATTCGTTAGCGAAGTACGAAAATGAACTATAAAATTAAGATACATAAAACAGAAACCTTTAAAAATCTTCATAATACATTAGAAAATTCTATGTAGGTACAAAATGGTCCCTTTTTTAAAAAAATACTTTATTTGTTTTGTTGTTGCAGTTATTCCGGAGGCATTTGCTGAGACAATTGGTCGATGTAGAAGGTTTCTTGTAGTTCTTTCGCCTGGTTTTCTTCGTAACAGTGCTTGCCATCACGCCTTCAATCTTGCACTTCAAGACATGCTGAACAACCAATTGAAAATTATTTGCATTGCACTAGAGGTATGATATTACAAGTATATTCTACTGAAAATAAAGTGTTATACCGGGCTAGACTTGGTTGTATCCTTATAACAGTCAGTGGTGAATCTAGAACTAGGGTGACCAGCCAGAACGTAGACTATGATAGGTGTACCATGAATAAAACTTTGAAAGGAATAACAAGATATTGTTACAATTAATGTTTGCTTCTCGTGCAAAATAACACAAAGAACACATCTTTGTTGCATTTTGTCTTCATTCTCTTATAGTTTAGCAATTACTATCAGCACACAGTGACACAACATACAATCGTGATCCATTCAAAAACTAATTCGTCGATTGCCTCTGTTTGCAAATTGATTTACAGTTTGTTTATGGGTCGTAGAGAAGTTTCCAACCCGATGGATATCATGGCTAGGTTGGATGTTGACATTCTGGACCTCAAGTACCCAGACAGCACAATGCACGTACAGTATCCGTATAGTACATGTGCAATTGCACGGATGCAACATGTGCATCATCTGTATAAATGCACGCCTGTACATGTGATGCACATATACATGCCAGGTCCTATTCAACATCTTCACGTGCACAGCACATGTGCAATGCACACGTACACGTCCTGCACAAGTGGTTTACACCTACCGCGCAGGTGATTTACAAGTAGCACGTATTCGATTTACATGTAGTTCACAGGTGATTTACATGTAGGACAGCGGTGATTTACACGTAGCACACGGGTGATTTACATGTAGCACACACGTGATTTACACGCAGTAACCAGGTGATTTACATGTAGGACAGAGATGATTTACACGTAACACACAGGCGATTTACACGCAGTACCCAGATGTTTTACATGTAGGACAGAGATGATTTACACGTAACACACAGGTGATCTACACGCAGTACCCAGATGATTTGCATGTACGATAGAGATGATTTGAAGCAGTACCCAGGTGACTTACATGTAGTGCACAGGTGATTTGCTCGTAGTACAGAGGTGATGTAAAAGCAAATTTGAGATGCAACGAAAAAAGGAGTTTACATATTTGGTGTCTTACGCAGTAACACCATCTATATCTGCAAAGACATCACCTTCAGAGTATATAACAAGTAATAAATAATTATCAGTGAGAATTTAATTTTGGAGTTTATTATTTGCAACGAGCAAAGCTTTAGGTAGTATCTTTGACATGTTTGCCAAGTAACAAATAACGCAATATATTCTGCTGTAATAGGTCACGAAAATAAGTTTGTACAGCTATGAACTGTCTGACAGTAGTTACATTAGTACAATGCTGCCACCTGTTGATCTTGTATCCTAGTTCAGTGGACGTTATGGAGTTTTTACAATCATTCAGCTGTTATTCGTCGAAAAATATCTATAACACCGCCTGGAGAAAAAACGACCCCTACCAAAAATGGAGGTTACTTTCTGTTGATGAGAATGAGAGTAAAAGAATGGAAGTAAAACCATACGCTTGCACGGTATTATGGACGTCTCATACACACGTGTAGTAGCCGTGCAAATACCCATGTGCACACAACGGCTTAGGCACCGGTAATTTAAATGTGCTTCATCCACGCAAAAGCACATGTGTACATAACGGCTACAGCACGGGTTATATAATTGTGTGCTTCATCCATGCAAATGCACATGTGCACATAACGGCATAGGCACGGGTTACGTACGTGCGCTGCATCCATGCAAATGCATATGTGTACATAACGGCTTAAGCACGGGTTATATAAATATGTGCTTCATCCATGCAAATGCATATGTGTACATAACGGCTTAAGCACGGGTTATACAAATGTGTGCTTCATCCATGCAAATGTACATGCACACATAACGACTAAAGTACGGGTTTTGTACGTGCGCTGCATCCACGCAAATGCACATGTGTACATAACGGCTTAAGTACGGGTTACGTGCGTGCGCTGCATCCACACAAATGCACATGTGTATATAACGGCTACAGCACGGGTTACATAAATGTGTACTTCATCCATGCAAATGCACATGTGCACATAGCGGCTTTAAGCACGGGTTCTGTACTTGTGCTTCATCCACGCAAATGCACATATGTATGTAACGGCTTAGGCACGGGTTATGTAAATGCGTACTTTATCCATGCAAATGCACATGTGCACATGCACGACTTAGTCACTGGTTGTGTTCGTGTGCATTGCCCACGTAAATGCACATGTGCACATACACGGGTTATGTATGTGTGCTTCATCCACGCAAATTCACGTGTACGGCTTATGCACGGGTTATGCACGGGTTATGCACGGTATGTGTTCATCATCCACACAAATGCACATGTGCAAATGTACGGCTTATGCATGGATAGTGCACATGTGTCGTACACGTACGTGTTGTCTGGGATATTGTTTTAGACATTGTATAACAGAAAAACTGACAACTGAAACTGTATCTAATGCTTCAAAAATTTTCCAATAAAGAATAAAAAGCAACGCTTACTATAAACTTTCAAATTGAAGCTTCATAAATAATAGCTTCAATTACAGTGAAACCTCTACTAGCGGACACCTCTATAAAGCGGACACCTCCCGTAACGGACATATTTTGTAATCCCCAAACACTGCAATAGGAAAAAACACATTGGCAAACCTCTTTAAAGCGGACACTCTCTAGTACGGACACGGACAGTCTTTTCTGTCTTTTATAGGTATTATTTACCTCCGTATTACGGACACTTTCTCTATAAACAAATTTAAAAATATAGTAAAAATTCATTTTTAGTAATTCATACATGTGTCACCAAGGAAGTAATGTAACATTTAGTTTCCTCAACTGTCTGCTCAGCAACCCAGATGATGCGTCTGTTTATCAATACTCTCATGTCCTTTGCTTGCATCCCACTCCCACCTAAGCTGTTTTAAAAACAAAAGTGATTGACAGTTGCCTGCCGTTTAGGATGACATCTTATGCTACTGTCCCTCTGGAATCTCTAAACAAGCGGAAGACATTTTTTTTTGACCGCGGGTACGCATATTGTCTCAAAAAAGACACTTCTGGACTTCAATTAACACACAAATTAAAGCGACATACTGAAAAGGTAGTAAGTAGTGATAAGTGTAAACTATAGCATCTTATTTCAATGTTGTGCCTCGAACATAGAGTATTGGATGGCGGAGGATAATGCAGGTACCGTAACATTTGGTAATATTCGTAAATACACGATTCATGCAAAAATATATTTTTTTTTCTAATTACATATCAAATTTTTACATTTACTAATTTACGTATAGTACAGTAAAATTAGCTTCGAACCCGGGCATCCAAAAAAACAAAGGTTTGAGTGTTCCACATTGTTCATTACACTTTACTTTAAATGTGGTAAAAAGTCTCCGCCAAAAGACTGTCGGGTTTTGGAGGGGAGAGGGGGGCGGTGGGTTGGTATGACTTGTTGAAATTAGTTTAGAAAAATGATAATGTTGTTGATCAAAACCATATTCATATTATAAGTAATACTTTAATATACAATCCTTGACATCTAATCTATATGCTTGACACCTATAAAACAAATACAGTAAACTCTCGATTATCTGCGATCTTCTTTACTGAAGAAAATCTACGTAGGAAAATAAAATCACAAAAAGGAAAAGGTATTTTAACACTTAAAAACAAAGCCAGTGGACTTTTTTTTATGAGAAAGCAAATCAACAAACTAGTCTGTTTAGGTAGTAATAATGTTATTTGTAGAGATTCGCCCGTAAATTTCAATTCAATTTGACATTAAGAAGAGGTATGCATTGTAGCTCCACATGACATGTGTCTGTTTTCATATGATCGATTAAATTGTCCAAAAGAAATTTCGTGTAGATGTATTCTTCTTTGTCCATTTTGCGCACTGTCCGGTATAAGTTTGCCGCGCCACCCAATTACAAGGATAATTAGAGTTTACTGTATGGAAAGCAAAAAAACATATATAATTAGACAAACCTAAAACGAAAATTATTACCTTAACGCATTAAGCACAGAGAGTTTTCATTTCTCTTCATCATTCTCATCACTATCTGAATTTGTTTCAGAAAATTCTTGCATATCCTCGTCATCTGTCAACACATCTTCTTCCGCATCAGAATCAGTGGCAAAATCTGTATTACTGCATCCATATCCAGCGCAGTTAGTACACATGGTTGTGCACTGAAGGGCACTTCTTCGGCAATCACAGTCGCTTAAACACTCTTCTGTGCATGAACAAGAGATGAGGCGTAGCAACCATTCTGGAGCAGCAGCAAGAGTTGTTGGTGTTGGACGAAGATATCCACTGACCTTCTTCCAGCCCCATTTTAGTGTTTTTTTCTTGAATCCATTCCACTGTTGCACTTGGTGGTAGACTCTCAGTGAATGTTCCCTTGCTGCAGCTTTCGTTGGAGGTAGAGTAGCTAACTTAAACTCATCTTGCACTGGCTGTCTTGCAACTGTCATTAAATATATCTGGTGACGTAAAGCATCCAAATTCCGTGTCTTGTGGAAATCATATAAAGATCATGGCCAGCTTCAGCAATATCGTCTGCCTGTGCATTAGGATAATTAAAAATAAGCAATTTTTTTCTGAGTTCCTCATCACTTTTAACTTTTTTAAATGGGGCTGTCTTACCTTTCCTATATATTGAGGACACAGAGTCACAGCCTGTAAAGGCATAAACACACAACAGAACTTCCTTCATGTCTCCTATTTCATGCTGCATTTCTTGAATATTGTAAATTTTATTTGACTGATTTCCTTTACCAGGCACAATCATCTTTAAGCGTAAGCTGCAGTATGGGGGAGTAAGAGTAATTAACAAAACCAACAGATCAGTATCATCACCTATTACTCGCACCTCCATCCCATTTTAAGCCTCTGCGATTGCTGTCGAAACAATCAAAGTGTCTGCATCCCCATATGCCCACATGACACCCTCTTTCCTTCAAGTGTAATGTCAGAAGTGATATTAACTGTTCCTTGTTGTTCTGGTTGGCAAGGAAATCACTCTGCCCAAAGGTGACGTGAATGTGGTCTTCTGCTTTCACATATATGTTGCTAGCTGAGCGAGACCTTCGCAGATGTTCCTCATCTTTTGTGTTGAGTTCTTCCCTATAACCATCGAACACGACAGTAGCTCTTCCGTAATGGGAGAGAACATAGTCACTATATTGTCGGCATATTACTTGAAACGTTGCAGGGCGTTGCCAAACAACACGATGTAGAAGATGCCCTCCATCGACCACATATGATACCCTCAGTGCCATCTCATCATCAGGAGGTGGATTGGTTCCTGCACTTGGTAACACTTTTAGGATTGAAGACTTGGTTCCTTTCCTCATCAAACCAGTTTCATCGAACAGTGAGGGAGGGTATGTACATAGTTCATATTTAAATATTTCTCTTAAATGTTCTTCTGTTCTCACACTACAAACCATGCGATGGAACAACTGGATGGGTTGATGTGAGTGGTGTCATTTCGGATGGTGACAGATTTTGTCACGGCTGCTAACGATTTGACGGTATACTTTCTTTTTAAATGGATTTCACTGAATTTAAGCCTTCGATCTCTTTTATTGCAGAAAGACCAATATCACTGGCCTCGTCACAATTTGTAGTAGAGTCAGCCAACACACCTGTAGAGAGAGAAGACAGCTGAGGAGGTTTTGTAAAAGGGTTGTGCAGTCGAAACCAAGTTATTAAAACTTTTAGTTGCTTGGCATTTAGCTTCTGGTTTGCATCACGTAACTCTACGTGTTGCTCTGAGGAAGCATAATTAATAGATGCAAATCTCTCAACTGCCTCTTCGATTCTGGAGCTTGCAGGCATCGACTTCACCCATGTAGCGATAGTTGATGCAGTGATTCCTCTGCCACCAGTCAACCCACCGCTGCTTTTTATCGCCCGCATTAACACTTGTTCGATGGTCATATCGGTCCAAACACCGCACCAAAATTTGTTACTTCGGCGAATGGTGAAGAACCCTCTGATGATAAATTTGTCGAACTCTTCTTCGGGTAATATACTCAGTAGATGTAAGCAATCTTGCAAGTACACATGCGCCGATTTCGCATAATTCAAGTGTCCTGTGGCATGGAGAAAAGGCAGTATTTTCTGCACACAGTGAAGATGGAGGTAAAAATATCCAGTTCTCTCTGCTTTTATGAACATCTTGATAAGATGTACCATTTCTATGAATTGAATCCACAATTTTTGTGTTCTACCATGTTCCTTGAAATTCTGCAGCTGCTCATCTAAAGTATTTGCTAAATTCTTGACTGCAGTAGACCTCACTATCTCATCCGCACCTATTGTCCAAGAAGTTAAATGCGAATAGAGTGCCTTTAAATCTTCCTTGTTAACATCAGGATCGTGTGTCTCAAGGAAAACTGTTATAAAGGCTTCTTGGGTTAGGAACAAAGCACGAATAGATCTGGAATATGCTTTCCCCTGCATCATTTGCGGAATGCTGTTTTTTGCGTATACTTATCTCCACACCTCTTCCAAACCACTTCCAGCCATTATGTGACCTACTGATCCTATAAAAGAAAGGAGAAAGTGACAGCCTCCAAGGCGAATGAATAGTGAGTTCAGAGGGCTACTGAGAGGGGCTGCAGCTACAATTTCCTGAGCCTTGGCATATAATGGTTGATCGAACGTAACCATCGTGCAAGCCTGACCCTGCTTAGCACCTTCCTGAGCAGCATAAAGGAGAACGGTGTAAATAGTGGAAGGGTTTGAGGGTGCTAAATTCACAAATTGAAGAGCCAAAACTGCTGATGTTTCATACGGTTGTCCAGCATGCAGCCTTTCCATACAACCACTCCTATCAGGCCTACTATCGGTACACGAACCATTAAGCCAAATACCAGAAAACAAAAACATATTTAAAGTGTAGGTGTTAATAGCTGATAAAGGTTTAATTTGCATTACTTTCCAATTTAAAGTAGTTATACGTGTATACCCAGATGTATCTGGACGTTTGTATATCTGTAATTCTGTTAACCCACTGTGTTCAATTTCTTTTGTTCTGACATTCCTCCGAGGTACACAGGTGTCAACACTGAGTGCAGATTCAGGTGTCACACACAGTACACCACCCATGGAATGAAAAGTGGCATGACCATCCACAGTATGTACATTGTAATCAGCATTATCAAAGACATACTGAACATAGCCCTGATTTATGTTTAATTTGTCCTCACTGGTAACTGCCCTTTCGAATTTTAATATTTCGTTATAAGAAGAACAGAACCCCATATTTGCCAGTAAGTCAATTAAGAGTCTGGACCCAAACTTTCTGTGAAGGAACACTGCTGTACCAAATTGAACACGGGACACAAATGATTTTCGCCGAGATACTGCAATTATGAAATGAGCAATAGCGATTGTTTTCCGTTCAGTACTTTTTTTTAATTTTCTTCTGTTATCCTGGTAGGCTTAATGATTTCATAAAGCAGTGTCTTCAGTAATTCTGGAATAAGATCTGGACTTCCCGTTTGAATTTGCTCAAGAGTTGGAAACTGAGAACAATCATAAGCTTGAGATTTCAGTGTTCGTCGAATTATTGCTGCTGCAGTTTTGATCACTCTCAATTCATCATCTTTTTCAACAACTTGCCGCTTTTGGTACCAGACCTCCGACAGGATTCTGGATGCTGTTCCACTGAAGCAAATTACGACCCTTTTTCCGGGAAGATCTGTTACGTGTATGTTGGAACCAAAACGCCCGATCAATTTTCTTTTCAAGTGGCTGTCATCGTATGATTCCACGTTAGGGTTCAGATCGTTATACAGTTTTTGTAATTCCTTCAACGTGTACTGGCATTCATCATTCTCAATTAAATATTGACATAATTTATCAAATGCTGCAGCTCTTTCAGAGTCTGCTATTGATCCGCCTCTAGTTGCTGGCTTTCCAGGTTTACTTGAGCCTTCCATCTTGAATCTTGACAAACAATACCTATGGTACCTACCATCACATTGGACTAGGTCAATGACATTGCTAAGTCTGAGAAGTACTTCTCGTGCCCAAGTACAATTTCTTCTTATTGCGTCTTCACGAATACCTTTTATCAACTCAACTGTCTGTACCTCACTCCATTCTTCTTGGTATGGATATCTGCATTTCGATATGTCCACACATTGGCGACCACACAAGAAACACTGTGTTTTGAAGTCAAATGGAGCACGGGGAGTTTGTCTAAGCTCAGGATTTGGAACTGTTGGGGGTGGCTTGGGTTTTAAAGTGTAGCGCCTACGACACTCCTTATGCACTTCCAACACTACTTCCTTTTCGAATTTCTCCTTCACACCATCTTGCTTAATTTCACTACACTTTATTATTATTCTATCTCTCCCATTTTGAGTTAACCGAATAAGTTCACCACCTTTATCAACACAAGGTTGCAATACACAACTCATACTTACAATGATAATAATATCGTTTTCACTTCCACAAAGCAAATCAAAACTGTTATGAAACAACTACCGGTAATACCACTTGTTATACTTGATCAGTGTGCCTTTGTATGGAAGACATAGCAAAATTATCAGAAATAGGTTTTAAACGTAAAAGGTAAAGTAGATACTCAAGAGAATGTCGTTTACATTTTTTTAAACATTAATCTTAAAATAATAATTATGCATGTTGATTTAAAAATAACAATATGCAGAGCAAATGTCGAGATTTTGTAATTTAGAGACATCTGCGGAGCAAAAATATAACTGTATCTTTAACAAGGAGAAAAAATAATTTTCTAATCTCTTTCCTTCTACCCCTTCCCTCTCCCAAACCCGACACTATTTCTGCGGAGACTTTTTACCACACTTAGAGTAAAGGGTAATAAATAATTTGGAACAGCCAAACCTTTGTTTTTTTGGATGCCCGGGTTTAGGTGTTTTTCTGCCTAATTTTACTGTACTAGTAAGAAAATATTGAAGCCTCTGTAAGGCGGATACCTCTCTATAGCGGACAATAATTTGATTCCCCACGGCTGTTCGCTTTAGAGAGATTCACTGTATTTCTGTCACTGAAAAAATGGGAGGCCTAGGCCCCCCGGCTCCTTGTTAGATCCACCACTGATAAGAATGTTTGCTTGGAAACAGAGCAGCAACTTCTTTTGTATTCTCCTTAAATTTTGAAGAATACACACAGTAATTTCAATGAATTTCTTACGCCAACTTCACCTATCACCTACAAAGTATTATTGTCTTGTAATTACAAAGAAATCTGCTTTTCTTCACAGGTGTTAACAAAAGAATTAATATATTTAAATTCTTACTGTATTGTTTTGTTTATAAACAATACTACATTTTGTTTTAATTTTTCCTACAAATTTGTTTTAATTAATAATACAAATTTCTCCGTGCTAGTGTTTCTTTCAGAAACAAAGCTCCGGGAGGGCAGTTCCGAGGGGGCACTGCTGGTACTATTCTATTTATTATTATATTATAGACGTATTATTTTGGTCTTCTCCCGGGGGGAGGCACTCTCAGAGCTCCGGGGGACAGTGCTCCCAAAAAACATGTCTGGAAGAAACACTGCTCCGTGTGAGAGACCCCGGATTCGATTTCCGGTAGGAGCTCATGTGATTCGGATGTTCGTTAAATTGTAGGTCCACGTTTCATAAAGTCTTCCTACTGAAATGGATATTCAATCAGTCAATAATACAATTTCCTGTTAAATTTACAGAAATACATAACTAATACGGTACATTTGTTAATATTTTGGCTGTATGATGTATTTAAAATTTATTATAATGTGAAAATTATATGTATGACATAGCTAAATAAAAATTATACTATCACATTAGTATGGTCCCTTGTAGGACTGAAGGGAAAGTTCCTATCAAAACTTCCATTGTGAGCGTCTATGTTCAGAGGTTTTCTTTTATGATTATGTCAATAAAATTACTTCTTCAGAAAATTCTCATCGCGATAAATTCAGTTCTGTCTTCTGTCTTCTGTTCAACAATTTTGAGGCATTTAGTGCTCTCTCTCTCTCTCTCGCTCACACACACACACAAAAAGAAAAACCCAAACCTAGATTAATATGTTCACTATTTCATGAGTTGTTTCTCCTGAATTGTCTCTGTTAGTAACTTACAGTTAGGGCCGGATTATGGGGGAGACTACAGCCCCAGGCCTCCAGGTGATTAGGGGCCTCCACTGTGATCAAAATCTCAACTGGCTATCTAAAAAAAATAATCATGAAGATACAATCACCATCATAAAATAAGACCAAAAATATGAAACATATTCAGGGCCGTAACTTGTGGGGGGCAGGAGGGGCAATTGCCCCCCAGGGAAGCTCACCACCGTTCGAGGAGGTCCCAATTTAGGACAACATTTTTATACCTCGTATACGATACGAACAAGAAATTATAAAGGAAGGATCAAATAAGTTCACTAAAATTACATAAACAAAACACAAAAGGCAAATAAAAATGAGTCGTGTGTCCATTTCAGTAAAAAAAAAAAAAGTCTATTATTAGGGGCCCTAGAAATAATATTTATTCGTATGGCTTTGAGATTTGTCAATATTGTCCCCTTAATTAATTTGTCATGTATGGAACGGGCCCAGGGACGTAACTAGCTGCCCCGCAGACCTTTCCATGCGGGAGGGCCCCAGGCTCCGGGGGCACCATAAAGAGTAAGAGAAAAGATGGAAACAGGGGGCCCAAGAATTACAAAAACAACTTTTTCTTGGAGACCCAAATACATATATTAATGCTTGCCTCCCCAGAAAAGAATCTAAGATACGGCGCTGAACATAATCCCTTAACTTTCCTATTGTACTTTCGCAAAAAGTATTAGGTAGTCAGCAGGGGCCACATGTTTTTTCTAGCCCCGTGCCTCCAGATGAGTTAATTCAGCCCTGCTTACAGTATATAAAATACACAAAAACAATGAATGTTAATTTGATTATAAAGAACTGTTGGTCTGTTGGTATGTGATACTTTTGGAACGTATTGTAGGAGACAGATTTACGTAATGCACAGGGCTAACATTATAGTTGATTAATACGTGAGTTCGAACATTCATTTGTTTGATTCTCAATGTGGCATTTGTTAATCAAGGTACCATGTTTCAAATATTTCATCTTTTCACATGTATAAGTTGTTTATTCGTTTTTTCATAACTTGTTCTTGAATATGGCCTACACAAAAAGAACTGACAAAACACTGTTTGGGTTCAGTGGTATCTTTTATTAGTATATTAAAAACGATAAGTTTTACAGGTCGATTGAACCTTGACTATCTCTCATAAGAGAAATACGTAGCTTATCTTTTCTTTGATTCTGGCGTGTTTGTAATCTGATAAACCTTGAAGTTATCTTTCAGTGCAATGCCTGTCACATACAGACGCAAACAACAACCGAGCAAACAAAATTACTCCAAGTGAAAAGGCGAAGACAGATGAAAGAATTATGTTTGCTAGAATTGCTTAGTGGTCTCATACACACACCCCATGTGCATGAGCACGTTTCGTCTCCAGGTCATGGACCAATCCGGGTCGCCGGGTCATGGTCTGTCCAGGTCAGACCGGGTTACCACGGGTCGCCAGGTTATGAATCTCTCCGGGGCTGGTGGACCATAGGTCTGGCTGCTTCTGAGTCTTCCGGATCCATTCCATCACTCCCAATACAGCAGCTCCTAGTCAGAGCAATAAATTAAATAAATTTATTCTGTAACTAAACTTTGAAAATAAATTTATTATATAAGTGAATTTTCAACTTGCCTGAGCTGATTCGGTTAAGATAGGTGTTTTCAAACTATTTCATATCACGGCCCCCTTTTATCACAACCTCCTGCCTGCTATCCCCCCAACCAATTTCTAGTTTGTAGTCCTCCACTTACAGTTGTAAGTTGTATTTGTTTTTAATCTTGTATTTCAATGTGCAGTTTTTCATAATCAGTAAACGATTCTCTATTTGTTTAATATTGTTGGATCAAAAGATCCAACATACGTATTTCAATCAAAAATTTCCTTGTAGGCCTTACATCTGGAGAAATACATATATTGTAGTCAAACCCAACTATCATTTAACTCAGTATGATGTGCTTATTACGTAGAAAATACGAAAACTCGATTTAGGGGCCCGTTCAAAAATTTTGTGGCCGCTGATCCATAAACTAATACTTGGGCAAGATCGGAATCTTTTGATCCTCTTTTTTTTCTGTATTGGGTAAGTATAGAAATGTAAATTTGTCTATAGAATTTAAAAAAAAAAATGAAAATAATCTTCAAAAAGATATTTTTCTGCTACTAGGTCCTAATTACATTTATATTTTTCATCTTTCTTCGTGATCTTCATAGCAGTCCCATCCACCAGGCTAGGAATCTCCGGGTTAAGGCAATAGAGTCTACGATAGGTTTGGCCAAAATATCTTTTCTGCTCCAGTGACCGTTTGTAGTAAGACACTAAAAGCAAGTTTATGGGTATTATGTAGAGGACACATGCAATGATTCAAATGTCAAGAACTTTTGCAAAAATATGTGATTTGATAACAAATTAAGGTTTGATATAATGTTAAAAAATGGAAAACATTTTATTCTAGTACTTCAACAATACTTGAATCAATAAGAAGTATAAATTATTCAAACAGATGCAACAGAAAAACATATCTATTAAGTGGAATTTTAACAAAAATGAACTAAATATTATTGTAATGATTCATTTGTATGATATCTTATATTAGTACTTATTTTAAGTAGAAACTTTATATCTGTTATAAAAGAAATAAGTTTATTAAATATTTAAACTTTGAGAATCAGTCATTTATAAGTATTTTGAATGGACACAAACCATACAGTTCACCAACTACGAAAACATAAACACTCATGAAAAGAAGTAAAGAAGGGCAAGAGAAACCTTGTGTACGCTTATGTTTGCATAAACATAAAAAAAAATAATCTGAATTTATTTATTTATTTGCAGAACGTTTGTAAGACGACTTTGAAAGACAAAAATTGTGAAAGTTTAAAGAAGACACTTTCTGTGGTGAAAACAATTCACTGGACGTCGAAGAGCAAACAACAACAAAACAAGTTCTGGAAGAGGCTTCGTTTATGCATGCCACTGAAAAAAATGCAATGAAAAATCGTCTAGAATAATTGTGAATGAAGTTTGAAGGCTGTGTTTCTGTGAATCTCCATTTCAAATTAATACTTTGAATTGAACGGTAATGCAGCAAAGGTGGTTAAATTACCAGAAATGGTACTGCCAGGCGCAGCAGACAATAAATTCAGGGATTCTTAGTTCACTTGAAATCATGGTTCACTGTGTCTCGAAAAACTGAAACCCACTTCAAGAATTATTCCATCACATTCCTACTCGTGTAGCATCAAATATCCACCTTTCCTGCCCTAGGTTGTCGGTTATTCAAAGACCCTTCATTCATAGAGCACCACATGTTAAAGCTTCCCAGCTTTTGAGAGAATAATTACACAAATTCAAAATAATTAAAAATGAATTAAGAAACATCATCTATGATTTGTCTTTTTTTTATTATTTTTATTTTTCTGTATTGTTAATGTTTCCCTGTGTAAGTGGCACTCATTATGCTGTATCTGAGTATCGGTTGAAATAAATAAATAAAATATAAAAATAGACCCGACAGTCCTAGTGAAAGAAAAATGAAATAAAATCTTTGAGTTTTACATCCCATGGTTAAACCATCTAGGCTAAAGGAGTCGGTGATGATGAGAAATGAATGAAATGTTGGAATGAAGAAAGTGGGAGGAAACGGGAGAACCCCGGGAAAAAACCACGCACACCCTAGTGAAAAAGTTTGCAAGTATGAAAACAAGGAATGTAAAGTTAAGGTTATAAATGCTGTTGTTCAATTTATCTCAAACAGTGAATGAGAGACTTATGGAAATATTAAAATTTACTATCTCAATATCACGAAATTTTATGTTGTTATTACACTCGTGCAAACAGAACTGATTTTTCTGGGATATTTGTTGAATGTAAATAAAGCTACTGGAATCAAAAATTATTTGTAAGTATAAACTTGCTATTGCAAGTTTAGACTAATTATTAACGTATAAATTGCCTATGTACAAAGTTGTTTATAGTATACGTCTTAGCTTTTGATTTCCTTAAACAGGCAAAAGTTAAATTTTTGGACACATTGTAGTCACTAATCACGTTTTCTATTGAATCTTTTTAGAAGGAATTACAACTATATTTAATTTTATATTTACAATGGACATCGACATAGTTTACATTACAATTTAATTTTTTGTTGCCTTCTGATTATATTAGTAAAATTTCATTCCAAATGTCACAGCAATAAAAATGTTTTTTTAAAAATAACTGGCTTGTAGATTACTTATTAATACCATAGAGAGAGGCATTGGGTGTAAGTTTTATTTTACTTAATGCTTAAACAAATAATAACAAAGTGATGTGGTGAAAATTTCAGGGACGACAAGGTTTTACTTTGGTTTGGGTTTGAGGGAGAAGGAAATTATGTGGACGCAGACATATTTTTCGCCTAGGGTATAAAATATCCTAGAGCCGCCCCTGAAAACCAGTAAATAACGGATCGATAACTAAATTTAAATTTAGATAAGTGAAATTTTAAAAGTTGAGCAATCTAATATATTCTTACAATGCTTAACATAAGAAAAATGCAGCAGACATATTTCCAATTATCAAGGGTGGTCTTCTTTCTATATGTGTCTTATGAAGTATATTCAGCACATTATTTCTTTATTTTAAGCAGACTAGCGTCTCACAGCATAAGTGGTTGCTTCCTCCAAATTCCATTCAATCTCCCTCAAACTTTGGGATCCCTTTTCACTTAATCTGAACTTTATGCAACTTCATGACCCCCTTTAACTTACATCCTTTAAACTCATGTTTCAACTGTCAAGGTAAGAAAAAGAAACTATATCTCTTACATACTTCATATATATAATAATAATTATTACGTAGAGTCATCAACAGAAAAAAAAGCTATTTTATACGATAGACTGTACATAAAATTTATTTTTTTATTTTTATTTTTATTTATTTGTCCTAAATTGAACGAGAAAGCTAAGCTTTAATAACTTTTAAAAGTACTGAGTTATACCAAATAAATTTAACAACGGTTACACATGTAGCAACTACGATTAAATACATGCTATTTCATTTGATTAGAGATAAACGTCAGTGCTGAAGCTATATGAGAAGTGAATCTATTAACGAGGGGTCTGAACCGCATAAGCTATAACCAGGATATAATGCACTGTCCCTTTCGAAACATTCGTCGTCTTAACCGTTCTGTCCATGACACGACTTACCGATAAAAATAGCTTACTATTTCGAGCAGCATAAAACTCCACTTAAAGAAATTATACACACTGATAATTATATCACGTGCATCGCATACAACGATTTACCTTGTTCAGTATTCCACTTAATATAATAGCTTGGACTGCAGAAAATCCAGGAGTATATAATAAAATACAACTTCCATTTTGCAGCAATAAACAACTGCAGCACAACACACTAGACACAAAGCAAAGCACCACACCACGTACAAATCACTGTAAAACACTTATTCACATGTGTCAACTAAGCTCTTCCACTACCTGTGAAACAGCAATGATCTCATTTTTTGATGGGTTGGCTGACAACTAACGTCACCCACACGTCAAAACCAATGAGACGTTTATTGGATTAAAACGTTCACGTGAGTGCTAGATACTTTAAAGGACAACTAAGTATACTGGCAGAAAATGTGCCGAGATAAAACAAGCGTACTCGAGGAGGCTAGTAGCGTCTTCTGACACCTAGCCTCTCCCAACAGAGAATCCCATAATGCCTCCACGTATATCCATCGCCCTGTCGATTCAAGCTCTATAAGGAAGAGCCAAACAGGAAAGGCAATGCTTTAATTCTCTCATGCTTTAGAGTAATGTTCAAACATGGAGTGTTTGACAAAGTGGCCAGCGCTAATAGCTTGAGCCCCTTCCCTTTCTTAATACAAACTTGAGATCAGCTATGGCGAGGTTAAAGTTGTGTAGGGTATAAAATATGGAAGCTTACAAGAAAATAAATCATTTCCCAAAAAGGAGTAAAGATATCATCAAATAACTCTTTGGAAGGTATGCTAAACGCTTTCGTCCAGAAAATTTTGTTCGGGGGAAAGGGAGACGGTCAAAATGTAACATGGCTGCTCTGGGACACTTTGCTAAAGCACATGCACTTAACAATAATAACAGGTAATCGCAATTTATCTCAAGTTCTTGGGAGGCTAAGTGTGCCTGGAAGAAACTCTGTAAAGTACATTCGCTAAATGCTTCATCAGGCAATGTAAGGGAAAGGTTGGTTGATTTGATTTCATTTTCAGTTTAACGTCGCTTTCAGCAGTGGGGCTACATTAGACGTAAACCTACGCCTTAACATAGGATTGAAACCACATGAGCTCCAGCCGGGAATCGAACCCGGTCCTCCTACGCCAAAGGCACTTACACTAACCGTTTTGTCAAGGGAGATCGAGAGGTTGGTAAGTAAGACTGAAGGATAAGGTATATTAAATGAAGAGAAAACTTTAAATGTGAATAATGATGTAAAATAATAGAAAATCAACAAGAAAGTGAATATTTGAAAAATTATGAACAATTAAAAATAGTGATGAGAATAACGATAATAATATAAAATGAAGAATATATATGGAAAAACAATATTATAATTTAATTAAAAATTATATACGGGGTGAGTCAAAAGTTCCATACTATCCCTTATAAAATGAAAGCGAGTGTCGATAGCCGGAATTGACACTTGTAGAGACACGTTAGGTCAAGGCTGAACCTTTATGGTACGTGTCAGATGAACAGCCGCCATCTTGCTGTCCGCCATTTTGAATCTTGCTCAAAAAAGTTTAAATGGGAAAGGGTCATGTGGTAGATGAAGCAGAGTTAGAATTTTAAGAGAAACTCAATATTGTATATAAGAAAAAGTAGATGGATATGCTGTATAGGAAATATTATAGACAGTATAATGAGAAATATTATAGACAGTTCAGAACAGGGAAAATTTCGAATAGAATGGCCTCTATCTCTCCCTGAGGGATGTGAAAGTGTCGGGAGGTAGTATTTTGAATATTCTTATATGGAAGAGTGGTCGAAGTACTACTCTGATCGATTATATTGCAAGGATCCATATACCCACACGTACTACCAAGCCACATTTTTTTCCCAATATAAACACGTGTTTTTACGATTGAAAAACAATCAGTGGCAGACGGAAGAAGAAAACTACAATTTAAGGGAGAAACGAAGAGGATACGGAAACCCACGAAGAACTCCGAGGACCCCTTTACAGGTCCTCCCTCCAAAAGGAAGGCTGTAAAAGCGGATGACGTGACTAAGAAGTTATCAGTGCTGGTGCTGATCATTCACCCATAAAACCTACTCTCGAGGCCGCCATGGGCTACGGAAATATCTTTTAATACCTACTCCCGGGACTACTATGAGCCACTGAATATAACCTATCCCGTCTGAGGCTACTGTAGGCAAATACAAACATCCCTTCTAGCCATAGGCAACATCGAATGTCGAAGGGGAATGTTCATAACCTACACTGGGAGCATTTTAAAGTGATCAAAGACAGAAAATTCCTGAAAATTTTGTACAACAGTTTATGTAATATATTCTTTATAATATATTACAAAGAGGGTGAGGGGTTAAGTTCCCGTGTACATTATTTTGACTCTACCTACAGAACATTGCAATATTTTCTGGGAGAAGCAGATAGAGAATTTCGATGCTACAGATATATGGACGACTGTTGATGCGAATCACAAGAGGATCTATCCTAGTTCTGCCAGCACAGAGGGCTAAACAATGACTGTATTTAATAATATAAATGAGATTGCAAGAATCCTCAACTACAGCAATGGTGGAAATTATGTTTTCATCGTGATATTATGTTGAAAGTCCATGTTATTTTACGTTTAGGTTTCTCGTTTTTCTTTGTCGTGCTTCAAGGGAGATGTGAAGGTTATGAAGCTTTCAATAAAAGATTTTGACCAGAAGAGGAAGCCTTTTCAGTTTCAAGTGAAATCGGAAATATAAGATAAGTATGATTCACAAGTTTCTGTAGGAAGTAGAAGATGGAAGTATTGAGTGAAAAAATTTGGATTAGAAAATTTTACTTTAAAAAAAAGTATATATACACCATATATTATTCTTATTTCATGTAGGGTATTTTGAACGACTAAATTGTTTGAGAATAAAATTGGAGAAGGGGTATATCTTCAATTAGAAAAATCTGGTAAGAGGTTCTTAAGGTAATTATTGAGTCACGATATGGTGGAGCAGACATCCTAAACGACCGAAGTATAAAATAGGGAAAAATGAAATGAAATCTTTAAGTTTTACGTCCCACGGCTATGCCGGCTAGGCTAAAGGAGACAGTGATGGTGAGAAATGAATGAAATGCTGGAATGAAGGAAGTGGAAGGAAAGGGGAAAACCCGAGAAAACCCTCGCACATGGAGTATAGAATAGGAAATATTTGTTGAGGTACAAATACTTGAAATGGAAGTATTATATACTGTCGACAAGTTCGGTGTACATTAACCTTGAGATGTCCATTTTTAAGCCTAACCTTCACATCAAAGAAGATGATAGTATGGTTCGAAAACGATTCGATTAATTTGACTGGGCACTTTGTTTAGAGATTGGAAATCATTCCTAATGGAACATGAACGACATATATTAATTTATGTTAAAACATAACCTGAAGGTATTATTCGTCTGGCAACAAAATTCTTCAGATGATCTTCAATGTTTGGAGTACAATTCTTGAGGATGAGCACTGTAGAAATTTGGTAGCCACAGGCATATGAGCCAGTCTAAAAAGTATTGGAACTTTTGCGTACAATATGGTGTTCGTGTTACAGATCTCAGGATATATCAGTCGCAGCAGGTAAGGCGTAACGTCATTTGACAACTGCCAATTGAAGTTACGAGTAGTAGATGTGCGTGTTCGAATTCTTATTATCAGACGTAAGGCATTGCGCTGTGAAGATAAATGAACCTTTCTGCAAAACTGATCTACATTTTACAATTTTGTTTTGTTAAAGGCGCATATAATGCCCAGGCCAGTGAAGAAATTTATTCTATTTATATGCAAGATACGTTGTCAAAAGCAAAAACTAAAAAAATAACTCAGTCGCCTTCGGTCTGGAAATTCTGACGTCCAGGATGTTCCTTGCAGTGGGTGACCAATCACAGAAAAAGTGGATGATGTTCTGGCAAAAGTCGAGCAGTACAGATCCGACATGTAAGCAGTCGTGAGATCGTCAATGATCTGAACTTCTATAACCTACAGTGTTAAGTCACTTGGAGAAAGCTGGCTAAAACAAGAAGCTCGACGTTTGGATGCCACATGAGCTGACTCAAAAAAAAAAATATATATATATATATATATATATATATATCTGTAAATCTCTACTAAAACGTAACGAACTTGAGCCATTTCTCAAACGGATGGTCACGAGTATTGAAAAGCGGATACCTTACTACAATAATATGCAAAAAGGATTGTTGTAAAAACAGAATCTCCACAGTCTGTGCCAATGTTCACATGACGCCCATGAAGGATATGCTGCAAGTTTGGTGGGATTAAAAGGGCATCGTGCATCACGAGCTGCTACCACCGGGCAGAATGATCGACTTGGACCTGTACTGTAGACAATTAGTAGAGACACGATTTTTTGGTGATACGCGAAAACACGAAATGTATCAGTTTTGTATGAAAATGTCGTGTACCTAAAATATACATCTTTTCACTATTGGTTAGGCCACATAATGCTCCTGATTAAACGCGAAATTCTGTCTAATTGGCGAAATTTGCAAGTCCTGATATTCCACGAAATTTACGCGAAAGTGACAATTTTTCGACGCTTTTACGATTTATTCATTACCATTATTTATCCCTTCTGGATACCTGACCGTGAGTAAACGCTACTAGTTCGTCATTTATCTACCACAATGAAATGTATGGGACTGCCGAATATCTGGCGTCAGCCCTCCCTCAGTTTGTCTGTTTTCTTGGCTGTAACGAGTGTGGTCCCAGATTTGCCTCGTGTACTTTTGAACGGCAAATTAACCGGTACAATGCCGAAAATCACATGTTTCGATAGAGCACAAGAATATAAAGATCATGGTTACTATGTTTTTGATGCGGTTATTACGTCAAAAAATAATTATGTGTAAATTTTGTAATATTAGACTAGACTGGAAGTAACGAAATTCGTGTGTGAAGCACAATGAAAATGAAAATCACAAAAAGAAGAAGTTATTGTTTTATGTTACCGAGAAAAGAACAAATTCAACATTAAAAAACATTGAAACAATGCTTACGTGTTGTTCGCATCAGTAAACTGTGAACACTAAAGTTACTTTTTTCAATTAATGTTCTCTCTGTGTGTGTGCTTTTTCTTTCTTTAAATAATACTTTTATTAAATGAGGATGCTTAGTATTATTTTTAAAAAACTCAAATATTGTTTAATAGTCATGCATGAGTTCATGTCATGATGACTAATGAGTGGAAATTAAAGTGAAATAAAATGTAACTAATTGTAATTGCCAAGGAAAATAGTGTTGTTACATAGAATTTTTATTCACCGATTTTATCTCGCTTTACGCGTGTATTTACAAACGCAATTACGAATTTTTATTTACCACAAAATCGTGTCTCCAATAATTAGCGACAGTGCATATAGCAATTCGAAAGAAACGATCCGAACTGGTCAACAGAAAAAATGACATATACCACGATAACAACGGCAGACCACATACAGCTTTAACGATCCATCAGAAGTTAAGAGAACTTGGCTATTGAGTTTTTAATACATGAGCCATGTAGCCTGGACTTAGCACCATCAGACTGATTAATTTGCTTCGATCTCTGCAAAATTCCCTAAATGGTGTTAATTTCAACAGACACCTGTGGAAACCATGTGCCACATTTTTTTTGACCAAAAACCACAGAAATTCTATAGATACTAGATTATAGTTTTGCAGGAAAAATGGCGAAAGATTGTCGAACAAAATGGAGCATCTCTGGTTTAATAATGGAATTTTCAAATCGCAATAAATGAATTCTTAATTTTGACCTCCAAAGGCTTAATAGCTTTTAGATAACCTTTTACTAGTAGGTCAGTATTATGACAACTCTGGAAGTAGTTCTATTGTTCGATATTTGTGGATTTATAATAGCAAAATGTCATCTATGAATTAAAGCTAGCTCCAATCATTCTAGTTTGAATAGCTTCAACATAAGAAAGCTCTTAATTTAAAGATAAAAAATATTTTTTATGTGTTAAGTTGTTTATAATTTGTAAACTGGGTTACTTGGGTTAGGGACTGGGATTGGGCTCTCTGCAACTCTATCACATGACTATATTTCAATAAGGCGACCAACTGAACGATTTACACCAAATTTTCTGATAACTATTCTTTCTTCCTTCCTCTCCCTATCTAATGAAGTATTTAGCGGAAAAGCTTAAGGTACACACTCATTAATAGCGATAACGATTTCACTAGTGTTGCTTTATATATATGCGACGGAAACCTATTTTCCAATCTTATTTAGTAATTCTCTTTTCCCGTTTGGTAGAATATTACCTCTCAAAGTTTAATGAACCTATTTATCAACATCTTGCATGTAACTTTGTGCATCTGTCCAACAGAGGCGACCCTAGGCAATTTGCCACCCTGTGCAATGACGTCATTTGCCACCCTTTCTCCAGAAAGAAACAATCTTAAAAGTCACGATTTTTGGTACCCCGTCATGAGCAACGAAGGGGAGAAAAAAGCACTCGCACTCAGAAAGACCTAAACACTACAAATACAGTCTCGTTGTGCCTGTTTTTTTTTTTCTTTAAATAATAATCTATTATGTCAGTGAACGATAAAACAAACAGACCTGCAATGTTCAATATCAAGCTTCAATCTTAATATATCAGTTTGCATGCAATTCCAGTTCAACTAGCTATTTTATCTTCATTTCTTGATTTTCCTTCTACATCTGTTAATTTTTTTTTAAAAAAAAGCTTGTTTCCACTTTCAATGGTAAAGAAGTTGTTTGTGGCAAAGCAAGACTAGTTTTTATGTTAAAACTGTGATAACTAACTAAATGGAACAGGGTTCGCTATTGGGTAAATTCCATATCAATTCAACACAGTGACAACCTCACCATCTCATATTTTAATGAAAGAAAAATACAAAATTTCAACTTTATATGTCTACCGGTATTGAAGATAGTGCTATATAAAGTTTGGAAACAATGCCCAAAATAGCGTGCTCAATGTATTTTGAAATTGGAATTGCAGCTCTCCCAATTGAACTAGCGAGTTGGTTGAGGTGTCATTTTACAGCATTTTTCATGCCTTTCCTGTCGTATACAACAGCATATAGGCTAATACAAACTTTTATTTTCAAAATCAAATTCAAAATTTTACTTCAAAATTTTTCAACAAGTACACATTTTAAAATTTTGAAATTAATTCCATGAATAGATAGTATTATTGTAAAGCACCTGGCAAAATATGAATTTGGGATGATAATGAGTTCATTGTTAAAGAAATTAAAAACTAATGCTTATTTTTCAAGAATACTCTGTACGTAGGATAATAACACAACAATACTAAGTTTTACACTTCTGTGAAAATAAAAATGAACACTAATCTGAAAAAAGAGCACAGACGATTTCATAGTAAAACTTCAATAAGTAATAGGATATGTTTATCACTTGAAATTTGAAAAAGCCACATTTGTTCAGCATACATCACTTTCAAGGAGAACATAACTTCTTCCATCGGGAGTTACAGGATTCATTTTTGTCAGAACGTCCATTACAGACATCCACAGAACATCAGCGTTTCTTGGATATGAGAATGATGGAGATGGCCAGGTGGATGAAGAAAAGTTATTTTTAGTTCATCAAGTTCTTAATTTTTTTGTAAAACATACCCAAACCACCAGTTTCCTTCATAGACAGCGGTGACGTAGCCTGATATGTCTTCTAATTGAGGTTTATTTGGAGATTGTGACACTTCCTTTCCCAGCCCTGCAAACCATCTGAAAAGTGTTTCAGCAACAATGTAGTTTTGGGAAGGAATGCATGATATTGCTGTGTTCCTTTGATAGTCAGTGCTTGAACGGAGCGATTTTCCAGGAACATTTAAGCTTCAGTATATTCCTCTTCGGTTGAGTAGGCAAAATTTACTTTGGTAATGTTATCTACTGCCCACTCAAAAAGTTATCTTGGGGTTTGAATTTGATTGTCATAAGGTCTCTTTACTGAACCGCCTACTCCATCGCAAGGCCCTTTTCCATGTACTATAGCACCCTCCTTTCACTTTAAAAGCTGCCTCATGAAAGCAGATGTTCAAAAAGTTGTTCTTATTTTTGTATTGAGCAGTAGACCTGTCGGAAGAATAAAAAAACTTGTTTGGAAGTTTTTGAAATTCGGATGTCAGAAATGATATGAGTCTTTTTTGAAAGGTGTAAACAGCAACTGTATTGTGCTCCAGGTAATCGGAAACAACTACATATTTAACATGTTCAACTTCGTTTTCCTGTTTGAAATATAAAACAAAAGGATGGATTGTGAACTGTTAGCTTGTCCAGTGATAGCTCTGTGCTTCATCTTGTAGCGCTGTACTATAAGTTCCAGAAAAATCACAGACAGCAAATTCTGATTCTTTGAGATTTTCTTTTGTGTAGTTAAGGAAACCTCCTGTTGTTTGCCAATGAATTCATGCCTACCTGCTAAAGCTGCTTCAATTCATTTGGTTTATTTAGGCATAACTCATGTAACAGCGAGGTTATGAAGGATTGGACATATTATTTGAAGTGGCATCTGAACCACTACTCGGTTTCCACCTGGGAGAAATTTTGTGGGCTCATCGGGACTCCTTAATTGCAAGGGGAATATTAGATTCAACTAACACAGATGATTCGACATATGTGAACACGTCAGTATGAAATTCAGTTGGTATTTGTGATTACGATTTGTGGCATTTCTGCATCGTTTTTTTTTTACACCAATTGTTTTTTCTATTTCTATTGAAAGCTAAAATTAAGGAACTTGAAGATAATAGTAAAAATAAAAATATTCGGGACATGTATAAGGGGATCAGCGAATTTAAGAAAGGCTATCAACCTCGTGCTTATATATTAAAGAAATCTGACGGAACAGTTCTCACCGATACGGATAGCCTCTTAAATAGATGGAAAGATTTCTTTGACGATTTGCTGAACACACAGCCAAAAACTAATGTGCGTGGAGAAAAGGAGATACACACCGCAGAACCGTATATTCCAGAACCCAATCGAATAGAAGTGGAAGCCGCTATAAAGAAATTGAAGAAACACAAATCTCCGGGTGTAGATGAAATTCCGGCTGAGTTAATTTTAGCTGGAGGCGAAAAATTGTGGAACAAGATACACAAACTCATTCTCCTTATCTGGAACAAGGAAGAATTGCCACAAGAGTGGAAAGAATCAATCATTGTTCCAATTCACAAGAAAGGCGACAAAACTGACTGTAATAATTATCGAGGCATTTCTCTTCTGTCAACATCCTATAAAATCCTTTCAAATATTCTGTTAGCAAGATTGACCCCATACGCAGATGAAATTATTGGAGATTATCAGTGCGGTTTTAGACGAAATCGATCAACTATCGACCAAATATTTACCATTCGCCAAATACTCGAAAAGAAGTGGGAATACAATACCCCGGTACATCAACTTGCTTTAAGTTAGTTTTTAAAGTATGAGGTAATAAGTATAGCCAGCAGATTACAAGTCGGTATAATATGTTTTAGACCCATTACTGTACTCTTCATGTTAGTGTTCAAATTTATTCCCACAAGTTAAAAAAAATAAATGCATTTGTGTACTTTTCAACTAGGTACAGGTTATTAATGAAAATTATAGTGTTTTAATTTTTTTTTTTTAACAATGAACCCATTATCATCCAAAATTCATATTTTGCCAGGTGCTTTATAACAATACTATCTATTCACGGAATTAATTTCAAAATTTTAAAATATGTACTTTTTGAAAAATTTTGATTTTGCTTTTGAAAATAAAAATTTGTATTAGCCTATATGCTGTTGTGTACGCCAGGAAAGGGCATGAAAAACGCTGTAAAATGACACCTCAACCAGCTTGCTAGCTCAATTAGGAGAGCTGCAATTCCAACTTCAAAATACATTGAACATGCTATTTTGGGCATTTTTTCCAAACTTTACATAACCCTATCTTCAATACCGTTCGATATATAAAGTTTAAATTTGGTATTTTTCTTAGTCTATATGAATAGTACGCCTGTGCAAAATTTCATGACAATTTGAGATGGTAAGGTAAAGTTTGTTGATTTGACCTGGAATGGCTCTACTGTTTGAGAATTGAGTTCTTGTATTTGACAACACTCAAGCAATTCATACTGGGATTTGTTTGACCATTTGCTTTAGCACTGTTCATGTGACCTTAAACTAATGCGACCTAAACATGATTCATGAACGTAATATTAAATAGAAGGTCAGCTTAGTAAATTTAACTACCATAATCATAAAGTGTTTCCAACAAGAAATATTTATTTTAAATAATATACTTAGTTATAAGAGACAGATTTTGCCATCCCGTGCGAATGCACGTGTTGCACATATTGTAGAGCCGGCCTTCCTGTCCAATGATAACTAATCAAAAGGGATTTTTCAAATGTTCACTGTATTCACATAAATAAAGTTTATAATTATCCAAAATTTAATCACGGAACAAAATAACTAGAGACAAGGTGTTTAGGTTCTAAAACAATGAAAAATAGGACTCATCTGACAAGAAAAATTAAACGATAACGTCCAATAACTTAAGAAAACTCAAGTATCATCAATAGTACTCAACTTATCTAAGAATATCCAGATCATTCTTTCTAGAGCCAGTAAGTATAAAAAAAAATTGTTTACAGTATTTTGTCACTTCAGAAACAGTTCAAAGTGTTCCAATATTTTACATGCAGCAGCCAGAAGAAAGAAATTATCGGCGAGTTTCGAATTAACAAATAAATTATAAAATATATATATTTATGTCTTTCAGAGCACGAGGGAATCCAGTTCAATTCCAAAGTTGGAAAAAAGAAAACAAAGATTTTATGATACGTTTAAGTACATGGAAAAGTTTGCACTGTATTTTACATTACAATAGTTATTTACAGAGTTAACACTGTATTTTACATTATAAGAACTATTTACAGTAAATTAATGAATTTATGATATTTCTGGACATGAATTTTTTTTAAGATCTGAAAGCAGCTCCAGATAAGACAATTAAGAGATGAAATGTCTAAAATGATTTTAAAAAAATGCTTAATTCTCTTGTGTACTAAACCCGCCATTTAATTAAATAAATTCTGATAGTTAATCACAAGGAATTGATTGAACATGTTAAAGGAAATCCAATTACAATTCTAAATTGTGCCTTTGATCTACAACACTTATTTTATAATTTAAAATAATTTTTCTATTTATATGGATATAATCGGGGAATGTTTAAAATAGGTAAGAACATCAGATCAAATTCAATTGTTTTTAACATTTGAGAACTTTAGTTTATCAAAGTTCGTTAACCACATAAGTGCCTGACATTCTTTGGAACGAAATACTGGGCTTGCAAACATGGGTGTCGTCATACTAAATGCCTCTTACATTAATGCTATATACAGGCACTATTCATCAGTTTAAGTTTTAATTCTTCAAATCTTGAGATTCCAGCAAACTGTGACGGTGCGAGATTGGCAACTGTTTTCCTTCAATTTATTTGTTTGTTCCTCATGACACGTGTTACTATTTTACCTCTTCAAAGTGATTCCTAGAAATTGACAAATTTGTTAGAGAATGACCTGTAAGAGTTCAAGAAGCATGAGATGAAGAGTATCAGTCAAGTGGTGTGTTTGAGGCATCAACAAAAACTGAAAAACAATCAAAGAGTGCATCCGATTCAACCATCATATAATAAAAGATATAACTTTTCAATATTATTGTAAATTTGTAAATATAAAGTTTTATATCTGTGAAAAAATATATTCAGTGTACAAGGTAACCCCCCAAAAAAGCTCTTGCCATTCTAAAGCAGTGATAAACAAACAGCAATACAGTGGACGATACGTTCCTTTAGGTTTCCAAGTAATCTTCATCAACATCCAACATCTTTTGCCAACGTTCCTGCAGTTGCACAATACCCTGGTAACTCAGCAGTCGTAGATGCTAAGAAGTCAATGAATGCTTTCCGCAGGTCTCCCTCATTTGCGAAGGATCTCCCATGGAGTTGTTGTCGAGGAAATGAAAAAGGTGGTAATTCGTTGGCGAAAGGCCCGGTGAATATGACACATGGCAGTCTCCCACTCAAGTTGCTGAATCCTCCCGGGTCCTCTTTTCCATATGTGGCTTGGCATTGTTGTGCAGGAACAACACGCCTTGTGATTCACCAATGCCGGCTTCTTCTGCCGCAATTCACGTTACACCCTTCGCAAATGCTGAGAGTAAAGGTTAGCAGTGACGATCTCAACAGGTGGAAGGAGTTCGTAATATACCACTTGCCGACAATTCCACCATATAGAAAGCATAACCTTTCGTAAGTGTACCGTGTGCGCAAGGAAAGTTGGCTTCTGACAGTTGGGTAGAGCACATGGAGTATTGGAGGCGCTGTTGCCAGAGGCTCCGCAATAGAGACAGCAGCTCTGGTGACAAACTTAAGACGTTTAACAAGTCGTCTCCATTACCGGCAACAGCGTGGTCAGTGACCTTCGTATCCTAGCAAGAGCGTTAAAGTATACTGCTCTGATTGGCGAACAATCCTCCCTCTCGTTTTGTTTACAACATGTGCAGCTATCTGTCAGAAGCCACCTTTCAGTCTTTCGATAATAGAGATGGTCTTGAGGTTTGAGGAATTGGGTCACGTAGCGACAACCAATACGCTTGGTACGCTTGGAAGTGTCATACAGGATCCACTTTTCGTCACCAGTGAGCAAGCGATCAAAAGTGGGTGAGTTCAGGTGCCAAGTAAGCATGGACAAATAGGCTCTGTCACTCGTTGTTCCTTGTTGGGATAGCCATTTGCTTAATTGTATGACTTCCCTATCCCATGCAGGTGCAGTCTGACTGTTTCAGCGGAAACATGGAACCTTTCTGCAAGTTCATCACACGTTAGAGCACTGTCCTCGTCGATGGCTACTTTCAAGGTCTCGTCATCCAACGCATGTAGTCGCCCACTGCGAGCTTCATCCAAAAGGCTAACATCTCCCGAACGGAATTTCTGGAACCAATGCCTGGCAGTACCTTCGTTCACAGCATTCTCCCCACATGCCTGACATATATGACGACTTGATACGCCAGCTGACAGGCCCACTTTAAAGTCACACACCAAAAATACGCGAACAAGTTGACTGGATACCTCCATCACTGTTCGACACTAGACGAGCTATGGCTGTTGTATGTGCACAACGTGCCTGTATTACTTAAGGTCGATGCTCAGACTAACTCTTGATTGCTTGGCAGGCATAATTTCTTTTCCTCTCTGTGAGCGTATGATTAATGAGACGTAAAAAAACGACAGGAACTTATTTGGTTACCTTATATTATACTTGGGAAAATCCCTGTGAGAAAGGGCTTTGAAGAATATGGGATGGAAATAAATGTTAGAAAGACAAAAGTCATGGTGATTGAAACGAAGGGGTCTCTGTCAAATATAAAAGTAGGAGGGGAGAAAATAGAACAAGTGAATAGTTTTCGATATCTGGTTAGTATTCTTAGTAATGACATGAAGTGCGAACGTGAAATAAAAGCAAGGATAGGAATGGCGAAAGAAGCCTTTAGGAGGAAGAAAAGTCTGTTTTGTGGGACACTGAATAAAGAGTTGAGAAAAATACTCATAAAATGCTTCGTGTGGAGTGTTGTACTGTATGGGGCGGAAACGTGGACATTACGTAAAGGTGATGAAAATCGACTGGAAGCCTTCGAAATGTGGGTGTGGAGAAGAATGGAAAGAATTAGTTAGGTCGAGCGGAAAACGAATGAGAAAGTGTTAGAAATGGTGGGTGAGAAAAGAACACTTTTAGATATTATTAGCAAGAGGAAGAGAAACTGGTTGGGACATTGCCTAAGAAGAGATTGTATCATGAGGGACGTCCTAGAGGGTATGGTGGCGGGAAAGAGAGGGAGGGGGCGAAGGAGACTACAATTAATAGATGATATAAAAACAGAAAGATCATACGCGAAGACGAAGAAGTTAGCGGAGGACCGTGGAGCATGGAAGCTTCTCAGCTACGGCAAGTGACCTGCCAATAAAGGCAGAATACCTATGATGATGATGAGTAAAATAAACTACCTTTGTTACAATTGAATCTACTGGTTGTGGCCAACTTCGCTGAGTAAAGAAATTAAAAAATAGAAAGAAAAGAAAGTTGTTTGAAATATGCAGGTCTCGATCTAAATTAGTGGAATTTTTTCCACTTGCACCAGCCGTTTGGACACTACACTGGTAAAGCGCCCTAAGCTGTTTCCTTGGGCCATCGTCACATCAACAATACAGGGTTGTTGGGGAACGGATTCCTTCATATAACAATGCGCACGTATCATTTTTGTTTGACTATATGTCCCGTTCGAACAGTCTGCTGAATTGGAGACAAGCCTTTTCATTTACAATAGGTGCCCTACCAGCGTGTAGCCCAAACGTCTGGTGCGATTGAAGAATTCCATCATAATCTATTTCCAACAACTCTCCATTTTTCCGTATCATTATTCATAGATACACCGTGTACAATTAATATCAGTGAATCGTGTAAAATTCTTTGTAGTAATAGCGTATGTTCATTTGAGAAGGGTTGGAAAGCACTGTCTTAATCTTACAGTTAATTTGCAAGGGTGTCTACTAAAATTCCAAAATGAAATTTCGTCACTTTTTCGTGACCTTTTCTTTACCAGACCATACAATTTCGTAACATTCTCAAGGGAGAATTTTGGTGCGAATTAGCCCGAATTTTCATGCATGCGATAGAAGCGTGCTTTGCTTGTGATTTGGTAGCGTCTAAAGCCGATCATAGACATTTTTGGAGATGAATTTTGACGTTTAGAGAACTTTTTTTTTTTTTTTTTTTTTAGTTTGTACTTATATTTATACAGATAAAAAAAATCGCGATCCAAAACCTAACGTTCGTGACTTTTCTTGACTTTCATGAGCGTTTTCTGATTTTGTGACTTTCCGTGAAATTCGTGACTTTTGTGAGCGATAGACAACCTGGTTTCTGTTACTGTAAAATCTCTTGGAATAGGCAGAAATGTTTCTTGAAACAACAAAACTATGTAGTTATCTCAATGAAGTTCTGATTTTGAAGAAAATGCGAAGAAAGGGCAAAATTAGGATTTAATTAACTATATGGGCAATATATAGCAAAAGTAAATTTTGCTGAAATTAAAGCAAAGACCTCCAAATAAACATCATCACGCTAATTTTGACATATCTCTAAACCCTGCCGTCGTTAGCCTTTAAATATTGGAGGAAACATGCTACGTATCACATGTGCAAGGTTTTTTTCTTTATTTATTTCTTTTTCTGCACACTAAGGTTAGGCTTAATTTGATAGAAATTTAATGATTTATCGTAGTTCATCTAGAGCAAAGAAACTGTTAATTATACGAATATGAATTTTCTTTCAATCAAAAAAACTGATTCATTTTGTTTACAGCCTAATAGTAATTTAATCGAAATTTACTCCTCTTTACTTGTGAATGCATCATTAAAGTACGTTGTGGATACATGTGCATTTACACAAAACTCAGAACTGTTAAAACTTGCGAAAACTGTCATCTAATAAATAACTAAGTATTACAAAGAAGTGAGTGACGTACCAAGAATCTAATAAATAAGCTAGTATGTCTGAATATATAGATACATGCGCACAGTAACAACTTTTATGTTGAAGTTGTGATAAGTTTGTTTCAACTTTTAATACGGTAATTAACCCAAACCCCATTTAACATCGTGGAAGAAATTAAACGTTGGTATGAGATATGATTAGGGTGGCCAACTCTGAAAAATTACATTGTCAGTCCACTCACTAATCGCCTATGACGGGGTTTCTCAACCTGAGGTTGCGACCTCTAGGAGGGGTCACGAAGCTATGAGGAACAGATAAATATAATTAGAATCAAACATCGGAAAATATTTTTAAATATTATTTTGAATTTTGTTCTGATAGGCATATTTCTGTTTCTATACACACTTTTAAGAACAACAAAAAATAGGTCTACTAAATATTTTCAGCAGGTGCAGAGTCGTTTAAAAATCAATTTAAATGAAAGAGGTACGATATGAGACTAATGAGAACTGCATATTGAAATACCAGAAAAATACAAATGGAACGAAACCTGCATATTGAAATACAATTAAAATTGAAAGCTAATGAGATACCTGAGCATGGTGTGATTTCACTAATGCGGCAATGTCCGGGTCAATCTTAGTGACGCACATTATCAAGTCATTTTCAACTGATAAGCGATTTCTTGTCTTTGTTTTAATGCTCAACATGGAAGAAAAACAAATTGCTTTTAACAGTTTTTGGTGATACTGAACACTTACACTACAATGTACCAGATTGATAACAAGATGAGGTAACTCAAACTGGCGGCCTCTCGAAAACTAACATAATCAATAACTTTTTTATTATATGACCCAAAATTAAGCGAGTTATGACATTTTAAAATTTTCAAACGGTCTCCATTTTTAAACAGTATGTCGGATCGGATTCGATATTTATAATATGAATAAACTGACCAAATTTGGTTTTAATCCATTTGTTTTTAGGGAAGTTACTGTATCCACTATATACAAGAAATGGATTCTACTATTATAGAAATAGATGGATATCGTGATATCTCCGCAATAGGTATATTAAAAATCCCACATAAGCTTATTACAAACCGAAAATTATAAAGTAGTCGCTGGCAAGAGGATGTGATAGAATAGAGGTCGTGATAGGAATTAGATTGAGAACCACTAGCCTATGATAGAGGCCTACCTTAATCCAACCAGTATCAATGTCAATAACCTTACTGGTAAAATACCGACCAGTTAGATATGACACACAATATTACTGGATGGGACGTGTTTCCTCATCTAGTGCCTTTAACACTAATAAAAAAGCATTTTGCTTAACTTGATCTTTAATAATAACGAACTCAAAGTAATCTTAAGGAAGTCCAAGAAGAAATGAAACCCATCATCACATATTTATATGAATTTTTCATTTCTTTATACAGTGTTGCTAATATACAAAAAATGAAAAAAAGATCACACGACGTACAGAAAATACAAACTCAAATCTTACAAGTCAGTAAAACAACTTCGTTAAATTTGAAAAATGTTACGAAATCTCATAACAATGAATCTTCTAAATTCTGTTGGTATTCAAACACTTACTCCTTTATTATTTAAAGGAAAATGCGTAGGATATTAAGTTCTATTTTTGTTTCTTACAAACTTAAAAAAATAATAATAATAAATGAAAACACAAACACTATATGAAATCAAATAGTGTAATATATATAATGCCATTTAATGACTAAAACAAGTGTAAAATGTGCACGACATAATTATGAATAATGTCAATAATACAATATATATTTTTTCTGTATATATATCTATCATTTCTGGAAATTCTCTACTGATTAATATGATCATGATAATTCACAATGAGCACCATATTATTTATTTACATTATGCATCAAAATGTTGACTAAATGTGGTCCTTTTTATCTCTAATATATCAAAGTACACAAATAACAAACATACGTAACGTTGTATATATTTATTTGCAAAAGGATATACACACATTGGTAGACTAATGGCTAAATTCTTTTGTTTTTGTCATAAAGTAAGCAACGTTTATTTTCGATTGTTTTGAAGGAGAACAGACTATTCGCAGGATCATTATACATATATTTACTGATAAATGTTAAGTCATAATCCTTTATCAGGTATTAAGGAAAAATGTGCTTCTTTCTTTTAGCTGAAAGTATAAATGCTGTTTGGTAACTCTAAATGTTCTGTTTAATTTAATAAAGTACCGTATCTTCTAGTCAAAGATATGCTGTTACGGAAGGATCAATAAAATAACAAAAGTGTACTACATATATACAGAAAAGTTAAGGCGTATCTCGACTTACGGAATTAATTCATAGCATTGTGAAAATTTACATATCATTTGGTGCAATTTAAATAATTTGTATATATATATATATATATAAAAAAAGTATAATGACTTACTGCTTCCTTTCAAAGTGAAGTTTAATTGTAGTAAAGTGTTTTTCAGCAATCTCTGTCACCTTCGTCAGTGACTATGAGAAACTCCCATGAAAGTAGTTTCACTTCCCACAATGTCATTTTGCACAATTTTCGTGTGTTAATTTGAAAAATGATAATGACACATTCTGCAAAACTACTTCTACATTGCATATATGTAGTTCCGAAACTAGTGCTAGTACAAAATATTTCGAAGCGGTAGACTATTCGAAGGGATTTACCTTAACAGAAGATTAAATCTCATAATTTTTTAACTGGCCACACACATACATACAAGTGCAAAGTGACATTTTTGATAAACAAAACTACTTCTATTGGAATTTGTCAGAGCTACTGAGGAGGGTGACGAAGATTGCTGGATCAGTTTAGTTCAATTAATGCACACTTGGACACGGTAATTTATTTATATATGTATATATATAAATAAATATAGAAAGAGAGAGAGAGAGAGAGAGAGAGGAAAAAAGAAATTTAATGTTTGCTAAAAAAAAATAAAAAATCTGACGTTCGTTACAAGCTAATAACTGGCAGCTTTTGCCTGACTTGAAGAATAGTTATTTATGCAGTGTATTTGTAGCAAAATACAGTGTTAATTAGCAGATTGTATCTAACTGATGTTTGTCTTTTGCTAACGATGTTACACATATGGAAGAACATTAGATTGTGTTTTGAGCATCGCGAAATACTTGGTATATAAGGTATTATAACCCTTTACTATTTATTGTTTCATTTTTACGGGTACAATGACTCCCGCCTATTCTATATGTAATAAGATTTTTTTATTACATTAATGACTCTTGCTAGAACTTAATGGAATGCAAATTTGAGCTTAGAACTATTGAAAAGAATAGTTTTCCTTACTTTTCGATACTATTTTGCAGGTCAAAACAAAAACGTTAAAAAGGAGCTTTTATAAGATAGTGTAGTCACTGCGTGTTGATACGACAAAAATTTTAATTGAATTCAAGAATCCAAGGTAGGAGCATATTATACGTAAAAGAAAATTCTCTTAACATGGTACTTGGTATTTATATGCATTTCTCTAATCATTAGGGAGACACATTAATATTGTTCGCGAGATTTCTAATGTTATTTTTCGATCAGTTTCATAGCAGATTCAAAACCCTTTATTATTCAATATTTTAATAGTAGGACCTCGTTCTTCATATTTTGGGTATTGCAAAAGACAGAAAAAAATCTGAAATTAAACGATAAATTTTAAAGTAGTAGTACGATTATTTTAAATTTGTTAACGCGTAAAAGCCATTTGTTTCAAATTTCCCTCTTTAATTAAAACAAAAATCAATCTCTCGAAAAAGAAACAGTTCTCTAACAAACGCTCTATTAGAATTTTTTCAAACTTATCTTTTTTTTTTTTTTTTTTTATGGCTTTTGCATCTAGTTGCTTATGGTAGGTTACCGGAACACAAGACAGTACACAAAAATACGTTGGACAATTTACTATTTCAACTTGAAATTCTACAAATAATTAGCATGAAACAGAAAGAATTGTCCAAAGATGTCTACAAATTATTAGCGTAAAACGGAAAGAATTGTCCAAAGATGAGTCTACAAATTATTAGCGTGAAACGGAAAGAATTGTCCAAAGATGAGTCTTCAAATTATTAGCGTGAAACGGAAAAATTTGTCCAAAGATGACTACAAATTAATAGCGTGAAACGGAAAGAATTGTCCAAAGATGACTACAAATTATTCGCGTGAAATGGAAAGAATTGTCCAATGACGAAACAATTACTAAACGATAAATCCCACGAGATTGGACAAAATTATACGAATGAGTGTAAATCCTCATGCAATACGCAATATGGCTATATTTCTCTCATAATATCCTGATAATAGATTATGTACGTAAGAGCAAAGATATATATATAGCATGGTTTCTTTAACACGAATGTCTATAGTTCACTGTCTATGTACACAAAATTAAAGTTCGATTATCAAATTTATTTTGACATAATACTAACAAATACTGTACCTTTTATAAAGATCTCAACATAAAAATGACTTATATAGCATACATAAATATATATCCCTATATTAATACTTATTGAAGTGGCAAGAATTCAAATTCCAGGAAAAGTAACAAATTACAAACACACAATAAAACCATAAAGTCACTGCATTGTCCTGTTGATTTAACACAGTCTTAACTGCTACTAAGTAACAAAAAAAAAAAAAAAAAAAAAAAAATCCACACATATACGAAAATAAATACTTTTGTGTTGTTAATGGACTTTCGTTTATTGCCGTCTGTAAGAATTAGTATTATATATATATATATATTTATACTTTTAGTACAATTATTGACTAGTTGCCAAAAATTCTTTGCTCAATTTGAAAGATTTAAAAAATCTTTATTCTTAAGTCAATATTACCCTGTTAAGTTTGATTGAGCCTTGTACAATATTATTACATCCCCGAATTAACATATGTTTTCTAACATATACTCAATCGTTTTCTCACCTGCTACAGAACTACGATCACGAAAGAGCACACTAATTATGCAGGACGTACTTCTTCCAAGGTGATATAATACAATATTAAAATATGCTTTTTCTCTGCTCTTTTTACCAAACATCACTAGCGAAATGTTTCAGTTTAGTGTCTTCAATTAAAAGAAAAAAAAGAAAAAAAAACAACGTAATACTAAGATTGGACGAATTATCTCTTTAACATTCAAAATTAGTAGAAAATTAAAGTGGAACTTTCCTTTAAAATCGTAAGTATTTTTTCAATATATAATGATTTAGAAAAACTTATTTGCTCACCTCAATTTTTAAAGAAACATTTCAACTTTAGTTTAGCTCCTTGCACATTCTTTTTTTTTTCTTTTTTTTTTTTTTTTTTTTTTTAAGGATGGTATTAATTTCCCTCATTTAATACCGTATATTGGCCAGTATACCTGCTTTACATTAATTACGATTGTCATAAATTTCATTACTGATAATTCAAGAGTAGTCCTATGTTGTAAAATTACAAGAAAATCGTAACAAAAGCACTGTATTTTTAATTAACTGTATAATGAAATAAGACTCAAACAAAAAGAAATCTTTATTTTAAAAATCTGTGTATTTTATGTACCCCGACTTTCTAGTCGTTAATATACAGTAGATTTTAAAAGTGTGCAAAATACGAGAGCAAGAACAAGAAATTTAAAAAAAAATTCTGGATAAATTTCACACTTATTTCTTGAAATACGTAGCAAAGAATCAAAAACATAATTCACAATAGTAAGAGTTTTCTCAGTATGGTAACTAAGGATCCTTACAAATATGTTAGTCAGCCAATATTTCTTAGAAAAAAAGAAAAAGAAAGGAAAAAATTAATTTGAAAATAGATATTCTATTATTTGCTAATGGATACTATAGCATGAATATATAATATTTTTAAAAAGCACCGACAACTTACCTTAACTTCTTTGTATTAAAGAATTACACTTGCTGTTTCAAGAACTCTCTCGCTCTTCCTTGGTGTGTCTTTTTCCGCTGCACTGCTAAACTTTTAACATCATGACCCTCGTATAAAATAAATACCCTTTTTAAAATTAAAAACTATATCATTTTGTTTCACACTTCCTAGTCAACGAAGGACAAAAGTGCTACAATGTTTATCTTAATAAAACTGCTACTAGGTTTAAAAAAAAAAAAAAAAAATGTTCAACAAATGTTTGATGTATTGAAAATGAGTTGTTTTCTATGTAGCAATGCCAAGAGAAATCTTTCAGCATTTCTGTCCATAACTAGGGTGTGAAATGAAATAGTATAGGTTTTCTGAGTTGAAATAGTTAATTTTGAGTTTAACGTCCCGTTAAGCAGCAAGGCTATATGAGACGTGCACCTACTGATTAACGGGGAATCCGAATCACATGAGCTCCCGCCGGGAATCGAACCTGGGTCTCCCACGCCAAAAGTTCGTACGCTAAATGCTTAATCACGAAGGAGCTCTCATTTTAAAAAGGGTATTTTATTCGTATTAGGGCTTTTTCCAGAATGAAAAATCCCTTCATCACGCCAAAGGGTTAGCAACACAGTGGAAAAAGATAGACAAAAAAGATCGAGAGAAACCTTGAAACAGTTTGTGTTATAATTTAATACGAGGAATTCAAAGTAAGATGTCTTTGTCTTTTTAAATATACTTTTACAATCCAAGATGCCTTCTGCTCATTTTATGAACGAGGAAATACATTTTCACCTTTAGGAACAGATTTTTTTTTTTTTTTTTTTTTAATCGATCGATTAGAACAGTTAGAATAGAAAGGACTATGTTATTTTAAGAATATGATTTTTTAAGGTAAATGTAAAGGTCTTAAAGGCGTACAGATGGCACCACTTATTATATCTTACAGATGGCGCCACATCGCCAACAAATGGAACCACTTATCCAAAAATCTTTCCAATATTTTTTGTAAGATGTGACAATATTCACGATACTTAAATCAACTCTCAAGAGATGTAATATTCAAACTTCATCCTAAAACCAAATTGAATCAATAATTTGAGAATAATCTGTGTACTTTTGTAATATTTTGTATCTTTTATTGTTGTAAGATTTTCATTATTGAAAGTATGTTCCTGCATATTAAACTTAAATTCTCTTTACAATTATTAAAACAAATTAATCAAAAAGTGCACAGGTTATTCTTAATTTACAGAGGTCTGCGAAAATAATATTTTGTCAGCCGAATAAGTTACTTTCACTGATGTCCACTGATTTATGTCGCACTCCTTATCAATATTGTAGAATCCATTGTTGATTTCAAGAATTTATTAATACAAAAAAGGCTCACAAGATTGTTCGTTCAATGCCAGATGCCGAAGCTAAACACCCCATATTTGCAACAAAACCTGACGTGGTGGAATTTTTTGAGTATTTTTTCCTCGTATCTACCTGCGAAAATCTATAAAAATCGCATGAAAACTCCCACGCAGTTTTTTGATTACATATCTGTGATATTGATTCAATTTGTATTTTGCACAAAATTTGAATATTTTATCTTTTGAAGTTTATTCAAAGTTGTGAGTATTGTTACACGTTACAAAATAGATTGGAAAGATAGAGAGGAATACATGCTGTCATCTATTGGTGATAGGCCTAAAAGACTTTCCGCTTACCTTAACGAGTTGTGTATTTAATACTTTTGTAAATGTTTTTTGAAAAGTTAGTCGTTTATAACTAAGCCCGATAGTTAGTTCACTATTTTTCCAATTTATACACAAAACATACAGAAACACAAAACATACAGAAACAAGTGTTCATGTTCAACATAAATACAAAATACTAATATATTACACATACACAGACATAATTAATTTCTCTGGCAAGTTTTCGCCGAAAGTTCATGACTTACACATATTATTATACAGTAATGACTAAGACAGAACCGATCTTAGCAGTTGAAAAATTACTATAACAAAATACTTGTTTTTATTATGATGGAAATCAAAAATGCCAGAACAATAATTCTATGGAGCTTTTTTATAAAATAATAGTTTATTTCTTATAATACATTGTATTCTATAAGGTTTATCGAAGTAACACTTACATACATTTTGGCTTGGACTTTGATGACTAAAATTGTAATTCTTGAACCAAATCAATACAATATATCAAAAATGAATTGTAGAAAAAGAAAGTTCAAAATGATAAGAAAGCATATTTGTACTATTCTCTCAATTGAAAGCTGTTTTTGATCTGTTTATCTAAATAAATAAAATTTATCACTGTTTCAAATCATTCTTATTGAGGTAAACTTTCCGAAAATACAATATTCTGACCACCATTTATCCAGAACTCTAAGGGGTAACTGTACTTGTTTTGAACTACATTTCCAGTTGAATAAATAGAGTTTATAGCATTCTCTTAGCAGAAAATAGTTTTTGACCTGTTTATAAGAATAAACGGAAAAAATTAATTCTTGTCAAGTTAAAACTTTCTGTTATGATCATTATTTAACTAAAACTAAAAAAAAGTACTTATAGCTGTTTCCATCTAAATTTTTACTTGAATAAATTGTTTTCTTCACAGAAAAATTTCAATAAATTTCTACTTATAATTTTCTCGTAACTATAGTGATCCTTACATATGCACCAAATTTGGACAGATTGACTGTGCGTTTAAGAAAATCATAACATCCTTGTTTTTGGAAAATATTTTACGTTTCAACAATTCGGTATCTCCCTGCTTGATACTTGCCATATAAAAGAAAAAAACACAAATAAAAGATTGTAATTACAAAACATTTTCTATATCAAACAATTTGTTTACTAACAATGCGATGTGCGATTTATTTTTCAAAAAAAAAAAAGTTACAACAAAAATTACAGTATTTTTTCTACTATTCCTAGACAATAAATTTGATTTTGTTTATTAAAAAATGTGAGCACTAAAGAAATAATTTTGTGCAAATATTGAAAACTTACAAACATAAAAATAAATTTAAAAATGGTAAGTATTGTGCTCTCAATACTCCATGCAAGAACTCTACATACAATATTAGTATAATTTAATTTAGCTTTGCATGTTTTTCTCATATTAGGAGAATATTATGCTTCATAACCTTTTAATGTTTTTCTTCTTAACGAATAACGTTAAATAATCATTGTAATTACTTAAAAGAAATAATGACTAACAACATAACCACAAAAAGATGAAAATTAATAGCTGGCATTTTTGAATGCTAAAATTCTTTTAATATTAAGAAAATATTACCAAAAAAATAAAAATTGTCAAATCTTTATTTTAAAAATCTTTGGTTATAAATTACTTATTTCAATATCCCGATTGTTCGGGATTTATTTGCCAAGTATTGCAATATTACAATTATACGATACTTCACTATAAAGAAAATATCACTCTTGTATTATCAATAAAAATACCAAATTTTAAACAATTTATTTCTTTTATATAGTTACGAAAAAGTACTATTTTAGAAAACATTTGTCACTTTAATTAATCAAAGTCTTCCATTAAAACAATGCTAGTCTTCAATGTGTCAGCGAACTCTAGCGACTAAGCTATAAAACATGTTGAATAATCAAATTTAATTAAAATGAACATGAAGAAATTCGAGTTATCCTCATCGTTTACAGTCCATTTGCTACAACATGTCCTTTCTGACAGTTGCTTTTCTCTGTTTTTTCCTTCCTGCACGTGGTCATAACAATCAGGTAAGAAGAACTGTTTCTATGGCAACAACACGTTCAGCCAATTATAGTGGCTCATTTCTCTCGCTCTGCAAGGATAAATATTCCACCCTTTTAGCACGTTGCCAATTTGAATATAAACACATGCACATCGTTTTAGTTGAATGTCAACTTGAGTAATGGACTTTCTGGTTACTGAGAGCATTCTCTTTAGTTTTCTTTTGTGTTATTTAATTTTATAAAACTGAGATTTACTTGCAGTGAATAATTTCGTGTTTCAATATCCGACGCACAAGCCAGCAGCACAGCATTGAACACCACGTGCGCACAGAAAGGACAAGTATCAATTGCAGTACAATGAGAGCAAAGAAATTTTGATTTTAAGATTTGATTTGATTTTAAAAAGAATCAAAGTTGAGATATTACTTCACTCATATCGAAGTGTTGCTTTCGATAATACCGATATCATTATACAAAAGTTATAATTAATTTTTTTTATATGTAATCAAGTTTTATATAATATTTATATTTAGAAATTTTTGTTTTACTTTGTGTTTCTCATCGGACCTAGTGTGCGAAAAAGGATATACTGAATCTAGATCCTTTAATTGCAGAGGGTAGGAATATACCTACGTATAAATTTCCCAATGACAAAAACATAATTCGCTCCCTCCTTTGCCGTCGCTTGGCGTGTTCGAAATAGCTTTCAATATACACGAATACATTAAGGGATTCCAAGTTTATTTATTTTCAAGCACCTGGTCAAATGTATATTGTAATACGTACTGCAAATTTTAGTTTTAGCTAATCAAACTCGTTACTTAGCTAGTGAAAAGTTGTTATATACCTAAAGAAATTGGTCATTTAGCTAACGAAATTATTATTTACACATATATATGTTATTTAGCTAAAGAAATTTATTTAGCTGATGAAATTTGTTATTTGTTTGTCAGCTAATGAAAATGATGGTATTTAGCTAAAGAAACACATTTAGCACATGAAACTTATTGTGTAATGTAATGGAACTGTTGTTAATTAGCTAAATGTAATGGAACTGTTGTTAATTAGCTACAATAATGAATATGTTTGCAATAGGAGTCAGTGCCGTGCCGTCGAAAATCAGTGGCCGGGTGATAGTATACGATGGCGTCTCCGTTCATATGAGTGAGATCGATAGACTAGTCGCGAAGTGCCACCAAGTTGGTACGAAGCGTAAGAAAATTTTCAACTGATTCAACTGCTTTTCCTTGATTTTGAGCACTGTTTATTATTTTTTCTTCCATTTTATATACGAGTGCACATGCACTTTCCTAACATGAGTAACATTATAGAACCATTTCCTAAAACAGGAAGAGGAAATTAAGTACACACTAGTAATATTCCAAGTAATCCTTAATCTCTTTTTCATTTTCTTTTTTCTCCCGAATTTTGCGCCCCCTTACTTAGGGTCCCGGGACTTTCGCCCCGCTCGCCCTTCTCCACAGCATGGCACTGATAGTACTGACGTCAAGTTTTAGGAACTTCATGAACAAATTTATCTTGTATAGTTTAACAACTATTCACTTTACAACTTAGAATCTCAGAACCATACTTGTTCCGGAGTATATTAAAACTATTCGTTTTTAATTTCTAAAACAGGGATATCGATATTATCATTATAACTAACATGTTTCTAGTATTTATATTTTTGATTAGAGTAATTAAGAAGGATACCTTTAGCTTGTCGCCAAGGTTCGCCAATACATTAAATATACATACACATATTTGGTGACAAAATTGAAAAAATAGCTGTGTCGCCAATTTCTGTCATTGGTGCAGTTGTAACAAGTAAAAATTAAATTAAAAAAAAAAAAAAAAAAAAAAAAAAACAATAATTTTAAGTTACACATTTTAAGTTAACTGATATTATATCACCATGGATTTTGAAGCATTTTTCTTTGTATCAGATATATTACAGATAAATAAGAAAAGGCAAAAATAGAACAATCCAGAGAAAATTAAGTTTGATTTTAATATCTTTTGTACACCCTGGTGTCCTTTCAAGTTTTTATAAATGTTTTCTTTTCCTTTTAAAACGTTTGTTTTTTTTTTAATAAAATAATGATCCTATATCTAATTCATAACTGTTTAATGTCACACGTTTTGTTTGCAAGTTATGGAGCGCGCGCGCGCCACACACACATACATATATATATATATATATATATATATATATATACATACATACAAGAGTTCACAAAATAAAAACACACAAATACACACAAACAACGGGAAAGAGGGAGATGGAGGCGTACATACTTTCAATCCTCAAAACGCATTCACAAATGTTGTAAACAGTTCTTTTACTGTAGTTTTGGTTTTGAATTGTCAAATAGAAGTTTACAACTTGGAACCACCCTTCTCATCATCACAGAAATAGGTCCAAGATGACAAAATGATGGTATTCAGCTTTTTCCACTTACACTAAAATAATTAACACTCGCCTTCTTATTCATCTAAACGCATACATACATGTACACTAGAAATAAAGCAATCTGTACAAAAAGAAGAAAAAAGACGCGCTTTTCTTTCCTTGATTAGCCAGAGCGTACAGACGCAAATCCATTTAAAAAAAAAAAAAAAAACAGCTTCCTCAATTGAAGAAACTTAACTCTAGCTTTTGTGTGATTTTTTTCATTAACTGTGTTTAAACCAACACTTCCAAGCTCTCATGAGACGTACTACGGCGTTTGGGCTTCTTAATGAATGTACCATCTGATCGTCGTGGTGGCAATCCAAGACGCAACGAACTCCAAAATTTCTGTTGCCTGCCACACTGATTCTCCCTCCACTCCACCACGTGAACATGCTGAAGCATCTTTTTCAAGTTTTCTGCTTGTTCCTTCTTTATGCTATCATATTTGGGAAGATCCTGCGTAAAGAAAGAAAAAAATTAACAAAATTGATATTTATTAATATTTAAAATATAGAGAACCAGATTTGAGAATTTGTGCCCATTTTTTAAAAAAGGGAAAAATATTCAAAATTCACATACACGCAAATTCATAAATTTAGCATACTTGGGATATATAAGACAAGATATTGTAAATTTCTATGCGCAATATTAATTTGGAAAAGAAATGAGCAACTGTTTTTAAATTTGTGTACCCAATATAAATTTAAAAAGGCTTAAGAGGAAAAAAAAAACTTACGCAACGATGACTAACAATAATTCACTCCGAATGAAACTATTCCTTGTTCTTTATTCATGAATGTTGGAGATAGGATATCTTACATTAAGAAGGACACTTTAGGACTGGACTCTATTGGACAGTTGCCCAAGGATTCTAAGGATATCATGTCAATTTTTGTAGACAGTCAACAACTAAAACTATGATACTTGTCTGGGTTAATAAAAGTAATTTGAATTGGATTATCTTAGTCTAAATGGCATGCCACCAGCAAAGATTAATCATATATGTGTGAAAAAGATCCTGTAGAGTTCTTATGGAAAGTGGGCTTAGACCGAACTCTTGAAACGAATATATGTTGTATAATAGTTTCGAGGTCTTGGTTTAAATAAATAAATAAAAAAGGGGAGCACACACAAGATTCAGAACTGGCTGTCACGGGTTGTTTTTTGTTACTGGCTCTCACGGTGCAAAATTTATACAATTTCAAGTGAACCGCGATTTTGTACTCATAATTATCTGGTTCATGTTAAGTTTGCTTTAGTATTTCACGCTTGAAATAACACAGCCTCTTAGCAAAATGTCTTTAATAAGACATTAATGTATAACACTCTCGCCAACTAACTAAAACTTTGTAAACTTTATGTGATGTTACCTTGGAAAAGCGAAGAAGAGAATTCCTGCGTACATATATCACTTTTAAACACTACTCAAGTACGAGTACTCGCCTTGACTGTTTATTTTATTTGTAGTGCTTCTTACGTTATTAAATGCAATGTTCTTTCATAAAACACCTGTGTTTTGATTATTGAAGTAGTTCCGTAACAGCTATAATGAAAATATGATCTCAATTTCTTACAATAGCTATTACTACTACTTACTACAATAACAACTGATAAAAGTAATATATTAGTAGGTTTCTACTACAAACGTAATATGAAATTAACTGAAAAAATTGAAAAACAAACTGAAAAACTCTCATATTTCAGTAACAACTTTCTGTAAAATTACCCTTTTAAACCCATATCCAGATACAAAATTCAACCTACTTTCAAAACTCATCCGTACGTGCGGAGTTAATAATTACCACATGTTTATATTTCCAAAATAATAATACTTTGGTATATCAGTTTTATCTTATCTGTATGAACCAAGCTGTGAAGCTACGTATTTACATCTTTATTTCTGGACGACAAACTATTAAAATTTCAAATTTCGTTAATCACTCAAGAATTACTCTTGGAAAATAAATCATGAAAAGTGCCATTAATAGCTAAGCAATGCAAAATAATTTATGAATAATTAATAAATAATTAATCTGTTACCCCCACGCGCCTACTTACGTTACGAAATGTGGCGCGTCTACTTAAAGGTTGAACACGCAATGTAAGGATATTAAACTCCAAATAATCAACCTACTGTAAACAAGGGAATTATTTATGTGGGTTGCCGTCTGACGATATGGTAAAAAGAAACACAGGAAAAAAGAAACTTCTCTTAGCAATTCAACTATCAGTGACACGACCAACTTTTTTGTGCTTGTGTGAAGTAGCTGTGAATTAGATGTGAAGTGATCATGAAATAATTGTGTAAACCCCTAACTTAATTCGCTAAATTCTATTATTTTGTTAAATTGCATTTATCAGCGACAGAACTATGAACTCTTTTTAAAATTCATTGGAAGAAAACTTTTATTAAGATTGTACATTCTCAGACAGCTTTTGTAAACACACGTTTGTTAATAAACTCTATTAGTTTCCTCATTGCCTTTCCGCATACCTCCAAGCATAGCCTGATACTTCCCCATTCATTGAACTCCTAAGTCATCATTCTTCAGCCACACAAAACCAAGGAGGACACATCAACAGGGGGTATTCGACACGCGGTTAGGTTAGGTACAGGATCGACGAGAGAAGAGGATCGCACCGTTGGAGAACAACCAGCTCCATGTCCCAAGAATATTATTCTGCCGGTTCATCGCCGCAGATAAGTTTTGAGTTTGACCGCAGAGTTGTGGCATGAAGGCGTAGAAGAGTATCATCGCAGAGACGTATCACAGAGAGAACTCGACGCCCCTAGCAGTCCAGCAGGATTAAGTTCCAGTTGTTGGCTAATTCCAGAACATCCAGGCTCCTCCAGGGAAAACCTTTCATCACTTAGATGACCAGGGCGACACCAGTCATAACGGAATGTCAGGCTAGTGCTCTTCCTTTATTTCTTAATTATATTCTTTCTCTCTCTCACCTATTTCCCACAACTAGTCATTTTTCAAAATTAGAAAAATTTGAATTTTATTTAAATTCAACCACAATTTTACAGTTAAGTACCGTGTTGTGCATCAGTTTCATCCCCAAATTGTTGCGTTCATTTAATGAGTATTCTGAGCTACAACTGATGGCACAGCACCGGCACACTTGTATCAATCTAGCATCCAACCAAAATATAAAAAGTGAATGTAAATGTATTACGTATTTTACGGACTATAAGACATACTTTTTTTTCTTCGAAAAAATTGCCTCCAAAATTCAGGTGTGTCTTATACTCGAAATTAATATAAAAATGTTCACTGTTTGTATAGACATTAATGAAAGAGGAAACAACTGATTTTTTTTAAACACACCATATCCTCTATAGATGTGAATTCAATAACGTACAAAGAGTGAAAAAGTGACTGACTGGACCGACACTCGAACCCGGGACTTCCAGCATACCGTGCCGATGCGTTAACCACTACGCCACCCAGTTCGTTTCCCAGACAAGCCACCCACTCTCTAACTCTCGAAGTCGGTGCTCTCCACTCGGACCACGTGAGCTGTACCACAGACCCCTGCTGTGATTGGACAATCCCTCTGTCCATATATTGAGCACCCATGACGGTTGTGATCTCAACCTATTAGCTCAATTTACTAAAGAATTTACTTCTAATTGGCTTTAATTTTTCTAAAAGCCCTGAACCCCTCTACAACCATTGAACTCTGGCTTCGTTCAAGAATTTTACTAAAGAATTTACTTCTAATTGGTTTTAATCCACACAGAAGCCTTGAACTGCTGTACAACCGTTGAAGTCTGGGCTCGCTCAAGAATTTTTGTTTGAAAGTTACAACGCTGTTTCAAAATAAATGGTCCACCCTGTACATGCTTTTATATTTTTGTGTAGGAAATCATTGATCTCGCAGAGATTGGAATACAAAGTAGAAACTGGATCCAATTGGCTAAGGATAGAAGTCAGTGGAGAGCTTTTGTAAACGCGGCATTGAACCTCCGGGTTCCATAGGCCATAGAGTTAGTTAGTTAGTTAGTAGGAAATCATTTCCCAACGTTTATTGGTTTTATGTCTGAACGCTCTGTAAGTCTCTCATTTGATGTTTAATCCGGTGTCTATGCTGGAATATATTTCGGGAGGGGTCCAAACTCAATATGAGGGTATTTTATATTATAATTCCTAAAATTGCCCCTAAAATTAGGCTATATTTACACAAGTAGAAATTTCGGGGGGGAGGGTCCGGACCCCCAGGACTCACCCTCTGAGTACGTCCCTGTGTTTAACTAATACCACGTCTATTAAATTCTCCTTCAAAAATTGATAGTTAAAACCATGTAGTCTTTAAAATCATTTTAGACTCATGTAAATACTTGAATCAGTTTCTATGAAACAACGTTGCATTTTTTTTAAAGCGCTTTCATAGACTTAAAAGTTCTTTTTCTGTATTCCCATCATGTTTTCCTTCACACATATTTGAAATATCTTGCCTACTTACTCACATTTTATTTTATAAACAGATGATTGTTAATTGGGTCTGCGTAATAAATATTGACTTGAAAATAAACAGTCAGGATTTCAGACAAGGTTCTTGGATGAGGGTTGATTGCTATATTGCATTTGAAGGGCACAGGGGAAAACCCAACTGAGTCGCAAAACTGAAATTTTACAGGAGAGCAAAAACAAAGTTTAAAACGTTTTCACATAAAACACAGAATTTTTACGAAAATGGTTATGGTTCCTTTTTCCATGTTGGTTCATTGTTATTATGTTTTTAAATAATTACTGCATAAAATATATTAACAACATAGGTATGATTGCTTTTATATTAGTAAACAGGGACTGAGTTGTTTTTTCCCCTGTATATTTATAAATTGTAAATGAGATTATGCTTTTAAAGCCTTTTTAAAGATTGAACATACAAAAAAGAATAAGATACAGCATTACACGTAAAAGTTTCTACTTGATGAAACTAAAAATAAAACTGCTCCCATAGTTACTAAAATTCTTGAATTTAGCGCTTTGTTTCTAGCATGCTGCAAAACACACACACATAATACAGTAGTTATCCTCTGTAAATGAACCAAATTTATAATAGCTGTTTTTGCTAAAGCTATTGTTGTTATATGAACTTTGATTATTGTAAGGGTATTGTTACGTTTCATTACTTTTGTGAATTGCGACAAGTTATGATTTGATTATGGTTTGTTGTTAATATTCATTGAAAATTAATGTAAAACTATTCGGCCACAAGTCATCTATAATTTTATTTTAAAGTAAGAGCAGTGCAAGAACTAATCACTAGGTAAAAAGATTATTATCCATCCTTTTAAAAACCGGGTTCTGCATCTGGGACATCAACATCTGGAAAGATCGCGGCAGTTTCATTGGCAGCAAGGAGACTCTCATAAAATTCCTTTGAACCATCCTCCTCACAGAATTTCATTAGAACTTTAAGATCATTGCACTTCTCTTTTGTCAAGGCTATTGGAGCTACGTACTTTGGGGCTGGTACAGTCAAAACTTCGACGGGGAGTACATTTTTTCTTCCTCTCTTCTTCTTCTCTTTTTCTATTTCAACATCGGTTTGCCTTACGTTAGACGTGTAAAATGCTCCGTTGTAGGTGTTCCTATGCTCAACTGATAGAGATTTTGATTTAGTGAATCGCAGTTGCTTCACAGGTCTGACAGGAAAACAAAATTTCTTTTTGTAGAAATTAGAAGAAAAAAAGTTGCCCCAATCCTTGAATAAGGTTTGCTCACATTTTATGACTTCAAAAGGGCTTGGCTTCATTCGTGATCCCTCAATAACTGTCCTTCACCCATTTGGTGTTTCGGCTCTTGCAGTTTTTGATATAAGACCCATACTTTTGTCAGTCTCCATGTATGAGTGGCCTCGTACAGGAAATGTTACAACAACAGTGTCAAACTTATTTTGCATAACAGTAACGTAGTGCAAGAACTTAATAATGGTGTGGTTTTTATTCTGTCCACCACATGAGTCTGCAAATATATATAGTGTCTTGACAGATTTGCTTAAATAAAAGTCAAAGAAGTGGCTAAGCATCGACGCAACATCATCCGCACCTTTTTTCGCAGTAGTTTCGTCATATGTGTACATCACAGAAACATCATTCGACAGTACATGCACGTTAAAAATGTAAAATGTAAGTTGGCGTCTGAAGTACACTTCACCAGTTGGTATGTTTGGGGTTGGAAGGTTTCTTCCAAAATCAATACATATAGCTTCCACTTCATTAGATTTTCTAGATTCTTGCTTAGCTTTATTTTTTAGCTTGTAAAACCATTCGGCTTGTTTCAAGTGAAGAGCTTTCTCCGTTAACAGTTTTTCCCTGTTTTTTAGTAGTGCTAGTTTTTCATCATTATTTCCACTGGCTGTTATTTTCCTATCAATGTTAGTTAATTTGGCTTTTTGCTCATCACACCAAGAACAGGTATCAGTGCGAGGATACCCGAATCCAATATTAAATTCAGAAACAAATATCTGACGAAAACTTTCATAAGACATCTCAAGACCCGGATATTTATTCAAAAACATTCCTAGCAAGACCTTAACATTTAAATCTTTAGACAAATATACTTTCTTGGAGTCATTTAAACTGTAGTGAGCCTGGCGACCTTTTAATGATCCTAAAAAATCAATTGCCAATTTACGTGTGTCCTGGGAAATGTTATGTGGTCTGTTTGCGTGTTTCCCTCTATGGTCTTTAGGGGCCTGGCCTGTTAGCATTAAAGACCGTTTTATAGTGTGCAACTTAAAAGGTTTGACTCCAAAAATGGATTGAAATCCCTTGAAACAAACTGGGACTTCGACAGCGGAGCCTTCCCGTACGACCCTAACTTTGTAGGCAAAAGAACTACCATTTTGCCTAGCTTCATCTTCACACTTCCTAGGCCTCCTTTGAGCAACAGGCAGTACTGAAATCAGGCCAGCAAGGTAGCTACTTTGACCATCAGTTCCTACTTGAGCTCCTATTTCGTTGAATTGTTTTATCAAAGATTTTCTTTCCTCAATACTGACATTTTTAAAGCACTCGTACCTTTTACAACGACAGTAAATTCCAGTTTCATAAGATGATGCTCTTAACTTCTTCATGATATCAGTTATTCTACCAGTCTTTCTACGTTTCTTTGTAGATTTACATTCACTCAGTGGAGTTGAATGTTCACAATCACTAACATCACTTTGAAATTCACCATCAATCATTTTGACACACTGTATGCATTTAAATCACAAGTAAAAAAACACACAGTAAGCTCACAACACAGCACAGTGCACAACAAAACCTCAAAATGAGAGACCTCAGATGTTCGCGCATGCGTTAGTCGTCTGCATTTAGCGGACTGAGTTGTTTCTTAGCGTGTACCAACTTGACGCAGTTGTTTCTTCCCCTGCATGACATTCCTTTCGACTGCTATATCTCTTGACAGAGTTGCCTGTTTGCCTGCATGTTTCGGCATGTTAAAATATAAGCTATGCACTACCTGTTACCAACATAACCTTATTTTTTGATTTTTTTGACTCAGTTGGTTTTTCCCCTGCACCCTTCATTTCATAAATACAAATGTACTGGACTGTTCAAAAAATTAGTACACACTTTAAAGTAAGATAGCTGCTGTAATATAGTGAGTATTACAGCAATACAAAGGGAGAAATGACTACACAAACATAGCTTCTTATTGCAAGTACAATAATTCAAATTACCAGCCTCCGAAGGGGATTCTACATTCCTGGTGACATCTTCCAGAGTAGGCACAGCCACTTCAATTTTATGGCGTAGTTCCACTAAAGACTGTAGATTCTTACTGTACGTTCTTGACGGTACCCAAAAGAAAAAATCTAGAGGGATTAAATCAAGCGAACTTGTAAGATATATTCAATTGGGCATCTTTGTCCTATCGCACGTTTAACATATTTTTAAAGTGTGTATACAGTATATAATTTGAATAACCCTTATGTTTCAAAAATAATGGTATAACTTAAATTCCCATCTGATTGATACATTTTCTGCTTGTACGTACGTAATTGTTACGAAACTTCAAGCACTGTCGGAAAACAAATCTCGGTGGCTTTAAGCTAAAAGTTACCTGGGTAATTACGCAAATGATTCGGTTGTGTAATCGCAGCAAGTCCTCCACCGTCGTGCACAGAGTAGCCGTTGTCCAGTTGTTTTTGACCGCTGACGGGGACAGCACATACATCAACCTGCGGCTCCGAAGAATTGTCGTACATATTCTGGAAGGCCCTGTGGAAACAAATTGTTGAAATTAAAATATATGATCACTACCAAAGCATTTATATATACATAATAAATACGTATCAATACAATGTACACAAATCTTACTAGAGGTAGCGTGAGAAGTAATGCTGATGATACTAAACACAAATTTTAATACAATACCACAAACATGACTTACTCTTACAGTCATGCTGGAGAAACATTGAACTATTACGGAAAAGAAAAGGCGTAAGAAAAGAAGGGAAAAGTATTTACATATTTGACAACAATATACTAGCAGGATGCTAATGAATTCCAGAAGCGAAACAGTGACAAAATATTTCAGACAAAAATCTGCTTACACAAAGCACATTGAATCTGAGTCACTGCGAAAACGTTTGGTCATATTTTTGGACCCAGTTTCTTTATCTTACATGTTTAACTTTTGTGTCTCTTTGTCACATTCTATTACTTTCGATGTTTGGTTATGTTACAAATTCTATTAATCACGAAATAAACCAGATTTTAATTCGCCATGTTTCTTTTCGAGATTATAAGGTAGAGATGTAAATTTTAAATGTGTTATTTCACTAGAACATGCTCTACCAATTGAAATTAATTTTGTGAGTTCTTGTCACTCTCGTTATAAACATATTTGTTCAATTTCTATTTTTAAAAAATATTGAAAATGATAACACAATTTATCTAAATAATTTTCTAGAAATTACAAAATACTCTTAAGTAAACTAGACCAATATTCATTCTCTAAGTCTATGACTCGAATTATTTCTGAATGGGAACATAATCGACAACACGAACTATATTACTAAGTACTAAGGAAGAAGTTGGTGGGACAAGAACGGACATTTTCACGGACAAGATAGTGTCCTTCATAAACGCTCATGCCCTGAAATCGAACCAGGGACTCTTACATCAAAGGTAAGCGCTCCACCATTGAGTCACCGCGTTCCCGCGAAGAACATGTAGTGTGTAGAAGCTTTTCGAATTCCAAACAATAAAATCTGCCACTATGGCCGAATATTTACGATAATGAGCACTTGAATTCAACTTTCCAATTGCTTATAATTGAGTGTGTGTGTTGTATGCATATGTTGTCTTTGAATTGGATTCATCCAATGTCGGGTGATTGCGAGCATGGATCAGCGGCGGCAAGGATCATGAAAGTGACATTATCTGATTTCAGTTTCAGCGTTTATTAAACACATGAAAGTCCCCACGTGACACGATTTTCACAGAAGTTACGGCGTGAGTGACATATCCGCCGACCACTTCGTAGAACCGAATGATAATGCATGTGCATGCGGAAGAATGGAACAGTATATATACATAAATTATCTGTTGTTATGAGATAGTGTATATTATAACAAATATAAGACATTTTAGCTTGGACAAATAGTATCAATAACACTTTTCTTGTCTGTCTATTGTCGCGCTACGTTTAACATGATGAACTACATATGATATTACCCATTTAACTACATAAAATAATAAAACTAAAGCCAAACGTACGTAATATCAGAAGCAAATTAAACGTGACGCATACACAACGAAAACAATCATACAATTGTTAGTACACAAGTTACAAACAGTAACAGTACTTTAAGATCGCTATTCAATTAGGTTAGAACTCTAATCTTATAATGCATAATGCTAATTAAACACGACCACATTTTAGACCAAATACTGTATCTACGGCGCTTTCAAACTAAAGATTGAACCTGTACGATGCTGACTTGCATCATTTTGGTGCTGTATAGAACATTTTGATTCAGTGTTCAATTTCCACTCAACACTGCATCACAGAAAATAAATGAAAAGCATTGTGTGATAGCACTAATTAACCAGCATCAATTTCGCCAAAAAAAAGTTAAATTTAACTTATCATGTTTATCTCCATTAACAGAATTATTCGAGTGGTGGCTTGTCACGTAAGGGAAATTAATTCCACGGGAAGACATATTGAGCATACATTAACCCTTTTGGGATCTTTAGTACAAATCTGTACCATGGAGTAGTGTTATGTTTAAACGCTTATTAAGCTCATATAACCCTATTGAACTCGGTTTTTTTATTGGTCAGGTCAAGCATGGACCAAAGAACACCTCAGATGCGTTTTGGAACCAAATGGTCAACTTAGTGGCACGAAGTGGCGGAAGAGCGGCGTGACTTTTTTTTTTCTTAAGGCAAATTTCAAAAGTTTTTCACGGCCATAGTTTTCAAGATATCAGATTGAAATGGTACATACAGATTGTGTGGACCTTTGAGTATTTCTTGAAATCCCTACGTGAACCCGGGCCCCAGCCCGAAGGGTGCAAATATTCCGAAAATTTCCGGTTTTCCCTTAATTTCCCGGTTTAGGTGTATGATACGGATATGTGAGTGGTACCGTTGGAAAGGGCGCGCAAGTGTGCGCACCGGATTAACAACGTGTGACACTTCTTTTCTTTACAGCATGTCGGGAATCCCTCCGTTCCTTTGGAGATTCCCGTGCGCACGCATAGTTGCGTTTTCAAACATGCATTTGTCAATAGAGTAGGTATGACTTTCTAAGTGACGTTTTTAACCGCACTCTCTACGATGTATTGTTTTTAAGCTATTGGCCTCTGAAGTTCATGTTCCCACGCTTTCGACACTCTGTCACTCCTAAACGGGACGGAATTTTCCCCATGTTCACTAGAACTTTTTTGTTTCTTTTTAGATGTACTATCATCCGTCCAACTTTGTCCACGTAGTTACCGTTCATCCTGTATATATATTATTAAGTTACAGGTGGAACAATATAAATAAATCAATAATTAAATAAGTAGTAATTACTTACACACGCGATCGGCCGGAAGTTCGTAAGCGAAGCACTGGTAGGTGTGTGAAGTCTCCAGCGTTGGTACCACAGTTCCCAGGACAAACTCCGCGTCTTGACCGTCGTAGCACACAAAGACATCGAACTCCTTGTTGTCTGCCAACAGCAAGGGAAAAAAACACAAACAAAAAAGTATAAACAAAACATCATTAATTGACTTCTCATATTTATACATAGTATCGTAACATGTTCTATAATCATTCTAATAATATATGTTGATAAAGGAATCCAAAACTGTTTAGGGATTTCGGTGTAGCTTTTCAGAGTGAAGACATGTTTGATTTAAAAACAAACTAACACACAATGAAGTTCTCCATTGCATTAATTTCTCTAATCGAATTTTGATATACAGAACTTTTCTGTAATCAAAAATATGATTTACGACATGGGAGAAATAGCTTTAATGAATTCGTAAAGGGAAGAGATTAAATTAACCTAATTCAAAAGAAAGAAATTAAGAAGACATTTTTGAACCCTCTCTCCCCCAAAATGATTGAACTGACGTTACTCCTTGATAGTTTTATGAAGTGCTTGAATTGTGCTTATCACTGCCAAATATACCCTGTTTATCTGGTATTATCATCCCCTGTGGTAGTATCATTTCAATTTCCATATTGCCAGGTTTTCTTTCTTCAATAAACACGAGTTTTGGACTTCTGGCTTAACTTTCAATAAGTTCGTATTAGACTTTTTATACTTTTAAGACATGAAATAAAATAGCTTCCCGCATCTATTTCCTCCACACTGAAGGTAAAGATAATGAATGCACGTAAACGACGTTCTAGCAGGATCGGGCTTTTGTTTCCTACCTCCGTGTCTTTGGATGGGTCAATTATGGATGGGTCAATTATGACCTATTTCCAAGGGTGCCGATCCTGGGGGGCCGGGTCCCTAAAAAAGCTCATGTACCCCCTATTGTATTTCTGAATATACAATATTTGGCATAATTTGAATGCAATTTGTCTTAAAATCCTCATATATATACCTTCTGCATCTGAATGCCCCCAAATTTACAGAGAAATCGGCGCCCTTTCCTATTTCCGGTGGGTTTCGAAGAAATGTCCTTCATTACATAAAGGCACACACACGGATCCCCTTCAACTTCATAACTCTTTTAAAATAATATTGTGCTTTGCTCCAGAGGTGTACTCACGGAGATTCCAGATTCCCTCCAAATTTCGATTTTGGATACCTTAAACAAACATTTCATACATATGATGTGCGGGTCTACATATGTAAGTTATCATGGTTATGTTTTGTGCTGACCCATAAATATTATCATGAAACAGAAAATCACGATTTCTTGATTAAATTTCCGAAAGAAGAAACCTGAAAGGATAGGCCTACGTGAATAGATAAATAAAGCAATGAAACTGGTCTATACTTTCACTATCCAGTAGACATTGTTTGGAACCACAAATATGACTTTTTGGGACCTTACACTTCAGTTGACAGCAGAACTCACAATATGACTTGACTCTTCCATTAAGGTTGGTTTACAGGGACAAGTTTTGGCGGTAGATGGCACTACGGTCTTCGTATCTCTCCCATGTACTTTTTGCCTTTCAGGAAAATTCACTATTGCTCTTACAAATTTCAACCTACAGACTTCAATTTTTTATAAAAGGAACTTCAAAATCTATCGAAGGCAATAATCCGTGCCGATTTTTTATTTGGAATTTTCTTCATTGTTGAAATGGCTTGATTGTTGAAAAAGATATCCAAACTTTTAACAATGGAACTGTTTCAACAATGAAGAAAATTCTAAATAAAAAATCGACATGGATTGTTTCCTTTAATAGGTTATGAAGTTCCTTCTCTTTTTAAAAAATGAAGTCTCTAGGTTGAAATTTGTAAGAGAAATTGTAAATTTTCGTGAATGGTAAAAAATACATGGAAAAGATACGAAGACTGTAGTGACATCTACTGGCAAAACTTGTCCCTTTACACTAACCTTAAGCGTCATGCAGCTGGTCCAATGAATGTTATGTTGGGAAAATACACAGCTAATACCAATACTTCAACAACTTCTCGCCGTTTGTGAAACATACAATAATTGTTATATTATTACCCTTCAATTTCCACAACTATATCAACCAGAGTTTCCTGTTATCCAAATCATGTTTGCAGGTGAGTAAAAGGTGAAATAAAAAAAAAATGTGAGAAAATAGGGAAAACCAGAATAAATCTACAGACATTATTTTGCTCATTACAAATTATTACAGCCTAAAGTCGAATTACACCCTTTCGTAACAACGATAGCTATTTATAACTAAACATCATATGCCATTAAGGTATGTGGTAGTACTGTTAAAATTTTCCAATATTCGGTATTCGAATAATTATTTGATTAATTATACATTATTGTAAATCATTATAATTGTATTTCAAAACTTTATGTAGAATTATACGTTTATTTGAATAATTATTGTGAATAGTTACAAGTTTATGTGAATAGTTATTTTGAATTCCCTACACTTATTTGAATGATTATTTTGAGTGACACATTTGAATAACTATTTTGAACAGTTATATGTTTATTTGAGTAAACAAGTTTATTGCAACTTGTTTCATTACTTTTCCAAGATTTTAAAAAGTTTTACGTTGTATGATTATGCCGGTTACGCTAAAGGATATGGTGATGATCAGAAATTAATGAAATGATGGGCTGAAGAAAGTGGGGAGAAACGGGAGAATTCCGAGAAAACCTACGCACGCGGTGTTTGTCCACCTCCAAGTTCACTTGGCGCAAGCTGGGTTCGAACCAGGGACCCCATGCACCAGAGGTGCAAACCAAGATAATTCGAAAGAATACATGTTTGGAAGATTCTGATACAAAATTATTCAAATTTTATTTAACTCTAGTTTGGAGCTATACTGTAGTAATATGATTCAAAATAATTATTTTATAAATTGTTCAATCGCCACTAAAGGTCTCAAGTTATATTAGACGCAAAATAAATAAAACTAAAATAAAAATAATAAACACGAAATATTAGTATGTGCAACTATTTCACAAGAATTTCGTAGAGAAATAATTCCACGAATTGAATTTACTAGTTACTCAAACTTTGCAACAGAATTCCGATATCCAAACTCTTTAAAAAAAAAAAAAAAAAAAAAAAAAAAAAAAAAAAAAAAAAAAAAAAAACGCACGCATTGCATGACATTCACTGAAATAAGGAGTAGGTAGATAGGTGGAATAAATCTGTGGTACTTTTCAAAAACTTCTGTGCCAGTTACATTAACCTTCATAATCGCTTAAAAGAAATGCAAGCATTTCAACACTCCAGTTGCCTAGAAAAATCTCCCATCCAATACATGTTGGTTATGATGAAACCTTTATTACCACCCGAAACAGAAAACGAGAGGGAAAAAAAGTTTTTTCCGAACAGTTCAATAGCCTGCTTTGTACACATTACGTAGTTTGTTTCAGTAACTTTTGTCTATTATATATACAGTATTTCGAAAGAAGCTCCATTCTTGGAAGCAAATAAAATTTAAACAGTTCTATATACCACAATAAAAAGTTTTGCTGCGCAGTAGATAAGGGCATTCAACTGTTATTTTCTAAGTATCTCATAATTCCAGTAACTAGGCTTTTTTTTTTATATAATGCGTCAATATACCGCCAGAGGTCAAGGTTACACACTTTCGTGTCTTACATTGCTGTAACAAGGTTACGAAGAAAAATATGGTATTAGAAAAAAAAGTGTGATTGTGATTTGTTATATATGTCCATATATATATAATATATATAATATGACGCAACGAGGTCATAAAGGACAGGATTTACCGATTAAAGGAAAATCCAAATCATTTCTCGGCGCTCTAATCCTAGTAATTTGAACCTGTGACCCCCACACACTAAAAGTAAGCATTTTACCCATGACGGTAAGCGACTGTACTTTTATTCGAAACATATAAATTACTCCTCTCTTTTTGTTAATGTCTCATTTTGCCCTTGTACAAATATTAACAGTGTTGAGTAACTGCGCGCGTTGATTTAAATGGGAATCATTTTTTTCTGTCTGAACTGGAATTTTAATTGTCTGATTTTGCCAATTTCTTCTAATCTATTTAAATATCCCTTACTTCGTCAAAATATAATTTTGTGTTATATATTAAAATGTATTGAGCGTTTGCAGGTCAAAGCTGAGAATATACTGATTGTGATTTTAAAATAACACTATGAAACCACATATACACTACCGGTACCGCTCAGAAGTTTTCGAATACCCCGTATTTTTGTAACCATCTACTGTGAACCTATTATTTTGGCACGAAAACTTCACCGCTCTGCATCAGATGCACTCCTGCCCTAAAGCACAGAATTTGACGATAGTTGAATCAAGATCTGAGAAGTACTGCAGATGATATGTCGATTCTTAAAACTGAGGCCAAAATAGGATATTTCATATATATATATAGGATTACATAGAATAAAACGAAACTTTGCAAGGCGGGGCAACAAATTAGTTTTGTTGAACGATGTAGATACAGTGAGGAAATGCAGTGACAGAAATTTGAAAGAAAAATCAGTTTTCAAAATTTTGCAGTTTTTTTACCTTATAGATATGCTGGCTTTAAAAAAGCTAAAAATGCCATTTTTTGAAATTTTTTTAGACGGTCAATATACATCCTTCTCTGCTCCATTGTCACTCAGTGAAAGCGTATATATAATGTTCGTCGTTACTATTTCAACGAGCAACAATGGAGCATACGAAACCATCGTAAACATTTTTGGTGTTTTAAACGTTAGCATATCAATAAGCTATAAAGAACTGCAACATTTAGAAAACTACTTTGTTTCAAATTTTTGTCACTGCATTGACCCTCTATGTCTACACTTTTCAAACAAAACTAACATTTTGCCTCACCTACCACACTTTTGTTTATACTATGCAATATCTACTTCACATTGTCTTTTTTGGTTTCAATTTTAAGAATTATAATTTGACATACCATCTGCATTACCTCTCAGACCTGGATTCAACTGTCGTCAAATTTGATGCTAATTAGGCAGGAGTATCTCTGATGCAAGGCGGTAAAGTTCTTGTGCCAAAATAATAGGATTACAGAACATGGTTACAAAAATCCGGGGTGTTCGAAAACTTTTGAGAGGTAGTATGTAACGGTATCATTTTTTTCAAAGTCCTTTTGCCATTTTTCCGATGCTATCCCGTTGTTATGAAACTTTTGTGATTCCTGATAATAATAATAATAATAATAATAATAATAATAATAATAATAATAATAATAATAATAATAATAATAATAATAATAATAATAATAATAATAATAATAATAATAATAATAATAATAATAAAAAGAAGAAGAAGAAGAAGAAGAACCAACAACGGTGATTCTATTATGACCTATCCTTAAGAAAACGACACCGAGAAAAGAACTGTTCTCCCTTAGAATCAGAATTGCCTTTCTTGTGTAACACTTTATGGATCTTGGCGTACAGATAACCTTTGAAGGCAATCTGGCTTCCGACTGCTATTAACCTTTAGTGATCTAGTTAAGTGAAATTGGTCCCTCAACTATTGATCTTCCGGGTTCCAGACCACAAAAGGTTAATACTCCGGAGAGAGAATTAAGCCTCACACCGGATGAAAAAGTAAGAAAACAAATGGACAACCATTAGAGAGCTAAATACTGTAAAAAACATTTACAACGTTGGGGATAACAAATGGCAAGACCACTGTCCATGAGAAAAACATACTCTTCTCATACATTCAACTTTGTAAATTAAGTTTGAAATGAATAAATATAGTTTTCGTAAGCACACAAACAATTAAGTACTCTCCATGGCATAAGAATCTGAAATCCAATATTTTGATCCAAAAGTTAAAACAGTCCGAACAAGAATTTCTGTTTCGCCTGCATGTAAAATAAGGTAGAGATAATGATATACATTACCAACAGGCCTGTAGGAGAAACAGAAATAGACCAAACATGAATTCCAGTTTCGCCTACATTTAAAATGAGACAGAGATAATGATTTTTAAAAAAAATGCCAACAGAGCTGTAGTCACAATAAGAATAGGCCGAACAGGAAGTCCTGGCTCGCCTACATGTAAGGTGAGATACAGAAACGGCATAAATTGCCAATATACTTGTAGGCGAAAACAAATAGGCTAAAAGGAGTTCCTGTTTCGCCTACTAATGATATACATTGTCAACAAGGCTGTAAAAGGAACACAAAAACAAGAAAATGTGGCTTATGATCTTGGAGGAAATGGACATTTCTGCTACAGGCATTGTAGCAATTCTCTTAGCGTTATTTTCGAAATTAAAAGGAAAAACGTGATGAATGAGAATGGTAAAAACGCTTAACAACGAAAAGATGAAGACACTCCATTCGAACTAAAAAGAATGCACTCAGCACTAAAACAAACACCGTTTATGATTGCTGCATTCAAGAGTGACATTTTATTATTACGAGGATGATTCAAAAAGTAATGCCTCCGAGCCCACTACTTGGCAATAGTACTACAAACATTCTGAACTGTTTATTATTAATGCACTGATAATTAAGCTATAGAATGTCACTTGTTTCACCTTCCTAAAGCTTCTCGTTCCAGAGTAATGGAGTAATTCATGACATCCAGTAGTGACGTGCGAAACTATTGATTGCGGGAGGTTATGCGCCCAGAAACATTCATCGCCGGAGACGAGTTGTGGGTACACCATAACAACCCGGAAACGAAGAATCAGTCGATGGAGTACCGCCACACGTCCTCTCCTCCGCCGAAAACTTCAAAGTTGTCCCATCTGCTGGCAAAGTGTTGTTGACATTATGCCTTATCCTGCCTATATTCTGGATCTTGCGCCCTGCGACTTTTGACTCTTCTCCTAACTTAAGGATCATCTGAAGGACCAACGTCACAGTTGTGACGCGGACGTGGAAGCAGCAGTTCGGCAATGGTGTTGCCACTAGGGATGGCCACAAAGTTTCGGTTCCTGCGGAACCGGTTCTCGGAGATCGGGTTTTCAGAACCGGTTCCAGACCTGGATCCGAAAACCCCCAAAGACCCGTAAAGGAGGCACAAGTTCACCTTCAAAACACTGCAAAGAGGACCATGCGCTTGTGCCCTCCCCGCCCAGACCCGCTTGTGCCCCCAGAAAAAAATATTTGGTCTACCAGTGGGTGTTTAGCCAAATAAGTTTGCCTATTTAGCCAATGAGTTTGATTGGGCGCTTGGCTGTCGCTTCCACCATTTCATCTAGCACACTGTTCACAGTCTGCCAGCAGCTCGGGTTTAGCGTAGGAATGGCCACAAAGTTCCGGTTCCAGCCGGATATCCGGTTTACAGAACCGGTTCCAGATGGATCCGAAAACCGGTTCCAGAACAGGATCTTGGGAACTGGTTCCAGACCTGGATCCGAAGAACCGGTTCCAAACCTGGATCCGAAGAACTTATTGCAGACCTATATCCGTAACACCGGTTACATACCTGGATCCGAAAACCGGTTCCGGAACCGGATCCGTTCAGACCCGAAAACCGGTTCTACCAGGAACCGGTTCTGGCCATCCCTAGTTTCCACCAGACACTACAACTCTTCGCCGACGGCATGAAAAACCTTGTTTTGCGTTGGTGCAAGTGTATTGTCCGTAATGGGGACTATGTTGAAAAATGATGCCACCATTTATAGCTGACATTGCAAGCTTTCCACTGATACCTATATCGGTGCTATCTGTCAAATACAAATAAAGGTATCACCTTGGAGGCATTACTTTCTGAATCACCCTCGTAATATTTCAATGTAAATTGTATCATTGTTAATCTTTATTTTGTTTATACTTACCAGCTGTTTCTTCTTTGCCAAATCGGTCTTTCCAAAACAACAATACATCTATCCTCCATCGAAAATAGATGGTCGCCAGCGCAATAAGGAACAACCCAAAGAGCCCCACAAGAAGTAACGTTCGTTTGTAGAACAACTGGTCTCGTATTATTGGTTGGCGGATTACTGTTCAAGAAAGAAAGGTATAAAATAATATTTTGTCAATGGTTATTACAAGCAAGAGTACAACAACAACAACAGCAAAACACTAATTGCATGACCACAAAAATAATTGGCCTCTTGTATATACAAAACAGTTACGAGTTTTGCACGATTTCTTTGCTGCTGGTTGTTTTTTTCTTGTATTCTGAGAGAAGCTAGTAATTGACGTTGGGAAGTGGACTTCAGTTGGCACACTTTCAACAATATTACTATATCATCACCGTAACTATACTTCAACACCGACATTAAGCTTATTTTCGTGTTTGCAGTCTTGCAAAACACAAGTACGTAACTTACTTGGCGAACAAATAATTTTATTAAAACTATGTTTATTCAAACACAGCAGCTTCAATAATTCGAGCAGTGGTGGCACATCGGTTATTATAATAATAATAATAATAATAATAATAATAATAATAATAATAATAATAATAATAATAATAATAATAATAATAATAATAATAATAATATAAATTTTATCAGGGGAAGATACACAAGCTAAGGGAAAAATGCTTCCTAATAGTGTACTAGCAGTAGGCTTGAAGTAAATATTATAGATATTTTTTATAAAAAGGCCTTGTGTCCATCCACAAATTAAACATAACTTTCTTACAAGGCTATCTATATTCTTTATTATAAATTAACTAGAAATGTTACAGTTTCGGAAGTATATCACTTCCTTCTTCAGACTACTACTGCAACTCTGAAGAAGTAGGAGAGTTGGAGTAGTAGTCTGAAGAAGGAAGTGATATACTTCCGAAACTGTAACATTTCTCGTTAATTTATAATAAAGAATATAGATAGCCTTGTAAGAAAGTTATGTTTAATTTGTGTTGAAGTAAATATTAATAAGTGTAAAACCATACCATACAGCAGATGTGAAAAAAGTATGACTTCACTTACTCGATCAATGGAGCAAGTTTACAAAAATTAGAGACAATTCAAGATCTAGGTGTGATATTTAACAAATAATAATAATAATAATAATAATCTTTTCGCATCATATGGCAAATGTCACCCAGGATGCATATAAAAACTTTAGGTTTCTTATCAGAACAACAAATGAATTTACGAATGATAACACTACGAGCTTTTTACTTTTCTTATGTAAGGTGCAAACTTGAATATGTCTCACTTATTTGGAACACTTCTGTGAAAACACATAGGCACAAAATAGAACAGATAGGCTACAAAGCATATTCTTACGTTTTCTCACATACAAAAGGACAGGATTTTACCCAAAATACGAATTGTATGACAATTTACTTGATAACTTTACACTTCAGACACTTGAACAAAGACGGACGTTGAACGATCTCCTTCTCTTACACAGACTTTTGCACAACAAAATAGACTGTACAGACACAATGGCAAAAATAATGATCCAGATTCCATCCCTCAAAACACACGGGAAATCGTGGCATGTTATACTGCAAGAAGGCACATGCAAATGCACTGCATATGTCACCTACATGTAGAATTTGTGCTACATACAATAAAATCAGTAAGGGTTATAAAGATGTAGACATATTTAATTGTTCTGAAAAGTCATTTAAAATACTAATATTAAATATTTTGTATAAAAAAAGTAAGGAAAATGTTTTATTTTAATTTGATATTCTATATTCAAGCACCAGCATCACTATAATTTATTTATTTATTCAAGTTTTACATTATGTATTCAAGTTTCACAGACAAAATAATTGGACAATAATGCCTCTTGTATCGATAAATAAATTATGAAATTATAAATAAATAAATTATAATGTACTAATTCTTACATACAACTTTCTGAAGGTGTACGAAACTTTCTTCCCCAGCTTACCGCGATAAGGTTTTTTTTTTTTTTTTTTTTAATTATCGATCTGACTTCTATCACTGCTGAGCTGGATGAGGCCGAAGCTACAGTACCTCGAATTAAACTATTATACATAAAGAAAAGCAAAACGTAAGGTTTCATATAATTTAAACCAACTTATTTCAATGTATACATAACGTAAGTTTACATTACTACCATTATCAGCAAATGGCTTCCTAATAATATATTGGGCTCTTGTCGGCTTACGATTAGCCCGCAACTACGAATTCGGCCACTATCAGATCGAAGGTGCTCATTGGGACGGTTTTTTAAGTGTTTACATCTAAGATGAAATAAATATATAAATTGACAACAGGCATGTAAGTGAAATAGAAATAGACTAAAAAGGAATTCCTATTTCGCCTACATCTAAGATGAGACAAGAGATAATGATACAGGCAAAAATTGCCAGCAGAGCTGTAACAAAAATAATAGGCCAAATAGAAAGTCCTGGCTCGCCTACATCCAAAGTGAGATAGAGATAATATAAATTGCCAACACACTTGTACGTGAAACAAATATGCCAAAAGGAGTTCCTGTTTCGCCTACTAATGATATAAACTGCCAACAGGATTGTAAGAGGAACAGGAATACGAGATAACGTTTCTCATGGCCTTTGAGGGAATCCTGTAACGTCGCAGCTCTCTGCTCTCTATCTCAGTAAATTACATGGAGAGGGAAATCTAGCGCAGGTAGTAAATCTGGCGCTAATAAAAGGCGGTACTGACAAGTACACAAGAGTGTCGATAGCATAGTCTATGGTTTCGCAGATATATTAAATAGTACTCGTGGATCCATGGAATAGATCTGCCAACGTTCTCCTGCTTTATCTTCTTCTCGCTCCTTTGTTCAAAGTATGCCTCACTGTATTTTCTCTGATTGTATAAGCGTGCTACGTCATACCTCGGTTAGCTGGAAATGACTGGTCTAGGATTAAGTCCATCAGTATGTTATATAACAATGATAACATACTGTGCACTATCATACTGTTAAAAAAAGACTAGCGATGCGCAATAAAGCAAACGTAGTAAGCACCTGACCCACACCATACTTTGAAGTTATATATATATTAATGGGAAAAATTAACAGAAACTGTATGTAATACGTTTATAAGGCTTAATAAGAAGTTTCTACATAAGTAAGCATAAACATGCAATGAAATATACATCTATTTAAAACAAAAATATTATGCAAAGCGCAAATTAAGTTACAGACGTTAGGGTTAACGTTGGCAATTGAGATGGTTGGCAAATGTATGGCTATGCGGCCAATTACAATGTAGGGCCAACGTTGGTAACTGAGATGGTTGGCACATGCTCGACTAAGCGGTCAATTACAATGTAGGACCGATGTTGGCAAATGCTCGGCAAAGTGGAAAACTACAATGCAGGGCCAACGTTCGCAACTGAAATAGTTGGCAAATGCTCGGCTAAGCGGTCAATTACAATATAGGACCGACGTTGGGAATTGAGTTGGTTGGCAAATGTGCGGCAAAGCGGCCAATTACAATGTAGGGTCAACGTTGGCAAATTCTCGACAAAGCGGCCAACTACAATATAGGGCGAACGCTCATAACTGAGATGGTTGGCAAATACTCACTTGTCAGTAAAGCGGCCCATTACAACGTATAGGTAACGTTGGCAATTAAGTTGATTGGCAAATGCTCGGCAAAGGGGCCAATTACAACACAAAGCCAACGTTGCCAGTTGGCAAACCTGCAATGCTAAAACGAAATATTTTATCCTTTTCGTAATTCTTTGTTCATCAGTACACAGAATACACTTTTCTTTCCCTTTTCTTGCTAAAAGGCTTCTGTCGAAATGCCTGCGCTTGTTTATATTTCTCCCTCACATTATACAGCTTCTAAATGTTTCCATAGAACTATCGGAAATTCAGTTAAGTGTTTTCTATCTTTATATTTCTAGAAAAGGAAAGAAGAAACGAACTATTTAAGATTCTACAACGTATGTATAAACTCACGTCCTGGGAAAAACAAAGCAGAATCTCCTGCTATTTTCTGTTTTTCCCACACATATGTATATACATTTCCTTACAACGTCAGTAGAACTGACGTCGGGAAGATTAGCGTGAACTATTTTTCCGTTCTGTGAAAAATTTATAGAACTATTTTTTCTTAGTAAATACCGGAAACGACGAAATGGCATTAGTTAATGTAAGCATTCATGTGCAACTGTTTTAGAAACTCTATTTTTCTTTTACTTTCTTCTTTTTTTTTTAAAAAAAAAAAAATATAATGTACAGTAATACATAAACGGGGAGTTCCTCGTGGCTGTACTGTTAGTGGACGCGTCTACGGTACGGAAGACCCGGGTTTGGTTCCCAATGGAAGCTCGTGTGGTTCGGATCCCTTGCTAAGTTATAGATCTACACCTTATATAGCCTCGGTGCTAAAAAAAGTATGCTAAATTCCAAATCAACCAATGAATCAGTCACAGGTAGTGTATCAATTTTTCCCGTAATGTATCGGCATGCCACAGGAAACATGTACTCCCTATTGTTTTGGCAACTACAAACAACATGGTGAATGAACACAATTTTGAAGAACATGCTACATTTTTTCTTCTTTCTTTGTAATAGACCATCAATTAGTATTCCGATAATCTATAGACTACTCTACACACACCAATCCCTGCCTATCTTCTGACGTAATCACGTTCAAAAGTTAGACGCCATAACTTTTGGGCTAGATGTAAACAGTTACTGCTCGCTCTTACTTTATACGTATTTCTTGTAGGGTTCTGATTAGGGATGGGCAAAACCAGTTTTTATAAAAACCGGAAACCGGTTTCTAGAAAAACCGAAATCCGAAAAATTGATATTTCGGTTTTCTTCAAAACCGGTTCGGTTTTTTCACCGAATGCGGTTTCAGTTTTCTTCAAAATCGGTTCGGTTTTCACCGAAACTGCTTTCGGTTAAAAAAAAACTTTTGGAAAACACATAAAACTACTTCTGTGGAAAGGGAATCAGTTTCCGGAGAACACCGAAACATTATTCTGATCTGAAATAGAACCCATTTTGAAAGAAAAAAACCGGAACCAGTTTTGAAGAAAAACCAAACCGGATCCGGTGAAAAACCGGTTTTTGGAGAAAACTGATAACCGGTTTCGGTGAAAAACGGAACCGGTTTTTGGAGAAAATCGAAACCAGTTTCTGGGAAAAACCGAACCAGGTTTTGGAGAAAACCGAAACCGGGTTCGGTGAAAAACCGATTTTTAAATTTCAAAACCCGATTTTGGTTTTCCTAAAAATCGAAAAACCTGTTTTTGTGCCCAGCACTAGTTCTGATTCATACATGCTATCCTTTTCTATAGAATTGGCTTTCAAATGACACCACTCTTGTGGGGCTATAACTTAACAGCCTGTAAGAGAATCCTGCTGAAATTTTAGTTCAAAATTTCCCTTCTTATACATTGTTGGAGGTACGTTCGTTTCTAGTGCAGTTCGTATATAAAGAATGCCTCCTTCTAATGTGGTGGCCAAGGGCGCCTATGTTGTGGTTTCCAGAGGGGGGGCAAGTACAAGAGACATTTCAAATATAGTTGAAAATTTTGCTGTAACTATTCTAAAAATTCTATTGGGTTTTCGATCTTCCGAAGTATAATTTCCTCTAGAGGGGCAAGCGCCCCCTCTGCCTCCTCTGATGGGCGCCCTTGGTGGTGGCTCGTGCAATAAATAAGTTGTCATCGGAGGGATCTTGAGGAAAAACCCCCGATAACTAAATGGCCAATCAGAACCCTCATTTGAAACAGTTGACAGTCGCTTGTGAACTCCACATGGAGTCTTAATTGCCACATTTCCAAATACTGTTCTTTAAGTGAGTGATCGATTCCCCGTTCCCAAGACCAGTTTCCTTGTTCTTACAATGCCTGACATCTGTTTCACAATTAGCCATAATATTGGGAAGAATGAACAGACACAGTACGTATTAAGAAGTTGCAACTAGAGACCTGCACGGGCCGCGCCTGGCCCGAGACCCGAAGCCCGGCCCGGCTCGCAGGCCGACTCTATTATTTCTTTGGACCGGGCCGGGCTTGGGCGGGCCGACACTGATTTGTCTTCAGGTCGGGCCGGGGTGGGCCGATTAATTGCAATTCTTTAATTATTATTCACATTCGTTAAACGATAATTAGAATTAAGGCAAACGTTGAAGAAGTGTGCCCGTGAAAAATGTTACAAAATGAAACTTCGAAAATTTATCGAGCCCTGGCCGGACTTGGGCCAAGAGTTTTAAAAAAACATCGGGCCGGGCCGGGCTTGGGCCGAAAATCTCCAAAACTTTTCGGGCCCGGGCTGGGCCGGGTCTACGTACATTCGGGCTGGATTGGGCTTGGGCCGAAAAATTCGGCCCGTGCAGGTCTCCCCGGAAATGTGATCAAAAGAGGGATCAAGAGAGGAAACGATGCTGTTGTGAAAATCAGCATGGGATTAGCGAATGGCACTGCTATTGAGTGAACATACTATAGCTGATTCGGTAGTAGGTCCTATTTCATATAGTTTCAGTGTTGAAAAAGCACATCAAACTGGAAAACAATCCAATCAACTTAACAAATAAGCAAATAACTACAATACTTTCGTCTTACCTTCTTGTTTGAGCCACACAGTCAACTCAAGCATTTGATCATCGCTGTTACTTATGTGGCACATATACTCCCCGAAGTCTTCTGGTTGAACATCGTGGATCAGCAGATATGCTCCAACGATTTGGTTGTCCTCTCTGAAATATACAAACACAATTAGTTAGTATCTTGTGTACACAAATCGGTTTATCGACAAGTTTCGAGAATATTTTCCCCCTCGGCTAACGAACAATATTTTCGGGGTACTTATGCCCTCAATAGTACCCACAGAGTTTTGTGTACAAAAATCTAACTGCTTTTTTTTTTTCATTTGTGTGTGTTAGTGTGTGTGTTTCTTATTAATGATAATGGTTTGTTAATTTAAAGTTACTTATTTGTATTTAAAGAGGACAACGTTAATTTTAATTCTGTACTCCACATAGGGGAAAAAAACTTTAAAATGTAAAAGAAAATACCTACAATACCATGTTTTTGAAATGCAATTAAATGAAATCTTTCAGTTTTTACCATCCCACAATTATGTCCGTTAGACTAAGGGAGACAATGATAATGAAAGAAGCAGTGGAATGAAATGTGGGAGGAGACAGGAGTATCCCGAGAAAACCTACGGATACGACGTTGTCCACCACAAATTTATTTGGCCGGGGATCGAACTAGAGGCCCCACGCAGGAATAAGCGCTTTACCACCGTGTTACCCAATACCATGTTTATGTAACTAAAACGGTTTAATTGTATTTACATTAATTTCAATGAGAAAACTGGTTTCAAAAATCAAAATGAAATCTGTAAGTTTTACGTCCCACAGTTATGCCGGTTAGGCTAAAGGAGACGGTGATGATGAGAGATGAGTGAAATGAAGAAAGTGGGAGGAAACGGGAGAACCCCGAGAAAACTTACGAACACGGTGTTTGTCCACCACAAAGTCCACACGGCGCGAGTTGGGATCGAACCAGGAACCCCAAGCACCGGATGTGAACGCTCTACCACTGAGCCACCGCGTTCCCCTAAAATTGGTTTCAGTTCACGAACATTTCGACAATGTTACTGAAGATTAAGTCCGTGATTGAATGGTCCATTGTATCTTATAAACTTCCATGCCTTCCTTTAATATCCACCTTTAATATTCTTTAATATGCATTCTTACTTATTCATCCCTTCTTATGGCTTTGGCCGAATCTTCTATCACATTCTTTGCCTTTAAGAGCTTACTTGTATGTGATTCGAAATGCACGTGAAGTTACAGGTTGAAGTCTCATATAAGTTTATATTGCTGTTCTCATTTTTTATTTCGGATTACTACGTACAACATCAAAATAACAATAATAACTTTGTCTATTTAGGCAGGTTAGAATTTTAAATTTTACTACTTCAGTAAAAGAAATAGGAAAGACTAAATCAAATAACAACAAGAATATACCAAGCAATTCTTTTACAAACTATCCTAAAACAAAATTTAAATTTTTAGATTAATAATGATAATATAGGGGCACGATGACTCAGTGTACAGCCGTCTCCTTTAGCCTAAAGCGCTCCATCGTGGCACGTAAACTTAGAAATTTCATTTCAATTATAATAAGTTTTATTTTAATTACTGCAAACAGTTCTCAAACAAAAATACAGTTCTTGTAAAATATCAATACGTGTGGTACTGATAGAATACAATATATGAGGATATTTCCAAAAGTTAGGTCTCCAAAGCGTTGGAGACGCAGGGAAACTATGCGGTTGTTGGCAACACTGCTGCACTTGTTGTTTCCCCTACTTCCAAATAAGTCTGTGCTAGGGATGGGCAAAACCGGTTTCTAGAAAAACCGAACTCCGAAAAAACGACATTTCGGTTTTCTCCAAAACCACTTTTGTTTTTTTCACCGAAACTCGTTCCGGCGAAAACTTTTGGAAAACACATAAAACTATTTCTGTGGAAACGGATTCGGGTTTCCGGAGAATAACAAAACACTATTCTGGTTTGAAATAGAACCAATTTTGAAAAAAAAAGAAGCGGAATCGGTTTTCAAGAAAACCGAAATCGGATCACGTGAAAAACCGAGCCGGTTTATGGAGAAAACCGAAACCGGTTTCGGTGAAAAACCGAACTGTGTGTGGAGGAAACCGAAACCGGTTTCTGTGAAAAACCACTTTTTAAAATTTTCAAACACCGGTTTCAGTTTTCCTTAAAACCTATAACCAAAAAAAACGTTTTTTGTGCCCACCACTAGTCTGTGCACATCTCTGTCATCAGTTTTTTGCCTCCCCTTGTAATGGTATTTTGACTTCCCCCCCTGAAAAAAAAATCCTGCTGGTTGCTGGTGGTAGAACTTAGCAAGCTTATGCATCTGTAATAACTTTGTGTTATGATGTATAGCCCTTGGTTTCTAAGGAACGTGGAATCGAAGTTAGCAAAAATTAATGAAGGATTTTCATTTTTTTAAAATTTTATTTTCGCAATAACAAAACATATTGATTTTTCTATTAAGACTACATTTTGAAACCTATTTGCTCCAAACGTTCATCGTTTTTCGGAAACCTTCTCTAGAAGGATCTCGTATTTCGAACATTATTATCCCAGACAACTCAGTACAAACTTCAAAACTTGGCGAGAAACGCTTCCTATAATTTATTCACAAGCACCAGAAAATTAAATCCTTCTCTTTGAAGAAGCTCCATGCAATATTCAAGACGCCAGACGATGCAGTATTTAAGATTATGTGAAGCGTACTGAAAGAGCATACTTCTCTTCTTTTACTTAGCATACGAAGAACTGTAGAAGAGAAAATGCTGTGCGCTATCGGTATCAAAGCAGAGAAAGAAGTATTTGAAAGAAAACAAAAACAAACAAAAAACAATCACATGAAAATGCAAATATTGTAAAAGTTTTATGGTCAGCTAGTTTTCATGTAAACAGTATTATTATTATTATTATTATTTTTTTTTTTTTTTGTAAAATACAACGTAAATTCTCCTTTGGAACAATACATTAAAAACTACATACATACAAAAGATAACAGCATGAACACCAATTATTCAGTACACTTTAAAAAATATCGTTTATTACGTAAACAAAGCTGAAACACACAATGACATTACAAAACAATGGATATGTACCGGTAAAACTTTTTTCTTACTTTACTAAAATACTTCTATTTTGGAAAAATGTATTTTTCTCTTTCATTTACTTAATCGGGTTAACAAATTTTTTTCCTAAAAATATACAGGATGTTTCAAAACAACACCAACAAAGTTTGGGAGGTGATTCCTTACACCAAGATAAGACGAAAAGTATAGCCCAACCTGGGTGCACAAATGCTTCGTTTCGGAGTTACAGGTTGTCGGAAACATGAAAAAATGAACTTTAAAGGCCCATAGCTCCAAAACTATGGGACCTATCATAGTCGGGTCAAGACTTCACCTAGGAACTAGTATGTGCCCTATCCAAATATCCATGTTTCAGAATGCTGCGATACTTCCGCAACGATTTTTATATAGGTAGTTGGTGAGTATATCAAATTATATACCTGTAGCCTAACTCCCTCTTTAAAAATTGTTGCTTGAGTACTGCAGGATTCTGAAAAATGTATTTTTGGATAGCGCTCATATTAGTTCCTACGGAAGTCTTGACCCGACTACGGTAGGTCCTATAGTTTTGAAACTATGTAGTTTTAAACTTCATTTTTTTTTACATGTTTTCGGCAGCCTATAACTCCGAAAGAAAGCATTTGTGCACCCAGGTTAGCCTACAGTTTTCGTCTTACCTTGGTGTCAGCAGAAATCATCTCCCAAACGTTGTTGGTGTTGTTTTGAAACACCCTGTATAAAGAACAGAATTGATTTCCTAAACACTATTCTAAAATATTTAATTATTTTTCTGTGTTCAGCAAAACTGAGCTTAAACATTAAAACAATGTAAGGTGATTTATATATATACTTGTTTTTGAAATTATATAATTAAAATTTCATATTTTTCATATTTCGGACTTCTAATTTTCATATTTCTTCTTCATATTTTGTCTCCCCCTCTAGACATAACTAATAAATAATACATTATCTGTAAGGTAACCGTTAACTTCCTAATATTACAATATCTCATGCTAGCTAGAGCCTTTTATTTCAAGTGTGTCCTCGGAAAATATGTGAAAAATACCTCGGTCCCTCCCCAACGCCCTTTTACAGAAGAAATCTTCCCTTTGTTTTTCGGGAAAGAAATGAATGACATTCGCTGTGTTGATAAGTTGTCATTCAATCGTTTGGGCTTGGCGAATGAAGATCGTAGACTACTATGGCCAACCGAAACAGTGCACAGCTAAGTCCGTAAAGTAATTCAATGTGGCAACTCTGTCCGCATCCAACCACTGAAAAATCTTGTCTACAGCAACCTGCCCCTCCTCTTTTGAGGGAGGTACGGGAAAATACACAACGACAGCAGCGCCAATAGGGGCATACTTGAAACAGAAAGGCTTTACGTTAACCCTATTACTAGAATTCTATAATCGCCTTTGCATCACATCATTTACCTATGCTATTTAAATGACTTTTTAAAAATACTATTTGCCGAGTTTGCCTACCATCCTCTTTCATTCAATTTCCTGATTTTAGTAATGAGATTGATAGTCAAGGGGGTGATGAAAGGTCAACACGTTGGGTGATATTGAGATCACAGATACAAGTGTGGAAAACCCGCTTACTTCCATTCGCGATTCATCGGCTGAAAATTGGTGATCTAAATCAATGAATTATATATACGATACTTCAAACATGACTCTCTACTTTCCGGATTTATACAATTTACCGTTTTCTGTCTCATTTCCTTCAAAAGATCACAAGAGGAAAAAGTAGCTAGCAAAAAAAAGAAGAAGAAGAAGAAGAAGAAGAAAAGAAAGAAAGAAAGAAAGAAAGAAGAAGAAGAAAGGGAAGAAACGAAATCCTATTCATGGAAATGAATCTTCGTCTAATGCAAATTACGAAAATAATTACCTTAACGATAATAAATGAGAATTTGTAGTATTCCACTGAGAATATGGTACAGCTTAGCTTCAGCTTTAACTTAATTTTCATTTAAAAAGGAAATTAGATTTAAGAAAGTAAAAAAAAAAAAAAAATTGAAAAGGGTTTATTTTTCTTGTAAATGTCTAGCTGTAAGTCAACAGGATTTTCAACATTTTTGTCGATTTGTCAAACGAAGTCCGTTAAATATAGCAAAAGTTAAAGTAAATAAAGAAACTTTGTAAATGAAATGAAATATTTGAGTTTTACGCCCCATGCTTACACTGGCTAGGCTAAAGGAGATGGTGAAAATGAGAAATGAATGAAATGGCGGAATGAAGAAAGTGGGAGGAAAGCGGAAAACTTCGAAAAAACTGTCTGTCCACTACAAAGCTTACTTGGCACGAGCTGGGATCGAACTAGGGACCCGTCGCACCGAAGTAAACGCTCAGCTCTACCACTTTTCTTTTGTTCGCCAATGACACTTCACATCCTTTCCACGTATTCCGAACACAACAAGGACACGAACTCAGAAATATCGAGAACAATTAAAATTCCGTTCTTACTTCAGAGGGGTTCGAACCCTCAATGGGCTTAACCTCACAATTGTCAGCCTACCGCCTCGGACCGCACCGCTACACGCACAGGCTTTTTGTTAAATTGATAGAATGAGAATCTGGGAGGAAATAGAAATATCCCGAGAAAACCCACGGACACTATATTATCCACCACAAACCTACTTGGCCGGGAATTGACCGAGGGATTCCACGCATCAGAGATAAGCGATCTACCACTGAACTACCGTAACCCCACCACTAGGCCACCGCGGCCCCAGAAATTCTCTAAAGATGAGACATATGTCTATCGATAGATATCGAGAAATCGATGAATGATTCGGGTGTGTGTAAATTGTCATGCATACTTTTCGAGACAAACGATTTGTTTTAAATCTAAAATTTGATGCACGACAACCACGACATCTACTAAGATGAATGCAATACTGAACTAAACTCGCATCAAGTTTAAGATTATGACGCTAGCAAGATGACAGTATACTGTATGGTCAATTGTCCAAAATTGTGTCTACAGTTTAATTATAGCTTTATCTAAAGATAGGACATATTATCAATCGAAAGATCACATCGAACAGACCAAAATAACATTATTTTGGGGGTAAATTTTTATGCGTACAAGAAAACGAAGATAAACTTTTATGCGTACTCTTCGATAAGTTAGAAGAAGACGAATATAAACTTTTATGAGTAATTTTCGATAAGATAGAAGAAAACGAAGATAAACTTTTATGAGTAATTTTCGATAAGATAGAAGAAAACGAATATAAACTTTTATGAGTACTTTTCAATAAGATAGAAGAAAACGAATATAAACTTTTATGAGTAATTTTCGATAAGTTAGAAGAAGACGAATATAAACTTTTATGGGTAATTTTCGATAAGATAGAAGAAAACGAAGATAAACTTTTATGGGTAATTTTCGATAAGATAGAAGAAAACGAATATAAACTTTTATGAGTAATTTTCGATAAGATAGAAGAAAACAAAGATAAACTTTTATGGGTAATTTTCGATAAGATAGAAGAAAACGAAGATAAACTTTTATGCGTACTTTTCAATAAGATAGAAGAAAACGAATATAAACTTTTATGGGTAATTTTCGATAAGATAGAAGAAAACGAAGATAAACTTTTATGGGTAATTTTCGATAAGATAGAAGAAAACGAAGATAAACTTTTATGAGTAATTTTCGATAAAAATGAAATGAAATCTTTGAGTTTTACGTCCCACGGTTATGCCGGTTAGGCTAAAGGAGACGGTGAAGATGAGTGATAAATGAAATGGTGGAATGAAGAAAGTGGGAGGAAACGGGAGAACCCCGAGAAAACCCACGCACACGGTGTTTGTCCACCACAAAGTTCACTTGGCGGGGGCTGGGATCGAACCCGGGACCCCAAGCACCAGAGGTGAACGCTCTACCACTGAGCCACCGCGTCCCCCTAATTTTCGATAAGATAGAAGAAAACGAATATAAACTTTTATGGGTAATTTTCGATAAGATAGAAGAAAACGAATATAAACTTTTATGGGTAATTTTCGATAAGATAGAAGAAAACGAATATAAACTTTTATGGGTAATTTTCGATAAGATAGAAGAAAACGAAGATAAACTTTTATGGGTAATTTTCGATAAGATAGAAGAAAACGAAGATAAACTTTTATGGGTAATTTTCGATAAGTTAGAAGAAGACGAAGATAAACTTTTATGCGTACTTTTCAATAAGATAGAAGAAACTGAATATAAACTTTAATGAGTAATTTTCGATAAGATAGAAGAAAACGAAGATAAACTTTTATGGGTAATTTTCGATAAGATAGAAGAAAACGAAGATAAACTTTTATGGGTAATTTTCGATAAGATAGAAGAAAACGAAGATAAACTTTTATGAGTAATTTTCGATAAGATAGAAGAAAACGAAGATAAACTTTTATGGGTAATTTTCGATAAGATAGAAGAAAACGAATCTGTATGGTGTGAAAAATATGGTGATCGTTGTAAATTTGAGGAGGTGAACAGCTTCTTTTCTAGTGAAATAGGTTTTTTTTTATTTATTCGTGTACTGTACATAAAAACATACTATCAATTACCAGATGATGTCTATTCTTGTTATGAGATTTCATAGTACTGTCAAATTAATATAAGCTTGTTATTTCTGTTTTTCTTTCTCCTTTTTAACGATCTTTCTGTTTGAAATTCTCTCGTTTGATCTCGTTTCCGCTTGTCATGTTATTTTTTCCTTTTTGTATTAAAAAAATACTATTTGATTTCTTTTTTTTTTTTTAAAAAAAAAAAGGAACCAAGTTATACTTCCATGATGACGGATGAGTTACACTTCATTTTTCTCTCTCTTTACGCATTTATGCATCGTCTCATAAACCTGTCAAAACTCACGAGTAGAAAAAGTATTTCATCGTTTTTTCCCCGCTGAGACGGAAAGGGTGGGTGGTTTTTCCAATTCTGCTAAATCATCCTACTTTTTTCATTCAGTTTTTCGTACTTCTCTTCATAATCCGCTAACTCTGGAAATGCTGGAAAATTCCTTCCGCTGTCAACCAGAAAGTAAGTTCAAACTACAAGGGGGGGGAGGGAGGGAATGGCTTTTAGTGCATGAGCCTTCACAACAAACCTAATTTATCTCTTGATTTTTTTTCTCTTTACACAGCCCGAATTGATTCGCTAATTCCTCCTGGAATGGAGAGAAATATTCTTCTGAAGCAGTTGACATATTTGGCTTGAAGTAGCAGTAAAACTGTTTGCTTGTCTTTTTATTAACCTGACTTCAGATTGGATTTTAGTTCAGTGTCCCTTTCAGCAGCGAGGCTATATTATGAGATCTGGATCTATAGCTTAACGTGGGATCCGAACCACATGAGTTCCTGCCGAGAATTGAACCCAGGTCTCGCACACTGAGTGATTTTAAAGGAGGCTCAATTAAACAATAGATGCCAGCACGTACCCCCTGTCTTCCCAAAGTATTTTGTACAGAAAAAAAATACTCAAAATAATTCAATCAAATTCAAGATATGAACATTCAAACTTTGTCCAAAGAGAAGTTATATCAATACTCACTGTCTCCCTTAGCCTAAAGAGCATAATCGTGGGACGTTAAATCGAAAGGTCTCTCTAACCAGTTGTTAACAGCTGGAAGTGTTAACAACTGGAAATTGATCACTGCAACTATCGCTACGCACAAAACGAGAAAGATCGGGTAAAGATCGGCCTTTTGTCGCCTATGATAGTCATAAAAAGTAAAAGTGTCCATAAAACCCAGTATATTGTATGATTATTATTTAGATTTCTGGGCTTTCGGCATCTAAGGCCATGTTGGCCCGTCACGTTTGAGGGATGACGTCCCTCAGCAAGCATACTATCCGAGGAAAGGGAAGGAAGAAGAAGGATTGGGGAAGGAAGAAAGCGGGCTTGGGACCTATATATTAGATACCACCCCAGCATTTGCCTGGTATGAGTATATCGTATAAATATTAAGTATTAAACGTTACATCTATGCAAGACGTATATTGTAGCTAGTCACATAAAGAACTCAGCAAACGAAACATGATTTTTGATACTCTGTCAGCTTGGACGTTTTTTCGAAGTTTTAGTTTAAGGCACTTCAACAACTATCATGCTTTTAGTTTTCGTGAAAACCCATAACACGGAGACAAAACGTCGTCATATAGGTAGTAATTATGTGTGAAGCTACTAATGCAGTTCTAACAAAATGAGTCTCTTCCCTCTATTGGCTCTTCACTAAATATAATTTTCTTTGTCGCTTGTAGTTTGCGTTTGCATGTCAAGCATTGCACTGAAACGTAACTACTAGGTTTATCATTGTACAAATGAGTCAGAATAAACAAAAGATAAGCTACATATTTCTCTTACGACGTATCGTCTTAAGTTTAATCGACCCGTAAAACTTGTCGTTTAGAATATAAAAGATACCAATGAGCGCAAATAGTGTTCTGTTAATTCTTTTTGTATAGATTATGTTCAAAAACCACTACGTAGCAAGGCGAATAAACGTAAAATTATATTTGAATTTGAAATATTCATGGCGTGGTATCTTGAGAAATGTCACACTGAGAATCAAATAGATGTTCGAGCTCAAGCTGTAAACATCATTAATCAATTAGAAAAATCTGCAACAATGCTGCAGATGAGATATTTCAGCTGTTTCTGGGTCTCCGGATCACCGACTATGTCCTAGTCACCGAGTCTGAGAAGTGAAACCCAGACCCGGGTGACCCGGACAAAAATCGACCCAATGACCCATTCCATTATTGCCTACACTCTCTGCTTAATCTTAATCATTAGAGTATGCTTCACGGCGAATAATATTTTTGTTTCTTTTATAGTTTATTTATTTAGTCGAGTCATGACTATAGTGATAACCATATTACTTTTTATTTTCTATCTTATTCTTAGCCGTTGTTCAAATACATAGATCATGCGAAATAATCCTTTTTTTTTTCTGACTGCAGAAACTTCGCGATCACAAAAGCGTTACCTCGGTCTTTGTCCAACTTCATATTGTTCTGATCGATATGGAAACTTTGTTTAACTGTGATATCCCTATTTCCACCCTACTCTTCATCACATTTTTTTAAAAAATTCTTTCTCGCGGTGTACGTACACTCATATCCAAAATTATTGTCGCATGTCTATAAATTTGTTGTAGGAATATAATTTGATAACGAATTCACCAGGTATTTCTTATAATGTTAGTATTTGTATAATCGGCAAAGATATATATATATATATATATATATATATATATATATATATATATATATATATATATATATATATATATATATATATATGTGTGTGTGTGTGTGTGTGTGTGTGTGTGTGTGTGTGTGGCAAATTTTATGTCAAAAGAGCAGTAAATAACAACAATAAAACGAAAATAATTGTCCATTTAGCAACATTTTGTTTTACTCACTCTAATTTTCGTATTTATAATTATTTTCTTATGAAATTTACCATAAATATACATTTTCCAATTATACATATAGTACCAGTATTAAAAGTACCCTGCACACTCATTATCAAATTATAATCTTACAAGAAGAGTTATAGATATGCGACAATCATTTTGGACATGAGTCTACATTCATTTATATTACTAATGGAGTGACTTATCTCAGAAGCATCACCAAGAAAATAGCATAAACTGCTTTTAAACTATAAACAGTATCACAGAGTTTATATTTTAAAGGAATTATCACATTGTACATTCTAAAAAAAAAAATAAAAAAAATTAAAAAGCCTTCTCTATTATCATAGGTATTTTATGCCAATCGTAGATATTCACAAAACAGCACATACTATGTGAAAATTTTAAGACTACAGCACTGATGGTAACCTTACTTCATGTAGGTCACGTTTCTCTATCTGTACAATAGACCACACAAAATATTTGCTGAATATTTAAGATAAGGCAGTACTACAGAATCAAGAACAAACCTTTCCAATTACGATTAGTAATACTTCCGACTGTATCACACAGAGGCGGATCCAGGACCGACTTCTGGGGGGGGGGGGGGGTTGTCATACTGCTACTTTTAAGGGCTCCAAACTTTGGGATGGGTTTTATTTATTTATATATATTGACAACCTAGCCACTCAGTGCTTAATTAAATTTACTAAAATCTTTACAAATAACCTCCGCTAGGCATCGAACCCTAAGCATACTCCACCATGACAACCTAGCCACTCAGTGCTTAATTGGGGATGTAAAGTTGAGTGCAACTAGGCGCCTTTTACTTACCATTTAGAATGAGTGGGACAAACACTGATATTAACTTGCGAGAGGTTTTTTATTTGGGGATAAATTAAATAATAATACGTCTACTTTATTAAAATAAAGACATTGTATTTTGTTATGTTTATGAGTGTACTGTAAGATTTCAGAACGTTAGTAATGACGGATATTAAGATTTATTTTGCCAGACGAGTATAGAACGGTTAAGTATTGAGCTTTTGAATATTGAATTGGTGCTATACATACCTGAATAAATTGGTGTATTTTTTTTGTTGTTTTGGCGTTGAACTTGGCTTTTTTAAGCTGAATTTTTTAGCTGATGAAAGACGAAATGAGCATTGAAGTATGATTTTGTTTCAATGCTACTTTTTGTGTGACGTTTTCCGTTGTTAGGATGATTTGGAATATAAATTGTTTTTTTTTTTCCTGTTATTTGGCTGATTTTTGAATAGAACTTGGTTCTCCAAACTTGAACCAAAGAATGATTACTGTAACTTGATTATAGACTTTACTATAGACTTTTTATCAAATCTTGAAGTACTGTCCACTGTCGAATTTCTACGAACTTTTAAAGGACTCTTTAAAGATTGTTTACGAACTTTCCCAAAACCTTTTCGTCCTCTAGTTTTGTTTTGCCTTGTCCAACCTCCGTCGTCTGCTGCAGCACGTGCAACACCGTTTTCACATGGAGAGACAAATTCCTTCCATGTGTCAAAACTCAAAATTGCAATCCTCGATACGTTCTGATTTTTCGATTTTAAGCAATTTTCCGTACATCCGTAATTTTATGAAATTTGTGAAATCTTACAGATTCACTTTATACAATTTTTAGAATCTGGCTAATGTGAGGATAGACACATTGTCAACATTTCCTTCCTACATTGCCAGACTCTTAACGATGATATTCTTGTACACATGTGTTTACAATAAACTGCTGACACAAACATTAGCAACTTTGTGCAGCTTGCATTTACTCGCATATACAACATTTAATTTTTATAACCTTAATAAATGATTTTGTGACATAAATATAAAATAGAATCGAAATATACAAATTATTTTCCTCGAAAATCGAGTCCTGCTACAATATATATATATATATATATATATATATATATATATATATAAAATAAGAAAGTTTCCTCTTCTAGGGGGGCGGCTGCCCCTGGATCCGCTCCTGGTGTCACACCACTCACTTAAAAAAGTGAACTTTCAGTAAAGAAAAATTATATAAAGTATAATAACAATCAATTTTATTTTGCTGCTATAAATTGTCTTAATTTCTTTGTCCATACGAAGTACATAATACTACGAAACAGTTACGTGGGATGGTGGTGTGTAGGCAGGTAAGATCGGATACCACTTCACCTGAACCCAATGTTAACGACACGTGCGAAATGTCACGCATGAACCTTCTCGGTTCATTTTTTTTTTTTTTTTTCGTGTCATCAGGCAAACCAAATTCCAAGAAATGGAAGGTATATTTAGTTCCACAAGTATTGAGACATTTTTATTTCACGTAGGAGCACAAACAAGATTACAGATTAAAAACTGCGAACAAGAATGGACTGGCCTCTATTTCTATCACAAAACATTCTAAATATTAAGACTAGTTGCATTTTATGGGAACTTCAGTTTTAGGATCCTATTAATACTTCAGTAATCTTATCAACAAGAATAAACGCTGTTTTATGGACCACCATTAATACTCCAGTAATGATAAATCTCATCAATAACTATCACTGTAGTATCATGGACCTCTATTAGTACTTCAGAATTGATAAATCTTACCAGTGTTAGTAAGAATCATTAGAGATCCATGATACTAATAGGACCACGGACCACTAACCATGGTAGTGAAAAATATCATGGGCTATTTATTAATACTTCAGTAATGATAAATTTTACCGGTACGAATAAATGAGTGAACGAATGAATCTTGAATTATTATTAACACTTCAACAATGATATATTTTATGAACAAGAACGAATACAGTATATCATGGGGCCCTGTTACTACTTAAGTATCAATATATCTCATCAATAAAAATCACTGTAATATCACGGACCCCTATTAATACTTCAGTAATGATAGATGTTATCAACAAGAATGAATGTAGTATCGTGGACCCTTGTTAATACTTCAGTATGAATAAATCTTACCAATAAAATTAACTGCAGTATCAAGGACCCCTATTAATATTTTAGTAATGATAAATGTTATCAATAAGAATGAATGCAGTATTAAGAGCTCTATTAATACCTCAGTAATGATAAGTTTTATCGATACGAATGAATGAATGAAGAAATGAATGAATGAATCACGGACCCCTATTAATACTTCAGTAATAATAGATCTTGTCGACAAGAATGAACGCAGTATCATGAAACACTGTTAATACTTCAGGATCAATAAATCTTATCAATAAAAATCACTGCAGTAAGAAGGACCCCTATTCATACTTCAGTAGTGATAAATTTTATCAATACGAATGAATGCAGTATCATGAACCACTACTAATACTTTATTGATGATCACTGCAGTATCATAATACCCTATTAGTACTTCAGTAATGATAAATCTCATCAATAGGAATGAATGAGTAAGTGGGTGAATGAATGAATGTATCAAGAACTATTATTAACACTTCAATAATGATAAATTTTATTAATAAGATTGATGGCAGTATCAAAAGCTCCTACTCATACTTTGCTAATGATGATTGCAGTATCATGAGTCCATATTAATACTTCAGTAATGATAAATCTTATCAACAAGGATGAATGCAATATCACGGAATTCCTATTAACACTTCAGTAATGATAAAATTTTATCAAGAATGAATTCAGTATCACACACTCCTGTTAATACTTCACTACTAATTAATCTTATCAATAAAAATCACTGCAGTATCAAGCACCCCTATTAATACTGTACTTCAGCAAAGATAAATTCCATCAATAAGAATTACTGCAGAGCTCCTTCGTGACTAAGCGTTTAGCGTACGCGCCTATGGCGTGGGAGACCCGGGTTCGATTCCCAGTGGGAGCTCATGTGGTTCGGATTCCATATTAATCAGTAGGTCCACGTTTCATACAGCCTCGCTGTTGAACGGAACGTTAAACTCAAAGAATCCAATCCAAGAATTACTGCAGTATCATGCACCCCTTTTAATTAATATTTTATTGATGTGATAAATCATATCAATAAAGATTGTTGGGAGTATCACGAACTCATTTGATATTCCAGTAATGTCTTGGATCCTGTTGAGAATTTAGCACCACGTATAGGTCCTGAGGAATGGTTTTGATTGTACTTCAACAGCAGCGCCTCTCCTTCATAATTTCAAGACGTAAATTTCCGGGATCACTCTACTTCTTAAGAAAAAGACGGGAACATGACAAAGATACAATTTGATAGTAAAAATATAATGAATTAGTACTTTTATTAAAGGATACTAAATATTATTTTCTAATGCAAGGCATCAATAGAAGTCAGCACGTAACAGATACACATATATGCAGAATACTGGTATAGATGCCTTAATTAAGTGCATTCATGTATAAGTTAATACATTTTTACGTAACACTTTTAACGTGGACGTACTTATTTTCCTTGGTTGTTATGTCCAAACAAGGTACAATTTCACTCAAACTCGAACAAGAAGGCAACATGGGACAATTACTTACTATTATGTAACACGTGTGGTTATAAATACGTTTTTTTTTTCTTTTTCTTTTTTTAAAAATATTTTTTCTCTGCTTTTTTAACTTCAAGGCCGGATCTATCATGCTCGTGCATTCCTCTACCCGGTAATAATTTTCAATATCCTGTTCTTTAAAAAATCAAAGTCTTAACAAGGTGTTTCATCTCTGTTCGTTCTTTCAGTGCTACATATGCAAAAAGAAGTGCCAGATTTAAGTTTGATGGGGTCCTAAGCTATTGAAAAGGATTACGTCAAGCTTTAGGGGATCCCTTATACGCCAAGCTTTCTCTCTCAGCTACAAAATATCGCCTTTTTTTAAGGTTTGAATATATATGCTAATTTATGGACCCAATGAAAATCTAAAGGAAAACAATGGCCCTTTAAAAGCAGGACTGGGAAACGGAGGCTTCATTATAAGTGGTGCTAGATAACAGGCACCTCATTACAAGTGGGACTGAGAAATAGAGCCCTATTACTTGCTTCATAAAAGCCTAGTACATAATACAAAACACCATTGTTGCCATGTGCGTTTTATCTTATTTGATTTTCCTTGTTATTTGGACATTATATTTGAATCAGTTTTCTTCTTTAAATTTTTTGGGCTCCCCAGCGAGTGGGACCCTAAGCTATAGCTTGTTTAGCCTACACGTAAATCCGGTACTCGCAAAGAGGTCTAGGTACAAAAATGGAAAATATAGATTAATGTTATAATTCACTTTTATAGATGGTCAGTTTTTAGAATAGATTTTTTGTAAATATTAAATCATTAGTCTATAAACTACATAGTTACCGTTTCGATTGCCAACACAACAGAAATATGAATTTTAAAGGGAGGTGTTGAAACTTAAATTTCTCTCCTGGAAATTTTTAAGTTTGGAGGAAGGTCACTTGGTATCCAAGCGGAACATATTTTACTACAAACATATTATAGTACACACTACTACAAACATATGGTGGTATACACAAGTGTATATCTGTTAGTGATCTTTTCTTATTTCCCAAAAATGGCCATTTTGTAATCGGGGATCAACCGGGCTCATGCTCACTATTCCAAATGGACAGCGCTGCCCATACGGGTGGGTGAAACTGGCATATATCGGAAGGGCTGGGACTTGACCCGGCTGATTTTTTTTTTTTTTAAACTTAATCGTGGATTGGGCTTCTTTTTAAGTTTTCTAACTTAATCGTGATTTCTTCAAGTCTGAAATTCCCGCATATTTCTTTTTAGATATTAAATTAAATTAAATTAGTTTTGAAAAATATATGGGTTCTTTTCTAAACACCGTTTCATGACAAGATTAAATTTTAGTCCATTGATAATACAGGCGACTTTTGAATTATTTCTTGACTATTTTTAATAAAAAACAGAGTTGGCTACAGTAGGAGCCCATGAAATCTATGGGGAGAGAGGCCTGGGATTCGCGCTCACTATTGTCAATGAATCTCACGTCAGCTCAGATTCAGGCGATCAAGCTCGGGCTAGCTATTTTTTAATAAAGTAGGTACTACAGATATACCACATTGAGTTGACACCTAGTCTTCTGTTCCGAGCACTGCCGTTGTCTGAAGTAATTCCACTCCCTTTCGCTAAGGATCTCTCGCTTAGCAACAGCTGAATCCTTACTGGCTCAACGCGTGGGTGTGTCGAGGGTGAGTTTTAGTTCGCATTTTTGCCACGGCTCAAGACATTTTGGCAGCTCTATAGCTCGCACTCGCTAGCCCAGAGATCACAAGCGAGTTGAGAGCTCTCGGGGCCAATAAATGAATGCCAGCCAGTGTAATTAGTGAAAATGAAATTAAACATTTCAGCTTACACGACCCACAAGTATGCCCTTGAGGCTCAGGGAGACGATGAGTAAAACAAGTGAATGACGATGGAAGAGGTGGAATGAAAATATGGGAGGAAACAAGAGTACCCCGAGCAGAGATAATACTGTCTGTGACCATGAAATCAGTGTTACCATTACTACAACTAAAATTACAGAGACTGTTTCTCTGTGATATATCTACTCATACCTAGGAGTACGAGGACTTCTCAGACATCCTGTATTGTTGTATTTCTAATTCGTAACAATATATGACTTGTACGGCTGGCTACAAGACAAGCCATCATTCTCGTTTCGTATAAAAACTTCTGAAAATGTAAGAAATTTGCTATACGTCTAACGTCACTTGTAAACACAGAGCTGTCCGCAGATACATATCAGACGGATACCGAAATATTATAAAACTTTTGACTCTCCATTGTTATTTTGAGATAAATGGCGGAATAATAAACAGAATAAAACTTAGCACCACCGGAACACATTTGTTTTTCTCCGTATAGAAGTCTGCAGCGGAATTGCTAAAATTTAAGAGTTGCCACTACAGATATCACGAAACTGGTAAAATTGGGTGAAAATATAATTGCAAAATTATACACAAACAGAGAACGTAAGTGAAATAAAACAATTCACTAAAATTATATGTCATAATTGTGGAAGTAGAATGACTTACCTGGAAGCCTGTTTCTGTTCGCATCTCCAATGATCCATAGTTCCGTTCTCCCCTATTCGGCTCCATTGGACCTCGTTATGGGCATCTGGAAGGTCTATTCGGCCTACAAGTATAACATTACCACAAGGATTAAGTCATCGGTTTAGCCGATAGTCCAGTCTACTACAAAACTTAGTATAATAATGGTAAGTTTTAAAGGCTATTACAATCACTGAAAATATTTAGGGGTTCAAAATCGAAGAACTAACAAAGTGTGAGGCATTTATGGTAACTAATTTCTATATTCAAATACGTAACTGCATTATCAGGTTTTTGTGAGAAAAAAAAACAGTAGAAGATGTAGCTAAAAATTGCAAATTGGTGTCCCCATTAAACACCATGGTCAATCAAATACTGCAATTTTATTACTTTCTTAAGGTTGCATACTTTTGTATAGATATTTTTAAGGTTACACGTTTCTATTTAAATATTTTAAATATTACATCTTTTAGTATAGTTATTTTTAGAGTTGTATACTTTTGTTTGGATATATTTAAGGTTGTATGATTTTATTTAGATATTTTTAAGGTGGTGTACTTTTCTTTCGAAATTTTTAGGATGGCATGATCTAGTTTACACTTTTAAAGTTATATATATATATATATATATATATATATATATATATATATATATATATATATATATATATATATATATATATATATATATATATATTAGATATTTTAAAGATTGTATGCTTTCATTTAGATATTTTTAAGATTTAGCCATTTTCGTTAAATGTTTTTGTAAGGTTGTGTACTTTTGTTTAAATACTTTAAACGTTGGATGCTTTTATTTTAGATTTTTAAGGTTGTATGCTTTCTGCTTAGAACTTTTTTTTTAAGTTGTACGCTTTAGTTTCAGACATTTTTAAAGGTTTATTCTTTCGTTTAAATATTTTAAAGATTGTATATTATATGTTTAGATATTTTATAAGGTTATATGTTTCTCTTTAGGCTTCCAGATGTTTTTGTTTAGAAATTTTAAAGGTTGTGTGTTTTTCTTTACGTTTTTAAATGTTTATCCTTTTGTTTAAATATTTTAAAGACATATTATATATATATCCAATTCATGTTATTTGCACACATTCTATTATATAAAGCTATTGTTCTCCAGATTGGTGATTTCATCAATATATTAGTGTTTGATTTTTTACACTAATAGAGGCCCGTGTTTTTTCGTGTTTTTAATGAACACGATAGTTCAATGAAGAAACTAAGTCCAAAATATTTTGAGTCTTTGGAAGACGAAAGTTTTCAAGGACGGTGTTATAGCTGTCGTAAGCGGGATAAATGTGTGTTTCTTTGTAAGTTAGAAATTTTAAAAATTTTCCCTGTATTCTTTCTTAGGATTTTTTATATTGAGATGGATTCCAAATAGCAGACGTAACTTTGAACGAACATATGCACTGTACAACTTTTATAATGTTGAAGAGTTCTTAAGTTCTTTCCCTGTTCTAATCATGAATCCTAATAGTTTGAATGCTTCACTTGTTATATTTGCAATGTGACTGTCAAACGTTAAATTAGCATCAAACGTAACACCAAGATTCTTAACTAAATCATATCTATTTAAATTTTTATTAATTAAATAATCGAAGTGACAAGGTGATTTGCTCCTAGTGAACGGTAACACTTTGCACTTGCATTGACTCCAAGTTGATTAGAAGAGCACCAGCAGTTACTAATATCATCTAGATCTTGCTGCAGTTTTATGTTATCGTTTAGAGAATTGATTTTAGCGTATATTTTTAGATCATCCGCAAACAGTAATTTTTGATGGTCAGGAATGCAGTCTGGTAAGTCATTAATAAACAAGAAAAATAACAATGGTCCTAAGTTTGAATTCTGAGGGACTCCTGATGATGCAATATATTCTTTAGATTTGTATGCATTAAAAAGAACGGATTGTCTACGATTAGACGAGTATGACGAGAAGAATTTAATCAAGGGCGGAGAAAAGTGAAAAAGCTTTAATTTTTCCAATAATATGTTGTGATTAATTTTTTTCAAAAGCCTTTTCAAAGTCAATATAAATCACATCGACTTGGCTACCTACATCTAATGAATTCGCTATAAAATCTGTAATGATTGCACGATTTGTTAAGTGAATATTTGTGGAATATAGCCACGCTGTTTATCTGAGATAATCGGTTTGATGATTCAAGATTCGTCGATACAAGATATGCTCAAATACTTTGGCAAAAGCAGGTAATATTGCTACTGGTCGAAAGTTAGTAATATCTTGGGCATTGCTGGGTTTTGGAATTGGACAAATGAAAGCTGATTTCCATTTGTCTGGGTCTGGGAAAGTGTTTGTTTTTTAGTGACAAACTGAATGCAATTAATAGGGGATATTTAAATATACAGCACAACCCTTCAGAATGTAAGAGGAGAGAATTACATCAGAACCAATTGCCGTTTTGGACTTAAGGTTCTTAATAGCCATTTCTATTTCTTTCAAATCTACGTGGCAAATACTTAGTAAATATATGTTACAATACCTATTATCTCGCAGATTTATGTTACGGTCAATTATCGTTTCTGAAGGAGAACGAACACTGTTCTGAAATACTTTGCGAAAGTATTCACTATTTCTTCATTACTACAAAGAATATGACCATGAAACTTTAATACTTTTGACGGTAGACGTATTTTCCTATTTTTAAGAAAATTCTACAATTAACTTGAATTCTTAGTGATAATATTTTCAGAATTAAGTAAGAATATGTTCATAGGCTAATTTGATGTCATTTTTGAGTATGGAACATATCGAGTCAGAAGCTGGCATTTATGTGCAATCTGTGGACACTTCAGACCAGTTTATGCGAGGTCGAGATTATCATGGTTTGTTGTCACACGATGTTCTGCCTTCGCACCCACGAACACACATTCGACACATCCATGACACCATCATCACATGTCTCACTCAACTGGCGATGGATTACAAGCGGTGTTATACCATGCAAATGGAGAAAAGAATGATCACACATTGTTCTTGTAATTGCCATTTTACGAGTATCGTATCAAAAACACACTCTTACCTCTGCCGCTAGAGTTCTGTGTGCCGTACGGTGTTGCCCTCTCTGTCACGCATTGCAACGAATGCTCGCGTATTTTAAAACAAACAGCACATTTCTATCTGTTACCAGTCCTGAGAAAAAAAATTGAGGTGTTATAGCTTAAATGCATCCCGTAATGCTTCTAGCGCGCTGGTGTTCTCACATGACAATAGAAATCGGAACACAAACAGTAAGACAATTCCTTAGATAGGAACTCAGAGAACACACCAGTACAAATCAGTTTTGTTGAATTACTACGGAAAACGCACAGAAAAAGACGGAATTTCCTTATATTTACACTGAAGAAAAAATATCTTCACTTTTTTCAAAAAAATAAACACAGAACCATGAATTTTGTTACTGTTGACTGATCATACAAAATTCCACACGGAAAAAAGAAGATAAAAATCCTCTTTATGCCAAGAGGAAGAAAAAAATCTTTCTCGTTACCATAACATCAAATCCATACGCAAATACATTTTAAAGGCTATTTTCTTAAGCATCTGTATATTTTCAAATTCAGTGCAAAATAACAGAAACCAAATACTACTTCTTCTCACGTAGGTAATATGTTCTTGTTAATGTTGCGGATTCTGTTAGCAACAAAAACAACCTACGCGTCTTGTTATTAAAATTATTGATGTAGAAAAAACAATTAGCACTTGTATAAGAGCATAACGGAAAGGTTTTTCTTTTTTTTTTTTTCATTTCTTTAATACAAAAGAACGCTCTTCCAGAATAATAATCAATACTCTTACCATGAAAAAAAAAAATATATATAAGGAAATATAAAGAAAAATGCCTTCTTCTTTCAAATTAGAAAACCACTTAGATTATGTTGCCATGACTACCAAATAGAGAGAGAAATGGTAAAGCAATTTGAAAATCTTACTTATCAAACAGAATACATTTTTCTTTCCCATGGTAGACAATTATTTTAAGATATGAAATTCTAATATATATGACAACTTGGACTTGTAATATTCTTTTATGTTATTTATTTTATTCATATATTAATAGTAACGCTGTAAAACGGAGAAAATGTTAATTTATTTCTTCATGATTTTGACAGTAAATATTATTATTACAGTATTATTATTATTATTATTATTATTATTATTATTATTATTTTATTTTCGCTCAAAAACTACACGATAATTTACCTTCAAGCATGTTATTTTATTCAATGTGACGTGACCCATCAATTGATATACACAGTGTGTTCAATAAGTTCCGGAACTACCTCGAAATAAAATTCTTAACGATAGTTTTAAAAAAAACGTTATCAGGTTTAGTTTTATACATACGTCCGTTTTTGCACCACATACTCGCGGGAGCGGTCGTAAATGTTCTGGATCACACTAAAAAGTTATCCACTGGAATAGCTTGTTCAGCACCACAGTCGCATTCCTGTTCTTTTATCCGTTGTCAAGTTCAGAGAATAAAGCAATGTGTTGTAATCATTTAAAAAAAAAAAAAAAAACGTGAAACCACGATTGAAACGTACAGAATGATGCAGAACCCGTATGAACATGATTGCCTTAGTCGAAGCAAAGTGTTCGAATGCTTTTCGCATTTCAAGCACAGTTGTGAGTGTCTGGAAGAGTATCATCGTCCTGATAGAACTGTGCGTGCCCAAAGTGAGGAAAATACGAATCGTGTCCGACGACCATCATAAACATCGCAGGTATTGGTGTAGTCATCGTTTAGTATCGTGAGCGATCGTCTTGACAAAAAATAAAAAAGTTCACAGTCCTTGAACATCGCTCATATTCGCCTGATTTGGCCCCAGCAGACTTCAATTTCTTTCTTACGCTTAAATTTGCCTTTAAGTGAATCTGACAGCGGTGCTGAACAGCATTCCAATGGACGACCTTCCTAGGGCGTTTCAGAGCCTCTACGACTTGTCTGCGAGAAAAATCTGTCCTCAAATGGAAGTTTTGAGGATGTTGCGTCATTTTAAGTGAATGTGACAGCGGTGGTGACCAAGATTCCAGTGGACGAACTTCCTAGGGTGTTTCAGAACCTCTACGACCGATCCCGCGGTATACTGTTGTCTTGATAGTGTCATAGTCAAGAACTTCAGTATCACTTTTATCTCAATATGGGGCATGATTTTCATACAATTTTGTTTCTCCATATTTTCGAAAAAATATGCATGATAATTCATATTCCAACAGGCGCGCACGTAGAAATTTTTGTTGGGAGAGGTCCAAGCTATGGGGAGGTCCAATACTACAACCCACCATGTCTATGTAGAATTAAGGGTCTTCATTACAGCGAAATTAAACTACCGCTAATTTTAAAGCTTTTCTGTAATATCTTCAAAACAAATAAAAAAAAATAGTCCAAAAGCAGAAACGTAGTGAACTAGACAATACGATTTTTCATGTGATACCGTTATCACAACTCAACTATCTGTTTTCGATTTGCAACTGTAGATAAATTTAGCTTTTTTTTTTTTTTTTTTTTTTTTTTTTGCGGGTTCTGTACCAAAAGCAGGTAGGTGAATTGTGGTAAAGGTATTACATGCAAAATCGTATTGTCTAGTTCACTACGTTTCTGCTTTTTAATTATTTTTATTTGTTTTGAAGATATTACAGAAAAACTCTAAAATTAGCGGTAGTTTAATTTCGCTGTAGTGAAGACCCTTAAATGGGCACTATTCTGCACCCGAAAAGACAATACGATAACTAATTGTAAAATACTTCCAACTATATTTTCAGAGGATCAAATTTGATGCTAGTCAATCATTTCCCTATTAAACAAGTATCGCTTTATTGGGAAAGTGTACAAATGTATGCTGTTAGGAAGTTTCTTGGGGGGTGGGACGGGCCCTGTGGACCCCCGTGCGTGCTCCCGTGATTCTTACACACACACACGCACGCCATTTTATTCAGCTCAAAGAGATCTACTGATTGGTTAATGCCTCATTCTTGGACAACAACTTCTCCGTTAATTCCTAATAATGTTGTTAAATTAAAAGTATTAATCATTCCAATAATTTTGTTCCCATTATTATTTGAATCACTCTGAAAAAGATATTCCGCTACTCTTTATCCTAATAATTATTCACGAATTATTCGTAACTACTCGATATCCGGAGCCGAAGACCTGGATTCAATTCCTGGTTGGAGCTCAAGTAGTTCGGATTCCACATTAAACTGTACGTCTATGTCTCATACAGCCTCGGTGGTCAAGACGATTTTATAGACTCCAAACTAACGAACTACTCGCTATTAAAATTGAATAGAATCATAAGTAGAAAAAGGACAATATTCTATAATACCTTACTTTCAGAAAACGAAAAACAAGATTGCTTGCCGGAAATGCCGCTGCTTACACAAACATGTTTGTATAAGAAGACATTTGTGGCCAGTGCCGTATTTACAACTTTGTTTCGGGAGGGGCTTTGCTAAATTTCGGGGGGCTTTGCCTGAAAATGTCAAAATTCTGCAAGACATTTCATGTACTTGACTATAGTAAGTAGATTTCGGGGGGGGCTTAAGCCCGGAAGCCCCCTTAAATACGCCACTGTGGCGTATGTTAAGACCTTTCATTTCCCAAAATACGAGGGTTGTCCAGTAAGTCCTTAGAAAAAGATTTTAAAAACATCTCTTTTTGAGTAGATCTTTCTATTTTGCAACATAATCTCCTTTTAGCTCGCCACATTTTCCCCAGCGTTTCTCCAACTTTTAAAAAAGTAGGATTTCGAAAGATTTTCAAAGTGGGCATCTGCTTGGGAGATGATGACCTCGTTCGACGTGAATCGTTTTCTGTCAAGAATTTTTTTCCAAGTTTTACAAATAAAAATGTCACTGGTGGCTAAATCTGATGAATACGGTGGATGTAATAATTCGAATTTGAATTTCATAATTTTCGCCATGGAAACTGCGAAAATTAGATGCCTGCGTGCATTTCTTGATAGACAAGATTTTTTTTTTCGTTGCCAAATGAGGATGTTTTTTCTTGATTCTTCTCTCAACTTGTGCAATAACGATGCATAATACTCTCCATTTATTGTTTCTACTTTTTTTTCAAGTAATTGATGTGGATGATTTCGTGTGTATCCCACAAAACTGTACTTATCACACTGTCTGCCATTTCACCGCCTTCGCCTTCTTCGGAACGGGATGCCTTTAAAAACACACTGTTTTGACTGTCCCTTTGTTTCTGGAGTGTAATAGTATAACCAAGTCTCGTCCACTGTTATATATCGATGCAGAAACTCGGGATTGCGACGAAAAAGCGCCAAACCAGCCTCCGAAACTGACACACGATTGCGTTTATTCTCCACTGAGAGCAAACGCGACACCCATCTTGCCGAGATGTTTTTTAAACTTTTTTTTTTCTTTTGGTGCAAAATTGAAAAAACTGTATCTTGTAATATGCCTGTGGTCTCAACTATTTCGCGTATTTTCATTCGTCGATCACTCGAAACCACATCGTGGATTTTGTCAATCATCTCGGAGGAAGTCAATTACACTAGACGTCCCGAACGATGTTCATCACTTGTGGATGTACAGCCACGTTTAAACTTATTTACCCAATCGTAAACAGTCGCAAACACAGAAGCAGATGTGCCATGAACTACATTCAACTCGGCTTTGATCTCTTTCAGTGTTAAACCTTTTAAATAGAAATGTTTAATAACCTCATTAAACTCATTTTCTCTTCATTTTTCTAAGTTTGTTTCAACTCAACAACTCGTTTTTTCTTCAATCGACTATGACGAAGAAACTATGTGACGGATATGGCTGAATTTTAACAAAAGTCTAATGAGGAATGATGCTTACTAGCCAACTAAAAGCAAACCGTTTTCGATACTGCGAGTGTCATCTGTCGGGTTTTCTGAAGATTTATTGAAAGACTCTCGTACCAAAAACGTGGTGAATTATTCTCCTTTCGAATATTCTCCTTTTTCCACTCGCCGATTCAATTATCCAAACAACGACTTGTTACACTAATATTTATTCCAACGATAACTAATAGTTATTTCAACAACTCCTTTGTATACTGCAAAAGTTAATTCAGTGTTTGGACATCTTCCGAAGCAACTTTGGGTGAGTGTTTAACAAGTACAGAAAAAAAAAGATCCTGAAGTATACAGTGGAGTCTTTAATTCGAAGTCCAAGGGCACAAGAAAAAATTCGAATTATCAAAAATTCGAATTAACCGAAAACTCTCATTTTAAAGTAAAATTAAGTGAACAAAATAACTGTACTGTATATGAAAAACTAATTAACATGCGATGCACCTTACCTATAAAGCACCACATTTTCGTAAGGAATTAGAATAGGCGCCGCGATTCGACATTGTGCATAATGCAAGCCAATAGATCACAAACGAATCTGCTTACCTTTTTGTCACTGTTAATTAGTTTAGTTAAATAGAATTGCACAAATATCTCGTTCTTGCAAGTTATTTGCTAGTGGAGGACAGGGTTTAGGGTCATTGACATTTCTACAGAACGGATGGACACTTCCAGGTTATGAGGAGGTGTAGAGATGCGTACCAAGTATCTTCTGACGGATTTTCTATAACGGGAGGGAGTCCAACTGAGGTGATATCAACAAAATTTCTCTTTCCCATGGTCACTTCTGGATAAGATAACAGATAAATAAAAATCAGTTGAAATTACATTGTTCTATTTGCAATTTGTCGAACACTGCAAATTTTTCCAGTGTAAATACTTCGAATTATCCAAACAGGAGGTTCAAATGTTCGATTTACCCACGATTTTTTACCATGTTTTTAATACAGTTTTCAAGGGAATAAGCTTACGTTTGAATTATCCAATACTTCGATTTATCCAAGTTCGAATTAAAAAGAAAAAATGAAATCCTTGAATTTTACGTCCCACGGTTATACCGGTTAGGCTAAAGAAGACGGTGATGATGAGTAACGAATGAAATGGTGGAGTGAAGAAAGTGGGAGGAAATGGGAGAACCCCGGAAAACCCCACGCACACGGTGTTTGTCCACCACAAAGTTCACTTGGCGCGGGGTGGGATCGAACCCGGGACCCCAAAGCACCAGAGGTGAACGCTCTACCACTGAGCCACCGCGGTCGAATTAAAAAGAGTCCTCTGTATATCAATGAACAAAAAAAAAGTATAAAATGTATTCTAACAGTGGCTAATAGAGGAATGAATGTCCTCTAACAGCGTTTAATGAAATATTCCAGTTTTACTTTCCACGAATATGGCCTATAGGCTAAAGAAGACGGTGATGATGAGAATGAATGAAATGAGGTGGAATGAATAAAGTAAGAGTTAACGACAGAACTTCGAGAAAACTCAGGAACACGGTGTTTTTCCAAAACTCACGTGGCCCTAGCTGGGATCGAACCAGGGGCTCCACGCACCAGAGGTGAACGCTCTATCACTGAGTCACCGTGGTCCTTCCTAAGATAGTTCGAAATGTATCTTAACTTCTGATGTGTACGGGATGAAACAACCTGTAAACGTAAAATTGGTTGTGTGTAAAGTGCTTTAACATTATTTAAAAGTCGTTTCCGTGCCCATACATTAATTGTTCCGTGCCCATACATATCAGAAATTTAGTTCGTTTCCGTGCCCATACACTCATTGGACATAAACCTATCAGTTCATGTCGTTTCCGTGCCCATACACTCATTGGACATAAACCTATCAGTTTAGGTCGTTTCCGTGCCCATACACTCATTGGACATAAACATATCAGAAATTTAGGTCGTTTCCGTGCCCATACACTCTTTGGACATAAACATATCAGAAATTTAGGTCGTTTCCGTGCCCATACACTCATTGGACATAAACCTATCAGAAGTTCAGGTCGTTTCCGTGCCCATACACTCATTGGACATAAACATATCAGAAATTTAGGTCGTTTTCGTGCCCGTACATTCCTTAGACATGTCAGAAATTAAGGCCGAGTCCATGCACATAAACTCCTTGGATATATCAAAAGTTCAGGTCGTTTCTGTGCACGTGCACTCCTTGGATATACCAGAAGTTCAGGTCGTTTCCGTGCCCGTACAATCCTTGGACATATCACAAATCAGGTCGTTTCCGTGCCCGTAATCTCATTGGACATATCAGAAGTTAAGGAACACTGAACACTCTTACGGCAGTTCCTATTAACCACTATTAGAATGCATTCTAGACATCTATAGAATACTTCAGGACATCGTTGGATGTGTTAAATAATGGCCACGACCAAAGTTTCTAAAGAAATAATGAAGTCGTTTCTAAAGAATGACCACGACCAAATCATGTTCAAAAACTGATTTATTTTTGTAGTGTAAGGGCCAGTCCTACAATATCCTGATATTCTTTCTGATTACTATCAGTCAGAATTAGATATCAGGAAGTTGTCAGTTACTTTAACCCGTGGTTCGTTCTACAATATACTGTGCCTGATATATACTCTGTCAGATAGTTAACCCGAAGCAAGGTTTTAACGGACCATTTGATTGGTTGGTTTTCTGTTGCTCATACTGAAAACAATTGAAGCGTCAAGTGCGTTTTCAGTATGCTGTTTAAATTATCCTATTGAAAACATGGGAAACAGAAATGAGTACCGGTGTTTTTTGTTATGCACGTTATTGTCTAGGGGTACACTATCGTAAAGGCAAACACAAACTTAAGTAATAAACTACATTTTATAATACTACACGTAATAACACAATCTGAGCTTTTAATTAATTCATTTATTTGATATTCCACCTCTAAAAATATGTAAATTAGATTAATAATTTAGATATGTTTTTATATATCATTCAATTTCAATAATTAAACTCTGTATTTTATATAGACTATATTTCTTCATCTTCTAACTACACAAATTACATGGCGCTTATGTGCGGGCACTTGTAGCCAACGGGTACTACTTATCGTTATAAATTGGCATATATTCGAGCTAAAATGGTCTTCTAGGCCTCGCTATATATTGAACAATCTCCTCATCGTCCTCAGACACCATCAACAATTCTTCGATTTCGTCCATGATTCACTACACGACAACTAACAAGTAGCTGATAGCTCTTAACAGGCAATTGAACTTCCTGTCAAAGTGCCAACCAGCTGATAGGGTTTATCAGTCACCTGATTGTTATCAGGACATTGCAGAACACGTATCGGTAAAATGTCAGGAGGATATTTATATCAGACAGATATCAGAAGATGGTAGGATTGGCCCTAAGACGGAACAGATAATTATTCTCTGGATGCATAGTTTTAGCTAGAAAATGTTTGCGGAGAAACACTAGGAAGAATGTGAGAGGATAATAAAAAAATATAGATGTTACGGAGGGGAAAAACAACAATCCCTGAAGATGAGCAGAAGGTAAGATCCAAGAGCACACTTTCGCTGATGAAGTGTTAGCCCTCACGTTTGTTAAGGATACAGTCAGTCAACTGACATTAGAAGTACTTACCCACAAAGGCCTCACAGAAGAATCTAATGCTATCACCTAACAAAACGTATTTGTCTTCGGGCTCGTACGTCGTTAGCGGTGGGCCGACGTATCCATCCTCATCTGAAATAAAGCATGAAAGAATAATTATTCGAACTGATATCACAGAAACACTGGTTCTTAGACTTATTCTATAAAACACTAACCGTCTTATGCAGAGTCATTTTGACGTATGATTAGCGTTATACTAAAAGCCTGACTACTGTAGGAAACATATGTTAGTTAAACTCTTTAGTATGATATTAATCACTAGTCAGAACGACTCTGCATAAGGCCCTAAGTCTCTTATTTAATAATGCTCTATATATTTAAAACTTGACATTTTCTTTGAAACGTGTTTCTCAATCAGAGTCGAGGCTAGAGATTTCGGCGCCCTTTTTTTTAAAAAAAATAAGGGAAGCAGCTGATGCTACGCTGAATTATTTATCAAGCTCCTTGGACGGACCATTGCAACAACCAAAAGCGACCATTATGTGTAAGAGCTGTTTTCAAGATGCTTATTTTCAACTTTTTGTTAAACTTGACAAAACTATTTTTGGTTGTATACAAATTCGCTTGGAGAACAGTTATGGAAATGTACAAATATTACAACGTTTCATACTATCGATAAGAAATGAAATGTCAATACATTAGAAACTATGTGTTTTTAAAACGTTCCCAATTATAGTAATTACTTAATCTCTTAATGAATGAAAATTGTGAATTTCAAGTTACTAGTTATTAATTAACACACACACACACACACACACACACACACGTATACGCGTATTTGCGTACTTGTTAGCTCCGAGTTGGGAGACCGACTTGTTGGAACCAAATGTGCATAAAAAACTAGAAGAGATACAAAAACGAGAGTGAGATCAAAATGCATGAATTTTATTCAGATTTGCGGTGGGAAAATACTTATGTCGCTATTTCTTGCAGTTTCTTGGGAAATGCGTATGGTGCCGTACCATATTTGTTGGATCCTGGTGCCAACATTACCTGCAAGATATAAATGGCACCGGTACCAATAACATATCTGGATGATCTAATGTTACACACACACACACTATTAACACTCTTCTACAGAATTGCAGGCGTTATGAGGACCTCTACAGTGTTGCAATATTTCAGTTATCTACAGTGTAAAATAATAGCACAAAGTAGAAAAGTACACGCAGTTTTGGGGAAATAGGTCTACAAGAATGTAAAAATATGTGGAAAGAAACTATATAGTTGTTTATATTTAAATTATCAGATATTCGTCAAGTGAACTGCCTACACTACTCCTTAAATCTGGCAACCACGTTAAACCGGGAGACACACTGTAGGTTTGGTCTCCACTTCGCTTTATCGGAGTAGAAGTGGGTATTTAAAACAAGTTCTACTGGGAAAGAAACAACTCGTTCGTAAACGGGCGAAAGGCAGTTCGAAGTTTGCTATGACCACAACTGCTCGCTGCATTTGTTAATAAACGCTCAGAAAGATATATCCACCTTTTCAATTTACTTTCCCCCCATTCAAACAGTTCCTCTACCTTCTACGTGACGATGACGTAGAAACATTCTCACGACAGTGAGACTCTTTTTATATCACATTCGTCGATAGAAAGGAAAAGCATAAGATCTGAACTGTTTCGAAAGAAAAATGTTAATACAGAAACATAAATAGGATATGCTGAGAATTTTAAAGCGTAGCTATTTTTTGCATTTTCTTGCTATGTACTTAGACGTTCAATAAAGGACATTTTTAATTGCTTTTCGGAGAGATGAACAGGACTTTTGATCGGGCTCTTATACTGATCATATGAATTTAAATGTATTTCACATTTGACACTTTAAGGAACAACTTAATTACATTGAAACATGTGCACTCAGTACAAAAATTGCACATTAGAAAATGACTGTGACAACTTTGTTTCCACATTTGTATATAACTTCTAGAATAAGAAAATATTCTTGTAATTGTCTTGGTCACTGTGTAAGATAATTCTTTTGGCCATCATTATTATATTACTGAATGCCTCTCTAACAAGGTAACTTACGGACGTGTAACTCACTGATTTGAATGAAACTTTGCATATTTGCACAACATCGGAAAGGAATCGACACGTATTTAAAAATAAAAAAAAAATCGGCAATGGTCCGGGTTTAAGGTCTCTCGATAACCCTTTGAACATAAAGGAAGGTTTTGAAGCATAGACAGAAAACAATCATTTAATATAGAAGAACCCAGAGAGGTTTCAGGACAGCTGATTCAAAATCTGACGTCAAAATTAGAAAATTCAAAATGGCGGATTCAATATGTTGATTACAATTAACAAAAGTCTTCTGGTTTGAAACCTGCGTGCACTTAGCCCCCCCGCCTCATGCTAAATTTAAAAATTTTATTTAGTAACAAATTTTTACTGGGACGGGGGATATAGTAAGGGCATACTGTTCATTGATTATCTTCAGGGTCCAACGATAATTACAAGTGACTACTATTCACAACTGATTCCAAAAGTAAGGCAGGCAATCAAGGGAAAACGCAGCTACACATGAAAGTGTTGCTGCTGCAGAACAATTCTTCTACTCACAAAAGTCACCTTACCTCCACCGCTATTGCCGATGCCGGGTATAAAATACTTGAGCACCCTCCCCACTCTCCAGATCTTGCCCCAAGTGACTTTCACCTGTTTCCCAAGATTAAGTAGCACCCGCAAGGAACAAAGTTTGCCAACGATGTTATGCAGGCTGCCGAAAAATGGCTTCCAGCCGTCAAGGATTTTTTTAAAAAAAAAAAAACTGGTATTCATGCTCTAGAACATTGTTGGGAGAAGTGCATTATAGTGATATGGGACTATGTGGCAAAATGGAAAATCTTCTATATCGAAATATCGAACACTCCTCCTAATATCACTGAACACTGCCTACATTGCCTAATTCACCTAAATATACCGATTTTCGGCCCTATAGAACGTGAGAGGTGTCGGTTGACAACTCCTATGCATGAAATTTTGCCTCTGTCGTCTCCCGCGTTGTATGGATAATATCTCACGAGGATACAGTGTCTTTAGATTTATTTAGGATGTGTTTTTTGCGAAACCAAATAATCAGCACGTCTTCAGAGTTTGGCAATATTGTTGGTGACCTTTCGGTATTTGACGTTTTCTCAAGCTTGCGTTCGAAAGACGGCTCCACGAATCGTATACCGAAATCTTTCGATGTATCAGAGGTAAAGCAAAACATTTCTGTAATTGGTGTAGAGCCCAGGCTTCGCGAGTCGTTATGGTCATTGTAGTTAAAGGAAGAAAACATTCTATGATCCAAGGCCGCAAACAATAGGAGTGCAGACATGCCAACACTTTACAAAAGTAAACAATAGTTTCCAGTGCATCACTAAGGTCTGGCGCTGATATTAATTATGCAACAACTTGGCACAATGGTGACGGAACCGGTTTTGTCTTATCTATCTGTAGAATAGAACAGTGATGGGCAAACTACGGCTCACGGGCCAGATGCCACCGGCTGAAACATTCTATCAGGTCCGCAGTATGGAAAATAAAATGAAATCGTTAAGTTTTACGTCCCACGGTTATGCCGGTTAAGCTAAAGGAGACGGTGATGCAGGGGTGTGGCCACGGGGGGGCCCATCGGGGCCAGGCCCCCCCAAATGAGTTCTTGGCCCCCCCAAATGACCAGCTTATAAAACATCATCGTAAGATTACCTCGCTTCAGTCATTTAAAAATAACAAAGTTTACATATAATTAATAATTTACGGTAAAATAGTATGGAAAATACTATTTTAACATACCAATAGAAAAATAGTGTAGTATCCAGGGGCGTCGTTAAGGGGGTAAGAGTGGAGCTTCCCCACTCCCCCAAAGTTCCCAATTTCTTAACAAGTTGGCAAATTAAAATACCTAGTTTAGTTGGTAATTTGAAGAATGCCGTTTTGTTCGTGCTGCAAATCATTTTCAGTTCTTTTATAGACTTGGCATAAATTTTGTGTAGTTTCCTATCTTGAAATAAATTGATATATTCCTTGAAAGCTTCTTTACTTGTTGTAATTAATCAGTGTCGGATTTACGTATAAGCTAAACAAGCTATAGCTTAGAGCCCCACTGTTTTAGGGGTCCCGAAAACCTGAAAAAAACTGGATATCAATTTCCAATGTATAAGAAAATCAATCAATAAAATAAAATTTACATATACGTAGGACATAGCAACAGTGCTTCCTGTTGTGTAGGCTACTATGATGTAAGTAATGGTGCCCCTTCTGCTAGTCTGCTTCCTAAAATATCATTAGTTTATCCATTTCAGTATATAGGGTGCCTACGTTCACCGGGACACATAAAGGGTCCCATTACCTTCAACAGTTTAGGGCCCCACTAAACCTAAATCCGACTCTCAAGTTATCACACTTCACTTTTGTTCATTTGATATTCCTAAACATTTTGAAGAATCTTTAATGAAAAATCGGGAAATTGTACCACTGGCAAAAGCTGAATAGAGGTGGCGTGCAAAATTAAAACAAAGACAGAAGAAGCGTTTCGGTTGCAGGTAGAGTATTGGACGCAAAAGCATTTGATACAAGAGCGTATACAAGACAACACGTAGATTGTGGAGATTAATAAGAAAATAATAAGAATTAATATGCCTATTAATAAAATAAGAACAAGGCAGTGACTGGTTAGTATAAACTTTTTACTATGTATAGTATGTAAATTTAACAAACTTAAGAGTTTTTTCCCAATATTAAAATATCAAAGATAAGTAGATTTTGATACCAGAGTGAATATGTTGTGTAACCGTATCTGCTTTGTGTGTGAATAGACCTTTGCCTTTGAACAAAAAGTGATCATATTAATATGAATGAAAACAATAGATTATTTCAGTTGTTTTGCAGTAAGACTCTATTTACAGGGCTTTTCGACTAGGGAGAATTGAACAAAATGTGTTTTGGGAATGGTATCACAGTTGATTTCTGGGGTGTTGTTCGCTGGGGATGTCAAGCAGTGCCGTGCCTTGTGGTTGGGCTACCGCCCCGGGTGCAGATGTAAAGGGAGACGAACTTCGGGAGGAAAATGCATGTGTGTGCACATGTATAAAATGCAAGGAAAAAAGTAATTAAAAGTGCTCAAAATCAAGAGAAAGCAGGGATTAATTTTGAAAATTTTCTACCACTTCGCGCCAAGCATGGTAGCGCTTCGCGGCTGGTCTGTCGATCTCACCCATATGTACGGGGGCACCGTCGTATACTCTCCCCCCGGGCGCTGAGTTACCACGGCACGGCACTGGAGTCAAGTCATTTCGTCGCTTCCGCTGTGAACCTAAGTGCAAGATGCCAAGTCAAATTTTGGGGTTCGAAACAATATGTCTGCTTGGTGAAAGCATAGACCGGTGTGTGTTTCACTTCATTTTCATACAAATGTGTTGCCTTTCCTACCTTATTTTTAATCCCGTAATTGCTTCTTTCGAAAGTTAAACAAAAATTGCAATTCTTCCTTCTTCCGCATTTGTAAGTCAAAGCGTATGTTACTTATGTAGCTCATAAGGCCGCAACTATGGGGGAGGAAGCGAGGCACGTGCCCCGGGCGCGTGGTTGGAGGGGCGCCTAAAAGGGAGGTTATATATTAGTATTTTTCCTGTCGGTATTTAATATATTTCATCAGAGTGCGAAATCATGAAATCGAAGTGGGAGGAGACGAGGACTGAAGAGTTAAAAAATGCGCAATTCTATGCTTCAAAGTTTCGATATAGGAAGTTCACGTATTTGGGCATCCAGAAGTAGTAAACTATACAAAGTTAGATGTTACTAGTATACCGCTGATCACTAGTTCATTTAATAATTAAATATGAAATACACGTTAATTACATATGAATTACGGTAATTACTTTGGAAACTTCTGACATTATTTCAGTGTATTATCTCCCCCAGCAAGGATTTAGTGAGGGAGTTTTGTTCAAAAATATTCAGTGGGGGGAATTCCCCTGTTTCCCAAGGATTTCGCACCCTGTTTTTCACAATTTCACTATTTCAATTCGATAATAAATAATGAATTTAATGTAGAATCAAATCTCATATTATAATATGTATTATAGTGCATCTTCTCTAACTACATACATTATTCATTTTGGTAGAAAATCATTCTACAAAGACATTCCCTCATGCTTTCTCCCACTTCTCTGCCAGAGCCTTTTTCCGCATCCTACCCAACAAGATCCGACGTTTTACCAAACGTCCTTATAGTATGAAGTAGATGAGCTAAGGAGGTATTAGCCTGGTCTCTCACTGAACCCTCAATTGAATGTTTATGTAAATTATATGTCCCTATATCACAAGCAGTAAATGTAGCCTACCTTATTCTACATTTTTTATGCATTTCTACAACAGATTATAGCTTTAGAGGTCCTTGTGAGGATTGGGTGAAGCCTAACCTAGCCATTAGTTGTCAAATTAGCAGTTGTGCATCGTGCATGGTGATAATGATCCTGAGTTGAGGTGTAAAATTGCACTCGAAAGTGGGACAAGGGCTGTTCGTATTCGCATCTCAGACGAGGCATGGAATGGGACGAATATGAAAATAAGGTTGCTGTAATAGATTTCCACAGGGTTGGTAAAAGTGAGACTAAGACTTTCGAAACACTTTTCATTTTTTTAAAGTAAGACTTGGCATTTTTTTAAATCAAAACTTGGCAATGTCAAGTTTCATTCCCCCCCCCCCCCAAATCTTGTAATGCTCGCTACGCCGCTGATGGTATCTCTTCCTTATACCGATCGGAAAGTAGCATGGTATACTTTTTCTGTGACAGCAGATTACACAATTTACTGCGATTTATATTTGACAGTTTGATGACAAACGTTTTAACAAGATACTATAAATACTACCATAAAACATTGGTATTAAATTCATTTGTAAGTACATTATATTTTTATATGCTCTACCTCGTGTTTTATAAAACATTTTTTATCATATGGAAAATTTGGTGAAAAACAAAGTTTTTATTTATTTTCTCAGTTTGGATTTCATTCGTTTTTTAAAAATGCTACTTGGTGTAAAACAGGAAGTAAGTTATAGCTGTTAATAAAATAATCATGTTTGTTTATTCACGAATAATAAATAAATATTTTTGTTAGGAAATGTTAAAGAAATTAAGTGCAATTTTAAAGAAAATCAATCTTATGTAGATAGGTTCTGTGTACAAAAGCTTAAACTGAAATAGTTACGCACAAAGGTATAACATTTGGTCCGGGACACTAGTTCTGAGTTAAATATAATAAAAACTATCTGGAATATAATTTATGGAGAAAAAGTATAATAATAATAATAATAATAATAATAATAATAATAATAATAATAATAATAATAATAATAATAATAATAATAAAAATGATAATAATAATAATAATAATAATAATAATAGTAATAATAATAATAATAATAATAAGCTTAAAAGCAGTGGTTTTAGTGTTCCGGACTCAAAAACACTAGCTGCAACACATTTTTTGGCTTGGCCCCCCTTCAAAAACGACAGGCCCCCCCTACATTAACCTGCTGGCTACACCCCTGCGGTGATGATAAGAGATAAGTGAAATGGTGGAACGAAGAAAGTAGAAGGAAACGGGAGAACCCCGAGAAAACCCACGAGCACTGTGTTTGTCCACCACAAGGTCCGCAACATGAGTCCTGATCTACAGAATTTAACTTCACTTCTGAAAATCCGTGAATCCCATTTTAATCAATATTGTGAGAAACTTGTAGAAATGCTGTACAAATTTCATTTACCACTTCCACTTTATAGTCTTTCAATCGTGGGATTAGTATTACAAGAAGTCTTTTTTTTTTTTTTTTAAAGAAAATGTATAGGCCACCTAATTGTTCTTTTTCTTTGAATATTAGCCCGCCAAAGTGTTTTTCTTTTTTCTTTCGGCCCCTTCCTAAATAAGTTTTCCCATCATTGGAATAACACCCAAGCCCTGTGCAAAACAGTTTCGAGGTTCACCCCTCCTCCAGGGGTCTGGAGGATCGTTGCTACCACCTGCTTGCCTGATAATATTATTAGCACTGTTGGTTTACTTAATAGTATGCATGCTTGCGATAGAACAACACAAATTTATCGAATTAAAAAATTGGCGATTTAAAAAAAAGTTGGATCATTATATAACAGTTAAGTAGTTGTTCTTATCAAAAACAGAGAACCAGTGGCGGATCCAAGGGGAGAGCTATAGGGTCTATAGCCCCCCCCCCTTGACGCTCAGGTATACACTGGATAAAATGAACTTCAATCCTGCTTTACACTGGATAAAACGGCAAAATATGGTTTAGCCCCTCCCTTGATCATATCCTGGATCCGCCCCTGCAGAGAACCATTATGGCAGCCAAGTTTTGCTTCTCATCGTTCTCTCTAACTAGACCCGATACAAAGAATGTATTAATTTTATTATATTTAAGTCCGATATAGGAGGGGTGTTCAAATGGAAAGGTGAAAGATGACACTGTTGGTATAATCGATGTCTTTGTTAGAAAGTAATTACCAGACGCTGAGCACAATTATCCCACTGTATTATGAGCGGAAGGATTCCCTGTTCCCAGAAATCCAGTGGGTGTGATAGCAGCCAGTTTTACATTGTTTCTTTCAGTTCTCGTCCGAGTTCAAGCACTTGCCTTTGAGATGTCTTTTTAGCGGACCAAACAGATGGAAGTCGGAGTGAGATAGGTCCAAACTGTAGGGCGGATGCTCAAGCTGCTCCCACTTCAAATTATTATTCAGTACACTCCGTGTGACCTGCTGGACGTGTGGATAAGCGTAATCGTGGAGCAGAATCACTCCACTTTCTCACTGACTTGTTGGACACACAGTCTCTCCTGTATACAGTCACCATCCGGCGATGAATATCGACCGATTAAACCCCTTTCCCAGTCAGAAATCGGATAATACCTCGCTGCTCCTCAATCGTCAAATGTTTCATTGTGAACGCTATTATTTCCTGACACACACTGCCGAGTCAATTCGACTTGGACGGAACACATAATTGCCTGATTCTCTCCTGCATCATGTGAAAGGCAGCTACGCATGGGCACAACCAGGCCGGACACTACATTCTCTCCTTAGATGTCGCAGTACTTTATTTCAAAGCGATATAGTTATTCCTACTTCAACACACGACGTTTGTTTTCTACGATGTTTCGTACTTTTTCATTTGAAAATTCCTTGTATATATGACCTTGGGGTACGGGACTTAACAATGAGACCGCGAATGCACTTTTGGTATACGTGGTCCCGCACACATTATCAATAAATCCACATAATTACCGCCATTGTATGTCCTTCGTGAGATATTATGATTATGGGTTCAAATCAGTTATGCCAACTTCAAACGTTATAAAATCCCATCTCGTAGTGTAGAAATTCCCATTTTGCTCTTGAGTTTCCCACATTATGCTAATTATAATTTTACGAAACTTGCAAAGTAAGAAAAACAGAAGTACTGAATGTTATTTTCTGCGATATATAATTAATTATCCGCAAATATCGATTTTCTGCGTTTCTAAAGTAGCTTCTAAAGAATGATTTTTCTTGAAAGAAGCAATTTAGTATGTTGATAGAAACAAATATATTTTGTTTTCGAAACTTATTATTTCTGCCACTCCTTTGTGCCATTATCTTCTACTGGATGTAACAACAAAGATTAATATGAAAATAACAAGAAAAGGAAATAGGCAAAATACAAAAAAAATCTTCATTTCGCAGTATATATTTTCAACGCCAGAGCACAATTTACGTTTGTTGGCGGCCGACAGCAGTTTTTTTTTTTTTTTTTTAAAAAGACATTTCCCTCTAGCATGTGTCTTCTTGTAGCATAAAATTACAATTACCTGATTACAGATTGAAGATTTACTAGGCTATTTTCGGTCCTTAAAGTAATTGTTGTCGTCGATAAGGTGTAAAAGTCCCACATAAAAATCCCTCATAACTTCCTTTATCCCTTTTCTAATAGCAAATGTTTAAAAAAATCCTACAATATGGATTTATCCCACGAGTTGGTATCATTGGTTCAAGTTTTAGTGGTGGTAGTTGCTTCAAATACAAACCCGAGCAATGTGTTTTGCATATTACATTAGTGTGTCCCTTGTCATATAACCTAGGTGCTAAAAAGGGAGATTTAATTCCAACCAGCCGATCAATGAGCGTCGTAAGCCATTGGCAATTTTCACAGATTAGAAAACCAAAACTAATTTGCGATTGAAACCGTAGTGCTAATGAAATGTCATTATAAAAGTCCTCTGTCTTGCCGTAAATCTTCGTGGGTTGTAATGTTAGGACATTTATCGTTAAACAAACACCTAAATTAACTTCTTCTTTTCTTAGAAAAAGAAAATCTCTTCTACATGAAAACTTATGTCAACTTTCCATTTTTAATATGACGTTTTCCTTTTAATGAGCATTCTCCCGGTTTCTCCGCAATTTACCTACTACACTTCTAGGTTCTGCTCTATGACGTTATCCTCATTATAATCATCGGTTATACCTTGGTATCTCCCAGTTCTTTGCAATTCCTTTTCTTTTCCATTTCCCGCTATGTCCATTTCATTACTTTTCTTTCGTCAGTTTTCGATTCGCCTGTAAAACCATCTCAGATGGTCATTTTTCACTTTTTACTTTCGAACGACGAAGGAGAGAAAGCATAGCGATCGTGAAAAAAAAAAAATCCAGAACTCAACGGATTTACATCTTTCATGAATCCTACATATCGAAAATGTGATTTTTCGATATATATATCCGTCCGTCCGTTTGCTAAGTTTTCTTCAAATTAGAGTAGTTTACTGAAGAGTAAAGATCGAAAAACAGGATTTTCTCAAAAATGGCTCCAACAATTTTTTTGTGTTTCATAAATCAATATTTAATTAAGAACCCTATATTGTGGTATAAGACATTTCCCTGGTAAAAATTTGCAAGGGGTAGTTTATTCTTGTATTTTTCGGCTACTTTTGGTTTTTAAAAACAACTCAAGAGATTTCATAAATAAGTATTTCATTAGTAATATAATAATATGGATTAACTCATTGTTCCTAAAAAAAAAAAAAAGGCTAGTTTACTCATGGTTTTTCCCTACAATTTTCTCAAACGACTCAGGCTATTTTGTTCAAGTTTCGTAAATATATGTTTCATTAAGTAGCTAAAAAATATTGCTAAACTCACATGATCGAAAATGATCCACAATATGTAGTTTACTCTTGGAGTGAGATTTCTAACGATTTTCTCAAAATTGGCTCAGATGCTTTTGTTAATATTGTAAAAACAATTATTTTGTTAATTGCTCTAATATACAGTATGACATACGTCTAATAAAAATATCTGAAGGGGTGGTACATTTTTTGGGAGGAAGGGTGAAGTTTATTCAGTTGAGTTTTCCAAGACAAATTATTTTATTCCTATTTCCAAATACAAGTTTCAATAGGAAGTGTGGCCTAACAGTTTAGGAAATTGGAGCGACAAAGTGTAGTGCGGTGGCCCGTACCTTTTATGAAAATCAAGGCTATAACTTCTCCCTACTCCTTGTTTATCAAATCAGAATTGTGTCCTTATTAGTTACTCAAGACGATAATTTTATCATTTTCATTACCGTTTCTGTTGTTCTCTTAAGGTTTAGTTCATAAGCATTAAGCATTATTTTTATGATCAAGCATCAAATTAAGCAATCATGTTGTAATTTCAGCTGCGGTCGTGAGATTTATAATCAATAAAATCCTACTGGTTGTTTCCATTGTTTCTAAATCAGTGACATAACCAAAATATATATTTAGGGATTTCGACTTTATACTGAAAATAGAAAGTTATCGAACATACATTACAGTGTGAGTTACAATCCTCGCCTTACTAATGTATATCCAAAGTAATGACCTGTTTGGTGGTGACGTCGCCGGGAATCTATCTTGAAGCAGCTTTGACAATGAGTATTATATACGATATATACGGTATACTCGTATATCCTTCACATTAAACAGAAAAGCACTGTCAGCGTTTAACACTGGACACCTTACAGTGTGGAGCGGAAACGGCTGGTGCGATTGGAATAAATCCCTGATATTAGATTGAAAACCTTCTATTTCCAACAACTTTTCTTTTCTGCTGTTGTAACTTTATCGTAACAAAGTTCCGGTCTTTGATGCACCCAGTATACTAGACGAGTGATCTGCAACCGGCGTACTGCGGCGCCAGAGTGTCATGGCAAGGTGAAAAATGTGATGCAGAGTTTTACACATCGTAAGAAATTATTTTTTGAGTTATTATTATTGTTATTAGAGTCTATTATTATTATAGTTACTATGCTTCATACGCTTGTACAGTATTTTGTTCTCTGTCGTATTTTACTCTCTATATATTAATTTCATCGGTTGTTGGACAAAAAAAAGAAGACGTGTATGACTGCTACGCAGTGACGACACTAGAAGGGACTAGGGGAACGGGCGCCTTCCGATCACATCGTCCGCCTTCCGTCCTCGTGACAACCCCCCCCCCACAAGGCATGATGTATTATCATACAGCAGTTTTTCGGTACACAAAATATTACTGGGTTTCCAAAAATGTATCCGCCTATTCACACACACACCCTCCCCCAAGAAAGTAAAGCTGGTGTCGTCACTGCTCCTATGGCGCGTGTTTCGCAAAAAGTACAGAAAGCTAATTATAAGATATCCGAACTTACCGCTAAGAGCAATAGATCACACACAACAGCTGAAACGTTGTTAATAATGCTACTTGTAAAAAGATGGTGAAAATAGACTTAGACTCAACTAATAGTGAAATTCCAAACTTTTTCTCTCAGCCGACAATCAGTCTCCGAGTTCGTTTTCAGCTAGGCAAGGGCACGAAAGATACAATTTTGTTATTTAACGGACTCAGTGAACTGCAGTTCGTAGAAGGAGGGATTATAACAGAGTCCAGATGCTGCATTGATGTCATTCTCCGTTATGTTTGTTTCGTGGAGCTATCCGTCCAAAGTTTCGTCTTATGAATGTCAATGCTTGTCCGTATCGTACAGCTGTCGTGGCCGCCCTCTTTGAGGAAGAGGATATTCATTAAATCTGATGGCCAGCGTATTCCCTGGAGTTCAACCCAAAGAGCATACTTGGGATGCTCTAGGGAGACGTGTTGCCGAACGTATACCTCCACCAAGTACTCTTCCAGACTTTCGACAAACTCTCAAACGAAGAGTGACAGGCTCTGCAACAATAACTGCTTGCCAATCGTTTCCAGTATGCTACGTCGATGTCAGTAGTGCGTTTCTCTTCGAGGAGAGCATATTCCATATTGAGTCCTGCATATGAATGCTATACTGTCCTAGACTTTTTTGCATTCTGGACATGAGGTTCGACATAAGATACGGTTTCCTTAAATATTGGCAGTATTTGATACACTGTTTTAGTACAGACACTCCATGAATAAAATGACTATAGTGTTACCTCATGTATTCTATTGCTGACCCTAACCGACATTCATGAAACCTGGCATATGAATGTCTTAGGTCACTTTAAGTTTGGGGCACGAGTATATTATTTTCCTTATACTTTCTAAAAGAATTAAAAAGTTGGTGTGTACACGAACTTAAAGTAAAAATGAAAGCATGCATTAAATACATACCTACACGTAAAGGTAAACACAACTGTTAAAATAGTATCCCTTACAAAATGATATGGAGGCAAAATTTAACCTTACAGAAATAAAACATTAAAGAATGTCTTGTAATCATGCTACAATTGCTTTTAATCCAAGTGTTACGGTTACTGTAACCTATGTCAAAAGCTTCATGTTGTAATATACTTTATGAATACCATGTTTCAGTGGTGAGCGGGGGCGTAATTTCAGATCATGTTAGATTTTAGCGGGGAGGGGTGGAGCAAGATCGTTCATCGACATAGGAATTTCACGTTTTATATAGTATATTAGTATACGATTTATTAAATGGTCTGTATCTGTAAAAACTAGGAGTGACAATTACCCTCTATGCCCTCCCAGAATGTCGTTTCTGGTGGTGAGGATTTTTGTGTTCTAAATCCGCGATTTTTTTACGAAGCTTGAATTTTAATAAAGTCACTTAAAAATTTGGCATTCTTAATAGATACCATTTATCATTATTTTCGTTTACATGTTATTAATGACCAGAATAGCCTTAGTCTCCTCTTAAGAATATAGAACAGAGTAGAACGATAAATATTTAAGGAATACTCGTATACTGATAGAGAGATATAGAATATATAGAGAGATATAGAGATATATAGAGAGATATAGAATACTAATACGAAGCTAAATTTGTTGATACCTCAGTTGATTAAGTAATGATAAAAAGACAACTGAAACTTTATCCAAACCAAAATGATCAACAAAACTTTTAAATAGATTTTTCTTAGGTACTCTTGTGTTTGAAAATCATTGAATTATCCATTTTTTTTATAATGGCCTAACAGTTTATGATAAAGGGAAACATTCCTGTAAACACTAAAATGAGGAAACGTGTGAGCGCGTAACAGACAATACGTTGCCGGATAAGCACAGAATAACTCCATATAAGCATGGACGTCTCTTGAATGTTATAATTGATGGGTACAATAAAAGCATTATGATGCTTGTAGACTTAACTAAAGTTTGTTGAAATGATGAGGCAATGAGGCAATGGGATGGATATTTGAATTAAAAGCTAGTGAGTTTCAATTTTTAGACTTCCAAACTATGCTATACATAAATATCGGAAGTCTTACAAAACGGCTATACCCGTCCTTCCATTTGTGACGGGGATTAGAGCAAAACTGGTGAGTTATATCGAGAAGTGGTTTTCAAAAATCGAGTCAGCATCTCAAGTCAAGAATAGGCACCATCTTATCTTCCGTTAATCCACTATTGAAATCCTAACTGGTAAAAGTCAACCTTATGCAGTCTCAACATTGATCGCCTTAAAAGTAACACAGTAATAACAGTAATATTAAAAAAATATTTTCAAATGACAAGATACATGGCCTTGAGCGGACTTTATGCTACATCCAATCGCAGTGAAGCTTCGTTATCATTTTGGGGCAGGTATATAGACATAAGGACTTTTCGCATTACTATGATTATTGTCAATGCCAGATGAGCTACCTGGAAACATCTCGTATCATTGGCTACCACCCATGTAACTTCTCACTTGAAAAGAGCTGCAGAACACGTTGTTGTTTTCGAGAATCAAATCAATTTTTGAAAGATTTTAGAATCTTCATCCATATGGTATTAAAACCGAAAGCATTATAAATTTACTATTACTTCCGGTTTCAATATTGATATCCATGGAAAAAAACGGTAAGATATATCGAAAATCAGTTTTTTAATCATTTCAGCGTCCCAAGATAGAATCCTTTGTACTCCGCTAATATGCTGTTCAAACAGAAATAGTAGAAATTAAGCATAACAAATGCTATACTAGATATTGACAAATAGTTTCCACAAATCGATTCAGTGTCTCAAAAAAAGAATCTGTATTTCTTTACTATAATCCGAAATTGTAATATTTTACTATTGTTTCCGGTTTCAATATGATCTACATAGAGGGAGAGAGGGAGAGAGCGACAGTAAGATATAGAAAATGCGATTTCTGGAGTCTATTGTGCGCCTGAAGAATAGATTCAATCCGCTCTGATAAGTCTCTATTCAAACTGGAAGTGGTAGAAGTCAACCGTATCCGGTTTCACGATTAATTGCCATAGAATAAAAGCGGCAATATATAACGACAATTTGTTTTATGGAATGGATTGAGCGTGTCAAGGAAAGATAACATCACCCGTGTTTGTTTGCTAAAAGAAGAAATTTATTACTATACCTTTTTCCAGATGAGAACCTACATGAGCGGTACCCAATGATACTCGATATTTCTAGGTACTGCGACAGATATTGACAAAGGTCATAGTAGTACGAAATTCCGTGTGTCTGTGTACTGTCATCTGCCCCAAAATGATGACAACGTCGCTTCACTGCTATTGAAGAAGGAGAAAACCTTCTCAAAGCTATTTAACTTGACATTCGAAAAGAGCTACAATTAACGATTCAATATCGATCTCCGTACAGGAAAAAAATCGTAAGGTATATAAAGAAGCGGTTTTCTGAAATTGATTCGCCATTCCAAGCAGTAGCGTACCCAGGAATTTATTTCGGGGGGGTCCAAACTAAATATGAAGGTATTTTATATTAAAATTCCTAAAATTGCCCCTAAAATTTGGCTAAATTTTTTAAAAAAGTCGAAATTTCGGTGGGGGGTCCGAACCCCCAGGTCCCCCCCTGCGTACGTCCCTGATTCCAAGAATAATTCCCATTTCCTCCGTTAACGCTTTTCCAAAACCGGAAGTAGTAGAAATAAACCTTTTACGATTTCAACACTGATTACCATAGAAAGAACGCAGTAACAGATAGCGACAGGCGGTTTTCTAGAATTAATTGAGCATCTCTAGAAAATATACAATCTTCACTCTCTCTCTCTCTCTATTAAACCGGAAATAGTAAAGAAATTACTACTGCTTCTAGTGTCAGTATTGATCCGCATTGAGATAAAACTGAAAGATATTTATGAGAATCGGTTTTCTGTGATCGATTCAAGGTCCCAAGGCTCCATCCCGTCTTTGACCAATTTAAATAGGAAGTGGTCAAAGTAGACAATTTCTAGTTTTAACGTTAATCTCCATACAGCAAACATGGATATAGATATGGAAAAACTTTATTTTATATAAGATTCATCGTACCAAGAATATATTTCTTCACTCGTATCTCGGCACTAAAAGCGAAACTAGGAAAACCGAATACTACTTCCCGTTTCACTGTTGATCTCCATAGAGCAAATACAATAATACATAGAACTTTTTGTTGTATATTTAGCGTCCGAAGAACATGTTATCTCTAATTTTATTCCTCTATTGTAATCGAAAGCTACATATCTCCTGCAACCAGTTTTAATATTGAATATTCATAGTTTCGAAGTCTGCCATGTTCACATGGTGAAACGAAATATAGTTGTTGTCTCTACGACAGTATTATATAATTCATTATAGCTATTTCCATCACAAATAGATTACTTGAAACGATTCTCAGCAATTTTATCGTACTGATATGCGAATTGACAGCTTTAATACCAACATAAATTGTAGTATTTGTCGCTTTTCCTCTCTACCGCCTCTCCCACAATACAATTTGTTCAGCAGTGATGGCCTAACCTAATTTTGTCTCCAATTACGTTCTTTTCTTCTCTATTATTCCCTATGGGCTCTGGTGAGTGGGATCCATAGTTTGATTACGCCAAATAAACATTGTGGTGGACAAACACCGTGTGCGTTGGTTTTCTGGGGGTTCTTCAGTTCCCTTTTTTCTTTATTCCACCATTTCATAACCATTACTGTCTCCTTTAGCCTAGGCGCGGGAGACACGGGTTCGATTCCCGGCGGGAGCTCATGTGATTCGGATTCCACGTTAATCAGTAGGTCCACGTCTCATATAGCCTCGCTGCTGAACGGGACGTAAAACTCAAAATCAATCAATCAATCAATCCTTTAACCTAGCCGGCATAACTGTGGCACCTAAAAGTGAGAGATTTCGTTTCATTCCCAATGGGCTCTTTGGTTTTACGTTTTGCATAGCTACGGTCGCATTTTTTCCAACACAAAAATTTTGGATAATTTTAGTTTCCTTCTTTAGTTCCCTCGTAGCTAAATCACTGTCGTTACAGTCTTCGATGCAGAAAACCTGGATTCGAAAAACATTACTCATATTACTGAATAAACTAAATTAACCAACGCTACTATTGCGTATACGCGCTACCTACAAATAGCTTTAGAGCACCACCATACGAAGACAATCAGACGGCAAGGCCATTCTACAAGAAATACTGTCACTCATGGCGCAAACATAGGTCGAATGCCTGCATGTCGCAGGTATGCTTATCGTTTGCATGAGCTTGTATAAGGCTACCGAGTAGTCCCTTCTTAAATTGTCATAGATAAAGAGTTCAGGGGAAAAGGGGATGTCCATTTTTACAATTTTTTCAGGAAACGATTTTTAAAATTCAAAACATTTTATTTCGGAAACTAGTCGTGGGAAATGCTTCAGATTTGGTTTACAAGTTCTTTATTATATTGGAAACTAGCTTACAAAATCTTATGTTCAATGTATATTATTGTAAGTAAAAGAATACAAGAAAGCTGACATGAGGTTGGTATATACTGGGAAAAAACGTGTCTATTGCAGGCAAAATAACGGAAAAAAGAGGCAATTGTTTTTCAATTTATAAGTAATATTATTAAAAATATGACATCTTTGTTCTCCTTTACTCCGCTAATTACTTCTTTTGGAGTTTCGTATAGAAGGCTTAAGCGTATAGGCTGCATAAGACATTCAAAGCATACAGATTCTACAATTTTTCTTCCTAGATAGGCAACTTCCCTTTAAAAAAGTGAAAACGATCTTGTAAATCCCACCAATAATTATGATATTTTTCATAGCATCCTATTCAAACTGTTCTCAACCGATTTAACCCAGTTTTTTTAATGTACAACGAAAATCTTGGAAATGTACTTTTATGCTCTAATCAATATCAAGTATGGGAGAGTGAAACAAGGAGAACAAGTGGGGTACAAAGTTTCATTGACTTTGTTGACCTGAGAGTCAAAGCCTTATAAACGACTATTTGACATTGCTTACGGAAAGGTGCAGTTGCTTAAGCAAGTTTGACATTAGAATTTTAAAAATCGGGTTCTGGAACAATAGTTATATACTTTAACTCATGTAATAATAATTCATTGGATATACCTGTATTGCACACATGCCCATGACAGATCAATTTCACGGATGCATAATATGATTTTTAAAATCCTGGCCTTTTCATTCGATTTTTCTTCTTATTTCATAGTAATGTATATGCGGTTCTTTGCGCATTATTGCAGTGTTATTGAGTTGTTGAGTTGAATTTCAGTTTAGCGTCCCTTTCAGCAGCGAGGCTATATGAGACGTGGACCTACTGATTAACGTGGAATCCGATCCACATGAGCTCCCATCGGGAATCGAACCCGGAAGTGTTATTGTACTATATTTCAACATTAATACAATTTATGGTATAAGCGTCCAGCTTTCCAGTCATTTATGGATTAAAGCATTCTCCCTCCAATAAATCTGGTTGTGGTGGGCCATTTGTTAATAGTAGGTGAATCACAGAAGAAAATCAAAGTCCATTATAAGTCTGTCTCCCTAGGTATCACAAAACATGGGTGACTTTTCTCTACTCGAAGCTCATGATTGACCTAGAGTGGAATGAGCATTTTCCCAAGTACAGCGGTTGTAAGAATGATATCCAATCTCGAGTTATGAAACTGTAAATTCACTTACTTTATGTAGTGTACGTTTCACTCTGCTGCCTTTGATTACATTATTCCAATCCTCTGGTATTTGATCTCTTGATTTTATGTTCACCAGTCTCATGTTCTTATCACGTTCAAGGTAGGAATGACACGAACTGGGAATGTTACTTGAAAGAAAATGAACCCTTGCCTTTCATGTGCAATGCAATGAAGGCATCTGAATAAAGTATAATCCTTATTTTGACTACTGCAAGTGTAACAGAAAAGCTCAAGATTATGAATGTTGGGAGATGATTTGTCTTACTATTTTTTTAAAGAAATAGATTGTTGAAGCTACATTTAGCTGTATGATCAGTCAACACTGGAACGTAAATACAGTTGAACGTTATCGACAAAAGAGAAAGAAAAATAAGAGTAAAATGAATTCCCCTTTCTTCCACTGTAAGTGATGACGATACCTCCTTCCATTTTAAAAGGATTTTTAAACTGCTATAGCAGGCTAACCGTAAACCTTTCCCCCTTTTCGATATATTGAATGAAACTCACAGCGTGCTCAACAAGAAGGCATGAAAATCGAAATTTCGCCCAAAAGTGGACATCCCGCATTTCCCCCTGGACTCCTCAAACGTTAATTAGACGGTTGCTATCTTTTCTTTAGTCGAGTTCTTTCTATAAAATAACATATTTCTTCGTTTCTAAATTTCTTAGCTGTGAACAGTTTCGAAAGTCGGAATTGGAATACTTGGTTTACAATTTTGGTACAAGTTCTCAACGAAATTACTCGTTCTCCAGTTATTTTTTCCTGTAAAGATTTGTAACAGCGTGTTAATGTCTTTGCTCTGTCTGCAGGATGCTAGGTGGGTTCAGCTTTTGCATTACCTACCCATACCTGAGGTGCGGAAAAAACTTCTTTGTATTCAATGGGTTTTCTCGGTGTTCTTCTGTTTCATAACGGAGACAATTGGACCATAAAATACCTGATTTCCAAAAATGACGACATAGTCACGGGCACTGGCTCAACCGGTATGCGTCAGCACAGAATCTACTGAAAACAGGATATTTGAGCCTACAACGACACAGAGCCGTCAACATGTTTCACTGTTGACATTGTCCCAAAGCGTCATGGTCCATTATGAAGGCCATCCATGTCAGGTCATATTCATGTCATGTAACTTGGCAGACTGATTGTCGACGCCGGTTGAGGAAGGTGCTATTTGTTTCTCCATTATTTGCTCCGCAGTCAGACGATGATTCAGAGTGACAATACGCCGTAAGGCTTGGCGAGATCTGTCAACGGCGGTATTGTTCCATCCACTGTTTCACTTCGCGGATGAGGATTTGCCGTCAGTATTGTAGGTTGTAATCACTTTGGACACTGTCCTTTGCGGCACACCTAACAGGTCTGTAAGTTTTGTCGCGCTTGCAGAACTTGACGGAGAAACAATTCTCCTTCCTAGAAAACTAAATAGAACTCTCATTTTACACTAACACTGCTTAGCTCACTGTCTATTCACGTTCTACTACCCCTCACGTAGTATGGAGTTGGCCGTAACACGCCACTACCATCGTCTCAGATCTGTGGTGGCCGCATAATCTTTGGTGACCCAGATATGTGACGTGTTATCAACTCCAGGTGTGATTGTTAAATAGTTAAGCATTTGTAGTTCTTGAAGAACAAATATTGGTACGTTTGCTATATGGGCATTGAGTGGAAGTGTATTTAGTGAATTCGTTGATAGTCCATAGAAAGTACAATTTTAATTTCGGACACTCTTAGAAAGACTTACTGGACTTCCGCTTTCATATTCCCTAGTGGTTACATGGTTAGCATGCGCGCCTTCAGTGCATGAAACCGGGTTCGATTTCTGGTGGGACCTCATGTGGTTAGGATCCCGCGTTAAGCTGCATTTCATGTTTCCTATAGTCTCGGTGCTGTATAGGATGCTAAGCCCTGAATCAACCAACACTCTTGCGTAAGGATCTGAAGAAACGGATGAATGTGATGCAAATATGTAAAGAAAGAAAGCTGAAGACAAAAACTACCAAGGATGGACTAAGGTTGGGTGTTCAAAATCAAAAAGTTTCAAGTGCGCTAAGTGAAAGATGTTTTTGTGTATTGGGAAAATGGAAACTGTCCTGATGATTTGCATGTAAAGTAAAACAGATATGAAATACAGAAGAAAGAAGAGACATAATAAATATTACAATTTCAACACCAGACTCGGCTCCGGAGGGAAGTCATGTCCGTAAAACTTAAAAGTTTTGTCGCATCAGACTGAGAGAAGAAATGTTACTTACTGTTTCTTTTTTTTGTTATCAACAGTCAGAACACGAGAAAGTATTACATCTGTTTGTTTTACGCAATATCACTTTATTTTTTACTGTCGAAATTTACCTTACAAGCCGCCTTTGGTAGACACCTTTAACATATTGTGCTCGTATTTTGATAGTTGAACACCTCTAATATACATAGTGCACTAGATAATAAATATACTGAAATTCACAGGTTTTCTTTATTTTTTCGATTAGGCAGGTTCGGGTTATTAAAATAAATATACCTAGGTAGTGTCTTCTTACAAAACGTCATTTCTATGTTTTATAACACTCCAGTTTAAAAATATACAAATTTGCTTTTCCTACGATACAAATACACAAATATATAAATTTGTATGATTGCAGATAATTACCTGGGATTGAAGAGGTTAAATAGAAGATATCGAAATATTGTGAAACATGGACATATTAAAGCATTAAAAGTATCGAAGAATCGTAATATCGTAATACTGAAAAATACCGAAATATTGAAAAATATTGAAATATTGAAAACATCGATTTTAATCCTTTGGGGATCCGGGGTTTTTGGGCTATTTTTTAGACTTTCAGTCAAGCAGCTACTGCATCGTCACTATTTATCCTAGGATCATGGTTCATACCTCATTCTCTTCAGAATGGAGCTGGCTTTCAAATGGTGCCACTTGCATGCTCATACTATATACCAGGAGAGGGAAAATTATGTCAAAGGGAAAATTTCGGAGGGAAGAAATTTCCCCCCACTTTGGGCCCCTCTGGAACGGCCCTATGTGAACGTAGAGATCTAAAAAATCTGATAAATAGTACTTGGTATACTGAATGAGTGTGCCGAACTTCAAGTTTCTATCTTGAATACTAAGGGCGGGAGAAATTTTATCAAGAATTCCCACAATGCCCAAAATTACAGTAAAGCACCATGATCTCAGGTAAAAAAATTCCTGAGACATCTCTATTTACCCTAGGACTATAATCCGCCAATCATTCTCTTCAGAACAGAATTGCCTTTCAGGTGGTACCATTCACATATCTCCATCATGTATCTAAGGCGAGAAATTCCCAAAAAAGGGAATTGTTTGGTCTAAAAATCCCTTTTTTCAACTTTTTGCCCCTCTGGACCCCCTGTTTTAACGCAGAAATCTGAAAAAAATCTGTTAAATACTACTCGGTGGACTGAATGTTTGTGCATAATTTCAAGCTTCTAGGTGCAAAAATAACCCCGCCAAAAATATATTTATACTGACAATGTCCTATATTCCCCTATACAGAAGTATTTTGATAAAAAAATCCCTGACACATCCCTAATTACCCTAGGACTATAATCCGACAATCATTCTCTTCAGAATAGAACTGCCTTTCAGACGGTATGACTCACGTGTCTCCATCATGTATCTGAGGCGGGAAAATCCCGAACAAAGAGATTTTTATGGTCTAAATATCCCTTTTTTCAACTTTGAGCCCCTCTGGACCCCCCTGTTTTAACGCAGAGATCTGAAAAAAATATGATAAATACTACTAGGTAGGCTGAAAGTTTATGCACAATTTCAAAAAAATATTTCAAGTTTTACGTCCCACGGGTATGCCGGTTGGGCTAAAGGAGACGGCGAAGATGAGAAATGAATAAAATGGTGGAATGAAAGGAGTGGGAGGAAACGGGAGAACCCCGAGAAAATCCACAAGCACAATGTTTGTCCACCACAAAGTCCACACGGCGCGAGCTGGGATCGAACCAGGGACCCTAAGCACCGGAGGTGAACGCTCTACCGCTGAGCCACCGCGTTCCCTATGCACAATTTCAATCTTCTAGGTGCAAAAGTAAGCCCGCCAAATATATATATAAAGACAATGTATCAAATTCACGTATACAGAAGGATATTTTGTAAAAATTACCTGAGGCATCCCTAATTACCCTAGGGTCATTTTTCGCCCATCATTCTCTTCAGAATAAAACTGCCTTTCAGACGCTATGACTCACGTGTCTCCATCATGTATCTAAGGCGGGAAAATCCCGAAGAAAGGGATTTTTTGGGTAAAACTATCCCTTTTTTCAACTATTTGCCCCTCTCGATCCCCCTTGTTTTAACGCAGAAATCTGAAAAAATCTGTTAAACTCGGTAGACTGAATGTTTGTGCAAAATTTCAATCTTCTACGTGCAAAAATAAGCCCGCCAAAAATAATGAACATAGGCTTAATAAATGAAAATATATATTTTAGAATTATGACGTCATCACCACCTATGTCTCGACGCAGGAAGGTGTAAAACCATACGTAAGGTCTTCTACAATGCCTCTGGACTTGAAAGACAAAAAAGCTGGACGAAAAAGCTCAAATAGGAGTTATAACGCAATGTACCATGAAACACCCGTATGGTACAAATTGTACCATCGGATCCCCAAAGGGTTAAAAGTTTTCGATACTTAAAAATATCTACCAATCGATATATCTTAATATCGCACAGCTGTACGTGGCACCTGTCACCGAGGATTTTCTTTTAACCACTGTTCCTCTTTGAGGATGTGGTTTCCCCGTAAATTTTGTAGAATTTCATCACTTTGACCGTCACCTAAATGTTGTTACTCGCGACACACTCAGCATACTTACCACTTTCACCACGCTAACACCATATATCCGAGCTTTAATAATTTGGCCTCTTTGGAAATTAGTTAATTTATTTTACTTTATGACCGCTTACTCGATACAGGCACACTACTATTCTACTGAGACTCACATAATACGTAGTTAGCCGTATCATTCCCACCAACAATCAAGGGCTGCGGTCGCTGCCTATCCTTTGCCAACCCAGACATCTTACATGTTTCCTACTCCATTGCTTGAATTAATTTAATAAATCTGTATGCGACATATCTGTAAACTACGGTTGTGTTTTTTTATTTGTTAAAGGTTAAAATAAATATTTAGATTATTATTATTATTAAACTAATGAGTTCTGTTTGACAAAAGAAGGAAATAAAATAGTGTGAAAGTTGGAACATATAGTATGTAGGTATGTATGAATCTGTGCTTTGCAAATGTGCTTCTAAGTCTTCAACCTTAGACCTTTCTAGTGTACCTCTTAGGATACATTTGTTTTTTTTTCTTGTTCAAATAAATTAACTTTCGCTTCATACACTGGTCCCAGACCTTCTTACATAAAGCAACAGAAAATCGAAGTACGTGTGTAGATAGAAACAATAATTGTGTCCCGATAAGATCACGCTCTGTGTATATGTTTTACGCTAGCCTATCTTCCATTCATTTATCACAATCTTTGTTTCTGTTCCCACCGTTTCTGGAAGTAGGAGTTGTAAATATATGCATATACGTTTCTCCAATTGTGATCAATGCCTCCCCTGATTTCAACCCACCTTCTGCTCTTTAACTGTCATGTGACAGGCAGGCTACTGTGAGTAGACGCGACTGCGCAAACGAAAATTTCAAGGTTGCGTCGGTACCAACAAGCACTGTGTAAATTTGCTTGTGTGTTTATTCCCCCGTACGACTCACCTCCTCTTTCCACTCCCCTTACGTTTCTCCATCCCGTAAGCAGGGTAGTGCCAATAGATCCGGTATGCGTCATATTTACACACCGTTTCTTAGTTAAAGTGTGAGACCACCAGGAGGCAGCTAATTCGGCAGAGCATACACACGGTTTACACAGATTCTCACATTTTTCTATAATTATTGGGACCTTCCCGAAATTCGGCCAGGAGGCCCAGGGGGTCGCCAGGAAGCTCCTGTAGGCTTAAAAATTGTTGGCACCGGAAAATGTCCCAACAATTTTTCCGGTCCCAACTGGTAAGGTGTTAAACCATATGCAGGTACCAACAAGGATAGGAATGCGGGAACACACATATATATATATATATATATATATATATATATATATATATATATATATATATATATAACAAAAAATAATACGTACAAACAAAAGAAAAATCACTGGTAATGATCAGTCTTTGAAAAAGATGAATTTCGTTGGGTGAAGTTCTGACCCGTTAAGTCCCTATTCTACAACTGCTTCAAAGTTCGATAATGTTATTATTGTCCTTGTTTACCTTCATATTTAATACTCGCGCACAAAGCTTGCGTGTGCGTGTGTCTCTTCACTCCTCTCATTTTCATACCTTCATTCTCACCATCGAATCGCGATTAATCGAAAAGCGAGATTAACTAACAAAAATTATTATCATCAAAACGCCGAACACGTATGTCAGACTTTTACCATTTCTGATTCTGAAAACGCTCCTGCGCACACTATGTCATTACTGGGCGGCATGTATATCAAGTCGTCATTAAGAAATCAGCTTAATTTAAGTAATAAGTAAAAACTTATTGCGACTCTTATTGAAACGTCTGGATTGCGAGTGTAGCGAGCAAGAAAATTTTTACAAATCTATTTCTTTGCAAACCGACAACAATATTGATTTAACAGGGCGCCAATACCTTTTCGGGTCGACGTGTCGTTTACTCATTTTAAACACTTTTTTTTCTTTCTTCTTGCTCGTTCGGTGCCCTCTTGCTATCAGCGCCCGGGCCAAGATGATCAAGAAGTAAAGTTCCGCGTAGAATCGAACAAAACGAAAAGACTTGCTAAACTTGAAAATTGCTCAAAATCAATTATGTCTCGTGAGGGAAGTTAAAAATTAGGTATACAAAAATTAGGACGGTCAGCTTATAGCGATAAAACTAAATTCCATCGATGTGAGTCTCACTGCTCAAAGTATTTTAATACATGTAAACTTTAGATTTTTAGGGAGTTCTGATACTCCTTGAGTACGTCTTTGGTGTATATACTGATCAATCGGTGGTCGGATTTGATCAATCAGTCCGTGATTAGAAGCGCTCTCCTATGTTTGTCCTTCCGTTTTCCCATGCAATATCAGCCCATCTATACATTAATCAGGGGCGTCATTTAGGGGTCAGGGAGGGGCATTTCCCCCCCTGAGTTTGAGATTTATATAGATTTTATCAATAGAATAGTAGTAAGTCAGAGAAAAACGCGAAATTTTACTTATATCAAGGGTCCCCCCCCCAAAGCAAAATCTGAAGTGACGCTATTGTCATTAACACGTACGAAAAAAATGAAGAGAATTCGCTGGGTGGAAGGGGAAACTACTGACAAGGTCTACGAATAATCGGGGAGATTTAAGTGAAAAAAGGAACCTATATACACTATATTTTTGGACATTTCAAGCATCTATGGGTTTAACATTGGGTTACAAAGGCGTCATCTGGCAGACTACACGACTAATGCTGAAATCTTACCTCGCCCCCTTCCCCTCACTCCCCGCTTCTCATACTCCATGTACACTCATGTCCAAAATGATTGTCGCATATCTATAACAGTCTTCTTGCGCGAATATAATTGCATAATGATATCGCAGGGTACTTTTAATACTGTTACTATGTGTATAATCGAGAAATGTATATATGTGATAAATTTTATAGAAAAAAATATAAATACGAAAATTAGAATGGGGACAGCAAAATGTTGCGTTATATTGTTCTTATTTACAGCTCTTTTGACATGAAATTTATCACAGATGTCTGCCGATTATACACATACTAAAAGTGTTAAAAGTACCCTGCGATATCATTATCCAATTATATTCGCACAACACGACAGTTATAGATATGCGACATTCATTTTGGACGTGAGTGTACCTTCATTGTGCGGCTAGACAGCGTAGGACACTAGCTGAGTTCGTATGTGCTTCCGTTTTGCGTAGTTTTAATTTGCGTCGTCTGACAGACTACGCCTTTGTATTTACGTAGGTAAAATTTGTATTATTGACTAACGTTTCATCGGCTAATATTCTTTAGAATGTAAGCTTTGTGTTTTACTGTGTGAAGTTTTGTTTTAAACTGTTGGCAAACAAAATGGACCTGGAGAAAGATCAAATTTTGAAATATTTAGAGAAATCTTGATTTTAAGGATAGAGCAAGTGAAACTTGCCCTGGGCCATAAAAAAACGGAAATTTATGAAGACACAGACGATACTGATGTCGACCCAGATTTCAATTCTGATTAAGAAAATGTGACTAGAGTCAAATTTTCTATTCTTTGGCGTGAATTTACAGATTTGGAAGAGGAAGATGGTTCTCTAGAAAATCCAGTTCAAGGACCACCCCAACGGCAAGGAAGGAAGATTTGTGTTTTCTGCCCTCCAAGACTCTGGCGTATGACAATATATTTCTGTGGTCGCTGCTCAAGGCCATGTGTGAAATGCATCAAGTCAGTATCTGCTGTGGATGTCAGGTCATTTAGATGTATCTTGCAATATCTAGTGCTAAATGCTGCAGCTATTTCTACATATGTTAAAATATTGATGGGACTGAATATGTTGATATTCTACTATGTTTAGAACATCTATCATACCTTATACGCAGCTCATGTTCACCTAGACCTTTCTTTTTTTCCTTTATTGAATGCACTTACTTCTGCAAGTATAAGTTTTCATTGTAAATATGTTTTTTTTTTCTTTTTTACCCAAAGTAGTCCGTCAGACTACGCCTTTGTAATCTAGGGTTAAGTCCATCACGTAGGAGAGATGACATCTCTACACGAGTACACGATATAGGAGAAGGAAGGAAGCGGCCTGGGACCTAGATGTTAGGTACTATCCCGACATCTGCCTCCGGAGATTGAGGAAAACCTAGGACCGGATTTGATTTCCTTTTCAGTTTAGCGTCCCTTTCGAATAATATGAATAACAGAACATTATATTTTATTATTCGTATTATTCATATTAGGTGGGCAGGTCATGTAGCTAGGATGGAAGAATGTAGAAACGCTTTCAAAGTCTTGACTGGAAGACCAATCGGTAAATGATCATTAGGAAGACCTAGGCGCAAATGAAAGGACAATATTAAGATGAATCTTGCAGAAATAGGAATATAAAGTAGAAACTGGATCCAGTTGGCTAAGGATAAAAGTCAATTGAGAGCTTTTGTGAACGCAGCATTGAATCTCCGCCCTCCATAGGCCATAGAGTTAATTATTATTCATATTATGATTATTTTACAACCAGTGAACTGGGCCTTTTATTCAAACTGGTATCAAGGGGGCACGGTGCCTCAGTGGCGCCCTCCCCTCTGGTTTAGTGGCTAGCACGTGCGCCTTTGGTGTGTAGGGTCCTGGGTTCGATTCCCGGTGAGAGAGCTTTTGGGATTTTAACTGTCCTCGATGTTTCTGTGTTCGAGTCCCTGTCGTTCTAAGTTATTGGTTAAACTAGTAAAAAAAAGCGGTAAAATTAAGTAGAAATCTAGTAGTAAGTAGTAAAGCAAGTTAATGAGGCATGTTCGGTGAGTCAATTAACTTTTCTTAAAAAAAAAAGAAAGAAAAAAAGGTGGTAGAGCGCTCACCCCTAGTCGATCCCTGGTTCCATTTCCAGCCAAGTACGTTTGTGGTAGACAACGTGTCCGTGGGTTTTCTCGTGGTACTCCCATTTCCTCCCATTTTCTTATTCTACCAATTCTGCCATCACCATTCACTTCTTTCAATCGTCTTTATTATGTTTTAAGTAATTTCTTCTTGTTTACAAATATGAACCCTAGTTCCCTCAGCGTTGTCCGTCTTTCTTGTTCAAACCTAGCAATAGAAAACGATTCTCTCTTCAATTTAATATTACTTGTCGATTGTTTTTTTTTTTTTTTTAATTTTGCGTGAGTTTCCGGTGTATCTCATTCAGTTTATTTTCTTCGAGCCAGGGACGGATCCAGGACCAACTTCTGGGGGAGGCAGCAGGTTGTCATACTGCTACTTTTTTAGGGCTCCAAACTTTGGGATGGGTTTTATTTATATGTATAAAATAAGAAAGCTTCCTCTTCTGGGGGGGGGGGCGATCGCCCCCTGGATCCGCCCCTGCTTCGAGCTAAACAAACTGCAAATGAATATAAAAATATTATGCCCTTTCGCTCCACAAAAATCACCAATCTATGGTTGAACACTCACATTTTCGTACTATTATTATATTCATATCGGAAATTGCAAAAACAGATATATATATTTTTTTTTTCGCAATAAATAGGATGAAGTTGAAGTGTATTATTGAATGTAGAAGGTAAGAGAGAGTATATCAAATGCTTACATCCATGCACGAGGATTTCATTTCAAAAGTAATAGCAAAACTTAACCGAATGTCAGTCGCAAATTAACACGAGATATTGCGATATTTGCTGAAGAAATTGAATTAGATATGATTTATTGATGCTTACGTTCTTGTGAAAAGATAAAACTGCTACAAGGAAAAAAAAAAAGATAATTGATAATAGCAGTTATAAAATGTTATGGACTCAGACGAGGCCCAGAATTACTCATGATGTTGGGAAAGAAAACAACGCATTCTTTTTTGGAGGGGCAGGAGGTACAGAAATGCTACAAGAGTGAGAATCCATTACTGCTACTATTATTATTGGTATTCGTAGACGGTAAAGGGGAGGGGACCTTTAAAAGCCCACTGCGCATGGACTGATTCCCCGTTTCGCTTTCCGGGAAACTTCGCTAGAATCCGATTCCCGGAATTGCATCGGCCTGGGTCACGCGGGACATAGGAAAGAAAAAAAGCGAACGCAAGAACAGAGACGAAAGGGGGAAGACAACACGTGAAAAAAAATATGCTATATATATAATGTACCATGGAGTAGGAGAAAGAAGAGACACGTCAGAATATTAGATTATTGTGAGATGGAATTTTAAATCGAACAAGCTGCAAGACAATACGGGAATGGAACAGAAGAAATATCTATACGTAAAGAGGAAATTCGGCTAGGAAAAAAAAAAAACGCAGCAACTATGATATTCAAAAACAAAAGCTTCGCTACTTCAAATTGACTGAAGAAGGATTACAGAACCTATGATATGATGCAACAATGATAACTGCGCCACTATATTTTAAAAAAAGCATGAAAACAAATAAAATACAGAAATAATAACCGCTTTAAAAAATTAAAAACAATTCCTTTATAAAATGTGCTAAGTATATTCTTTTGTGCAGTAAAATAAAGAAAAGGACTAAGACTAGAAGCATTGGGCGCGATTTAATGTTGAAGTGACGTTTATCGACCATCATCTCTCATAACTATGAAGAAATGGGATTAACAAGGTACACACGACTCCAAAAGTGCATTACCACCTGCAATTCTTTTCCTGCAATAGCAGGCAACCCAAAAAGCTCGGCGCTTGGGTTCGTTGCGAATTCGAAAGGCGTTGGACCAAACCTCAATTTGTAACAAATATATCAGTTTGGTAAACTGCAAATAAGAGAATAAAACAAATTGTTAAAAATGAGAATTTTATTGTCGTGACGGAGTTGGATGACATCAAAAGTTACAAAATGATCTTAAGCAGTTCAAACAAGATGAATACCAAGAAACAGATATCAGAGGAAAACATTTCTCTCTTCCCCCCCCAAAAAAAAAGAATCTCATAAAAAATAGTTACATAATGTAAAAGTTTAATATAAAAGACCCACCCGAACGTTTGAAAGTTGACACCCGAAAGGCAAGAACAACTGAAGTGAAGTGAATGAAATTGCGCACAGGTATTCACACGTAAAATGAGTGAATACGGGTTTCGTATTTTCCTGGAAAAAACGGCTGGGTGGGGCACGGATCCCTCCAAACATTTGATCACGAAATATCAAAAGTGCTAGTAACAGTATGTCACATGTGTGTAAAGGACATGAAGAATTGCAACATAACTTTGTGTATGGACAATACGCAAAAAAAAAGCATACCGGTTTTTTTATGTTCTGCGGAGAAACGGTTTTAGGGGGCAAAAGCCCCCAACCAAAATTTTGAAAGTTGACGCCCTAAAGACAAGAAGAAATGAACCGAAGTGAATGAATTTGTGCACAGATATTACAGACGTAAAAGAGAATACGGGTTTCTTATTTTCCTGGAGAAAACGGTTGGGTGGGGCACGGACCCCTCCAAATCTTTGATTACGAAATATCAAAAATGCTAGTAACAGTATACCACATGTGTATAAAGGGCATGAAGAATTGCAACATAACTTTGCGTATGGACAATACGCAAAAAAAAATGAATACGGGTTTTTATTTTATGCGGAAAAATGGTTTTAGGGGGCGAAAGCTCCCACCCAAAATTTCGAAAGTTGACGTTCGAAAGGCAAAAAGAAGTGAACCGGAGTGAGTGAAATTGTGCACAGATATTGTAGACGTAAAATGAGGGAATACGGGTTTCTTATTTTCCTGAAAAAAACGGTTGGGTGTGGCACGGACCCCTCCAAACCTTTGATCACGAAATATCAAAAGTGCTAGTAACAGTATACCACATGTGTGTAAAAGACACGAAGAATTGCAACAACTTTGTGTATAGACAATACGCAAAAAAATAAATGAATACGGTTTTTATTTTCTGCGGAAAAATGGTTTTGGGGGCAAAAACGCCCAACCAAAATTTTGAAAGTTGACGTCCGAAAGGCAAGAAGTGAACCGAAGTGAATGAAATTGTGCACAGATATTGCAGACGTAAAATGAGGATACGGGTTTCTTATTTTCCTGGAGAAAACGGTTGGGTGAAAATTGCTTTTAGTGTCTTCAGATGTAGCTGGAGATGAATGTGGGCATATGCGAAACAAATTGGATAAAGTGCTGCTTCTCTGAAACACGTTACACATACTGTTAGCCATCTTCGATCCGCCATATTTGATTCAAATTTCGTTTTTTCAAATGGGAATAGGTGCAAGTGACACATCAAATTCATGCACAATTTTCTTGGAAATTCACTGGTGTGGTGAATTTTATCGTAGCTTCTAAGGTATTGAATGGAATTGGTTCGGAAGGTATTGAATGTTAAATCCCTTGCTACGCTTCGCGAATAGCCGTTCCAAAGTACTATCAATTACTCTTACTCGTTTGATGGTGACAAATCAAAATAATTTCTAACTGGAAAAATACTGTACGTATAAAAACACTCTTTACAACATTCGTATCATAATCTTATTACATTTCTGTGATTATTATTACTTCCGCTTTATACTATAACAAGGAATTGTATTAGGTCAAAATGCCTAATATAAATCCAGATACGAGCAGATTTGGGTGAAGACCTACTATTTCCGTATCAATGTCTGTGTCTATATGTATGTACGATCAGAGGATGTTTTGCCAACGATAAATAACGTAAAAGATTACATATACACACGAGACTCTGCGCAACTTTCTATTTGGCTCAATATTCGTGAAGTTCCTGACATTTAACATGCAATACCTTCCAAATGATACAAGCTACGTTAAAACTCACTACACCAATGAATTTACGAGAAAATTGTACATGATCTCTGGCGCTTGGGGTCCCGGGTTCGATCCCAGCCCCCGCCAAGTGAACTTTGTGGTGGACAAACACCGTGTGCGTGGGTTTTCTCGGGGTTCTCCCGTTTCCTCCCACTTTCTTCATTCCACCATTTCATTCATTTCTCATAATCACCGTCTCCTTTAGCCTAACCGGCATAACCGTGGGACGTAAAACTCACAGATTTCATTTCATTTCATTTCAAAATTGTACATGAACTGTACACTTCCACTTATTCCCATTTGAAAAAAACGTAAGTTGAATCTAATATGGCGGATCCAAGATGGCAGCCGGGGTGGGTTGCATGTGTCAGAGAAACAGTACTTTATCCAATTTGTTTGCATATGTCCACATTCATCTCCAGTTACATCTAAAGAAACTAAAAGCAAATTTGTGTCCTAGCGTTATAGTAGTGTATGATTGAATTCCTGATATATGAAGACCAGTAAATATGCAAATTACCGGTATGGGCCACTAAAATTAGTGCAATACACTTTGGGCCGCTAAGAACTTTGCATTTGAATTAATTTTACACGAATCCCGAGGAGACATTTCGTGAATGTACCTTGTAAAAGCATTGGGCGCGATTTAATATTGAAGTGACGTCTCTATTATTGACTATCATCCCTCATAACTATGAAGAAATGAGATTAACTGGGCAGTTATTCGAAGCGTTCGCAAAGCGTTTTAATTGCTCATGCGTACTCTTGGAATACGCTGACCATGTATTTAAATGGGGATGACTAATTACAATGTGCTGCAAACGCGAAAGCTACAAAACGCGCAGGAAACGTCGGCTCGAGCGTATTTGGTGTTTTTCGGAAAAACAGACCACCTGCTGTTTAAAATATGTCTAAAGAAAGGGAAAAAGGAAAGACGTGTTGCCAGGCAAGAGGATTTTTAGCAAGAAACAGCTGCTTGGAAGATCACAGAGTATTGGAACTCTGCTATTAGAGACCTAGATCTGGCAAAAAAGACCTGGAGACCCTGACTGGCTCACAGTACGATTTATAACTCTGGCGAAAGTAAAATTATCGAGTAGCCATCTAAATCGCGTTCGCTGTGATAGGTAACGCATCAAAAACGCATTCTCCAATAGCCTAACTCTAAAAGCATTGGGCGCGATTTAATGTTGAAGTGACGTTTCTATTATCGACCATCATCCTTCATAACTATAAAGAAATGGGACTGACTAAAAGTATTGGGTGCGATTTAATGTTGAATTGACGTTTCTTTCATCGACGAAGTCTCTAATTGCGGACAATTGATGCAGATCGCATCAAGGATGGGACCACATGCTTGTAATCGATTATAGCGAACAACTTCCCCCATATCTATAAGATTTTTAGCCCAAACCCCTATGTTTTTAGTCACAGTCCCATTTCTCAATTTTTCACACCAAAATTAATTAATAAATAAATAAAATATTTTGTCCTTTTGTAATGTGCTTTACAAAAAATATTTTAAAAGTTTTGTCAGTATATTTCAAGTTTTTTTGCAAACATAAGCGTGAAATAAGATATCATAGCACGCGTCATTTCTAACAGAGCGGTCGTGAGTCTGGTGGTTCCGAACACTTCCAACATCCTGCCGAAGTATTCTGTGTTCACTACTGTCAAGTCTTCCCTTTTGCCTACTTTGGACACATCCTGAAATCGGAACATATCTAAGAATTCTGTTGAGAGCATGTCTGGGAACCTCTCTCAGGAATCCCTTGCACATTACTGAAATATACATTTATAGACGGCATATGTGTGACTTCCTGTATGCACTTTTCTCAAAGGGTTCAATATAAACTTTTACTCTTATTTTGAGTGAAGAATCACTTCTCACAGTTTGTGGTCTGGTATATTTCATTAATAACCTGTATATTGTAACACTAATTCTGTCGTGAACTATGTTACATATGCCCTGATTCTAAATGTTTATGCAATACACGAGATTATCTGGAATAATTCAACGCAATAATGCACTTCATATATATATTATTATCTTTCAACGTATAACTTGTCGGACATCTTAAAATATTGTATAAAGAATCAGATTATACAAGATGGTTCCTCATTACATCTATATCTTTCTAGTTACTATAGCAACGACATTAAAAAAGGTAAACAAATCGTCATAGCAACGATAACAAACAAAATCTCAATATAATACAAAATATTTAAATTATTTCTTTATATGATTTCTTCTTGTTCTTCTTGATAGCTTGTGCCTTTTTAAACAGCTCATTTTGCCCATAAATAAAAATGATACTTAAAGTACATAAGATATACATTGTCGTTGTAATATACAGGTCCCTACTGTAAATTAAAAATATTCAATAGCATTTTCGTATTGATTTGTGTCCTTTCTCGACTATTTTGCGAGTTTTTCATAGAATTCGTTTATAATCGGTAATAATTGGAAATTTATTGAAGTTTGTTCCAAAAAAAAAAGGTCTAGAACCGCAATGGATTATTTTGCCATGTATTGAAGTATACACTTGAGTTAATTTTACAGTTTAATGACAAACTATTAGTGAAAATTATGTGAAAATACTGTATTGTTATCGGATTTCCGTCTAGTTAGTCTTGAAGTGCATCAGACTGACCCTAATAAACAAACAGAAAAGTAATATAATAAACCCACCCTAGGAATGCTGATTGGAACGAACCACAAAATAGCTTGATAGTTTTCACTCTGACAAGTACTTTTTTTTATTATTATTTGAGATTGGAATGGTAAGTACGTAAAATAAAGGATAGGTATGGAAAGAGAAATATTTAGTAAAAAGAAGTTTATTTTCTGCGTAGCTGAATACAAATTAAAAGTTAACGAAAACGAAATGAAATCTTTGAGTTTAACGTCCCACGATTATCCCCGGTAGGCTATGGGAGATGGATGATTAAGGCAAGTGGATGATTATGGAAAAAATGGTGGAATGAGAATGTGGAAGGCAAGGGAGTACCCCGACAAACACGAAGCAGAGAGGGACTATTTTGAAGGTGACACCACCGACAGGAACCAATAATGTAAGTATTCCGAGTTATTACTTCAGTCCTGTTTTTTGCACCTCGTACTAATAAAAAAATGTAACTTATGTCGGTGGAAAACCTCCTCCCCCAGCAAAATCTGAAATGACACTGCTAATTCCGTAAACAGGGGCGTAATGGGCCTAGAGACGAAATAAGAAGAGGAGCACGGCGATTTAGAAAAGGTAAAATATGATGGGCCTTGTGCAGAGTCGTTTTGTAACGTGATTAGTGCCATACTAAAGAGTTCGACTAACATATGTTTCCTGCAGTAGTCAGGTGTTTATTATGAGAGCTAATCATGCGTCAAAACGACTCTGCACAAGGCGGGATATTACGAAATAATAATAATAATTGGAAAAAAGATGTGAATTAATACAATTAAAATATTTTAAAAAACCTTCGAAAGGAATCATTATGATGAATGTGGAAGCTGAAGATAAAGGAGAAAGACTACTGTTTGGAAGGCGAGTCATCTTCTATGATAACTTCACGTATCTTCCTCCGTTTCTGGTGGTTCTGGTGCCTGTATTCATAACGTACTGGACGTACGGATTCTGGAACAAAATTTGCTTGATTTTTTTTTTCGGGTTCCAAGTTCTTCGATTTTTTTTTAGCTTACAGCCTAGTCTTATAAGTCTCTTGATGGGCACAAAATTTATTTAAATTCTAAAATTTTGTGGCACATCCTATGGGGCTACGCAATACAACTACTGGGAATTACTGGCTAATAGATTCGGTTCCCACCGGGAATTGGCAACGAACCCATGACCACACCTAATATCCTTACTCTTATAATAATAATAATAATAATAATAATAATAATAATAATAATAATAATAATAATAATAATAATAATAATAATAATAATGCATAATTTCAGTGATCATGTTTCTTTCTGAGCAAATCCAACGTATAGCAAAACCAATCAATTGGCCACACTTCTAACGTAACTATTTCACCTGCTTAATTTGACCATATATACGAGGCGCATCCAGAAAGTAACTTTCCCACGCATCCTATAGTTAGGAAACCGTATGCTGCGCGAAGCGATTGCGTGCACATGAAAGAGTTAGGTTCCGCCAGCGGAACTTCCCTAATGCTCTCAGTAGTATCGTGGCAGTCGTTGAAGATGGACGTTCCTATTCCAGCTCCCACTGCGTGTGAAGTACGAGCCGTGATAATGTTTCGAAACACTGCGGAAATTGAGACAGGCCATTCAGAATAAGCGGCGTAGGATACTTAGTGTTGGAGTTGTCCTGCTGCTCGATAATGCCTGCCTATACACAGCTCGCCAGGCAACAGATCTGCAGCAGTTCGACTGGGGCATTTTGGATTATCCACTCTATAGCCTGGATAACGCTCCCCGCGATTACCGTCTGTTCTTACACCTAAAGAGATTCCTGTCAAATTCAGCATAAGCATTTTCAGAATAACGGAGAGGCAGAGGAGCTTGTCAAACAGTGGTTGCAATCTCAGGCGTAGGGATGCACGCGAGACGCAAGAAGTCTCGTCTCGTCTCGCATTTGCAAGACGAGACACGAGACGAGAGTGAAAATTTTATGCGAGACGAGACGCTAGACGAGACTCAGTTAAGTCTCGCACGAGAAGTCTTGCGAGACTTCTCGCAGTCTCGCAACATTTATGAATAACATTTAATTGTATATTTAGTGATTTTACATTTATTGTGTTTTCTAAGTTGAGCGTTAGTGCCTCCATGAACAAAAAAGTGATTGGGCCAATAGACATTTTATGAAATTTATTATTATTCAAGGTTGATTTTCAGAATTAAAGCCTTCTTTAGTTTCTAACATCATTAAAAAAGAAAAGCTTTGTAAATTGGAAATTTATTACAGCATCGATTTAGGACTTTATTTTGCGACACAAACACATACACGCGGGCGCGCACGAATACATGAACTTCTGTTTTTGGTCTGAAAAGCGAATAAGAATCCCTATTGCTGCGAAATGTGATATTTCTGTTGTTTCTGTCTTTTTCACATTACTACTAGCGATTAATGTTGGGGGATGGCGGGAAATTCCCTCTCGTCAAAGTTTATCCCCGGCCCGGCTCGCAGAAATAACATGATATTTTTACATGGAATAAGTATTTTCTTTCTATATATTTATCAAAAACATCCCCCTATAGTTCGGAAGTTTAATTCAAACACTGGTTTGGTACGATGACCCTATAGGTTTGATGGGAGATGGCAGGAATGGCCCTATATCTGTCAGTAATTTTATTTTCTAGATCTGGCAAGACTATATAAGTTGAAAGCGAAAGTTGATAAAATGTGATAATGCAACATTGCTACAAGCGCGAACGAACCGAAAAAATTGGGTCGTATTGTGTTGTGAGGAGTTCTTTTGTTGTTTACAAGCGCTTTTTGGTGATATAAAAACATCTTTATAATGGAAAATCACCCTTCAAGGAAACGACCAAAACGTGTAAATGTTGATAGTGGCGACGATATTTTAGAAGAGCCAAATGGGGACCCAGTTGAAAGTGAAACGCATTCAGGTATTGTTTCTGCAAGTTCGAGTCTTGATCCACCCAAAACAGCAGGGCGTAAAATTAAGTTCCAGGATTACTTTGAAATTGCGACGAATGCTGAGTTGGCTATTTGTAAATTATGTAAGCCTAAGAAGATAGAATTGAAAAATGCATTCTCGTAATATAACGGGGCTGAAGAAACACTTGCAAAATATTCACAAGAAAGAGTACGCGATTCTCTACCCAGACAGCAACAAAGATCAGAAGAGTAGCTGCAGGAAGGAGGATATAACAATATATTTCCCTCAGAAGAAGGAAACTAAGGTAAGTTCATAGCATACTTGACAGTGTCTAAAGTGTTGAAAATTAATTATCACTAATCCCCGCGGCACTCCGGTTGAGAGTCATCGATATAACTGTTATTAGTATATAACATAATTATGTTGTATATCATTTAGGTTAGTATATATGTTAATTGTGGCGTGTAATAGTGAACCGTATAAGTGTAAATGAAGCTACTTAAAAAAAAGGAGAGTTTTTTGTGGTAAGTTCCTCAGTTATACGGAGAGCATTCCGCAATGAGTACCGCAACCAATTGCGGTACTCTGATTTGAGACCACAGACATGTAACTAAAGAATAGACCTCTAACCCTTACTCTAACCCTTATCTTAAAAGCATTTGGCAGGATGAAGCCGGATGAAGCTAAAATTTGGTGAGGGAAGGCGGAGTACAAGGTAAGTTGGGCGGAGTTTAAATTTTATTATTTGCAGCAGTTACCTATATTTTATCCAATTACCCACTGTACAACTACTCTTCTATATAGTCACTGGGTAACGTACTGTACATATTAATTTCCTCCGTCAGACAATTTGTGATTTAGAGTGAGGATAGGATATTTCTATCCGCCTACTTCCGGCTTCAAAATGCCTACAATTGGCTGTTTGAATGGTCACATCCTACACTCACCACATTCACTTTCGACTTCAAAACGAACGCTCCAACTATCGGTCTATTCGGGGCAAAAATGTGCCCGCATGGCATACTGGAAAATATTGCTGGAGACCTCTAAGCTGGAAAACTGTTGGATCCAGCAACAATTTATGCTGGTTTTGCTGTAAATTATGCTATTCATTTGACGAGAATTAATGGTGCAGCAATCAAATTCCAGCACAGCTTTTCTTTTAATTTGGAGCGGAGGGGACGCAAGTTCGGATACCATGTTGATCTCTAGGTTCCATCACCTTAGGATGTTATGAACATTCATCCCATGGAAAGCAATGGCAAACCACCATGAATTCACCTTGCCAAGGGACTTTAGGTCAAATACCTGCCTTCGGACAGAATATCACATCATCATTCATTAACAGCCATAGAATAACACACTGTAAAATTGATCCAGAATATATGCGAGACTGCGAGACTATGCGAGAAAGTCTCGCGCGAGACGCGAGATGAGAAACCCCGTTATTTTATGCGAGATGCGAGACGAGACTTCACATTTGCGAGACGAGACTTTTCCATTTCTCGTCTCGTCTCGTCTCGCGTGCATCCCTACTCAGGCGGCCGATTCTATGGCACAAGTATAGATAAGTTGGTCCATAGAATGACAAATGTCTGAATTTCGATGGGGAATGTGTTGAAAAATAGCTAAACACATACTATATCTTTTACAATAAATGTTTCCATTCAATTACATTTTGTTTCTGTTCAAGGCCTTCGGGAAATTTACTTTCTGGATGCGCTTCGTACCTCGAATCATGTGATAGGCCTGTTATTAATCAGTGAGTTGGTCATCTTTTGGAAATCAAGAATGGCTAACCCCCATATGTTTCACTGTATTAGGAAAAATTTAATGTTCACATCAATATGTCTTAACTGAAATAATACACTTTTCCGCATTGTTTAAAATGTCTACCAAATACCTTAATTGTTGTTAAACTAAATAATATAATCATAGAAACTGAAACGACTTGAAGGATTATTATTTTGAGGATGAGGGGAGACAAAAATTAGATGCGTTATAAGTATTTGTTAAACTGATTTTAGGATGAAAGCGTAATACACGTATTATTGTATCCCCTTATTTTACTAGTCTTTATCGTTCTTCTTCATAGAAAATAGAATAATGGACGAACTGTTTGCGGAAGCGAAGAAAATAAATCAGAAATTACCTCAATTCTCTTTAGAAGAAATCTATGCTTATTTAGAGGCAAATATAAACGCCCACAACAGATATCAAATTGTATTAGATCAGTTTATCTTACAGAAAGAAGCATCAGAAAACAATCTGAATAACAATGGTAGCACAACATCCGAATCTTCCACTGATGAAAAGACAAAAGAAAACAGACAGAAAAGGAAGTTGAAATCAAACGTAAACACTCCACTTGCCAAAAAGATTAAATTAAACAACAATGATAATAAACCAAATCTCGATAACATAGCAGGAGGCAGTGAAACAGATGAATCAGACAATGGTGACCTTATTTTGCAAGTACTCAAAGACACGTTTCCACACGAAAATCCGCGTGTTATTGGAGAAGCATACCGCAAATTACGAAAGGCATTTCAGGAAACTGTTGAACAACACATTAGGAGCTCGTCGAATGACAGTGAACGAGACGCTTCTTCCAGTATAATAAAGGATGTATCTCCACCAGAAGACCAGCAACCGTCAACTTCCAAAGCATTCACGGAACATGAGAAGCTTTATGTTGATCTTACGCATATGTTCCCTGATGCAGATCCCGACTACTTCCTGGACATAGCCTTTCAATATCATGCCAAGCCAGAAAAGCTAAAAGTACTTATAAACGATATCTTAGAAGGTAGGACATCATACCCGACGCTACAGGAATCCCAAAAACGAAAGGAATTGTATGATATTCGCTCAAAATATGTCGATCATTTCGATGTGGATTCTTTTCTTGATATGTTTCCAGACCCTGAAAAACATTTCGATGACAGAACACGAGTTTCTGATAAGCTTTACGAAAAGAATGTGCTCGAGTATTTGCAAACAAAATACCCGCTGACCCAGCAGAAGTACTTATCTACCATGTTCAAGAGAAATAAAAATTTGTTATATCCAACCATCAAGGCTCTGGAAAAATCAAGAAGTACCAAACTCGAAAATAACCGAACAAACAAAGAATACCAACTGCCCAACGAGGTAAACCTAACATTTATTTACGAAGTCGCATTCGTGGAGAACAGAGAGTATATAGAGAAATATTTAGCAGATAAGGCAGAAGCCAGAAAAGCAATTTTTGAGCGTGCCAAAGCAAATAATGCTCTGCTAGAATGTGAATGCTGCTACGACAATCAATGCATTACAGAAGAAATGGCTACATGTGCAAATGGACATCTGTTTTGTAAATGCTGTATTAAAAAAGGTATAGAACAGCAAATAGCGGAAGGGAAGTTCAGTTTCCAATGCTTTCATCCTGCTTGTGACGCTGAATTTAGCTTGAAAGACCTTGAAAACATTCTCAGCCATCGTGTCTACACCAAAGCTCTTCAGAGACGTCAACTGGAAGAGGTTATGGCTGCTGGTATTGAAGACATAGAAACGTGTCCATTTTGTGATTATGCTGCCTGTGTACCAAAAGAGGATAAAATTTTCAACTGTCAGAGTCCTGATTGCATGCGATCATCGTGTAGAGCATGCAGAGAACCCGGACATATTCCACTGAGATGCAACGAAGTAGAGAAACCAGTACAGATTAGAATGCGAACTTACATTGAGAACAAGATGACTGAAGCACTTGTAAGAATTTGTTATAAATGTAAAAAAAGGTTTATTCGTAAAGAAGGGTGCCATGTCATTAAGTGTCCGTGTGGGGCTACTATGTGTTACGATTGCAGGAAACCTCTGCCTGAATGCGTGTGTGGAATGTCTCATTTCTATTCGAATACTGAGGAACAACACATAAGGAACACTGGGAAACAAGCGAAGCAAGAGATGCTTAATCAAAATCCAGGAGTACAGCTTGTGCATGATCCTACTCAATTGTTCAACGAAATTAAGGAAAATGTGAAAACAAGAAAGAAACAAGTAAGAAGAAGGTGAAACAAGCAAGTCCAAGTGAAAACTCAAGTAGCCTAGAATCAGCAACTTGAGTTTATCGTTTCTTTAACTTTCCCTTGAAATTGAACACTATATCTGTGTACAGTTTTGTGTGTTTTTGTTTTTAAGGAATATGGAAAATTACAGTACGATATCATAAACGAAAAATCTTTATTTTAAAATTTATTAAAATTTATTTTATTTATTAAAATTTATTTTATTCCATCACCTTCACTAGTCGTCAGTCAACTGTCCGGAATTTTTGTGTGCCCTATCTTTTCGCGATAAATTATATTATGCACTATACCAATTCTGGGCTGGTTGGTTATTTCGTTCGTTTATTTGATGTCTTTTAGCTTCAGGATTTATGAGCTAACACCAGGGGCATATTTCTTAATCTTTTGTAGTCGCGAATTTTGTTGAGAAAATGTGAAGCTTAAAATATATAAAAATGACAATCATCCCTGTTGGGCTGCATGGCTGCAAAATGCGGTACTCTGAAGAAATAACGCAGACTGAAAGTATTTGAGAACAAGATCCTGAGACGAATATTCGGACCCAAGAGAAACGGGAATAGGGAATGGCGGAAACTTCATAACGAGGAACTACACAATTCATACGGTTTACCAAACATTGTTAAAGTCATCAAGTTTAGGTGGGCAGGTCATGTGGCCAAAATTAACAAGATAGGAACGATTTCAAAGTTTTAACTGGAAACCCAATCGGAAAACGATCATTTGGAAGACATACGCGCAGATGGGAGAACAATATTAAGATGGATCTCACAGAGATAGGAATACAAAGTAGAAACTGGATCCAGTTGGCTTAGGGCAGAGAACCATGTCGTGCTTTTGTGAACACAGCATTGAATCTCCTGATTCTATAGGCCATAGAGTTAGTTAGTTATTAGTCTTCTAATACTAGTGTAACAGTTCCCAAAATCAAATATCTTATAACTGTATACAACAGAGAATCAAGTTAAATTAGAAGTATCAGAATTAGTATTTAGAATTGAATTCTAGTATTATTCTAATATTTGTACTTCACTATATTTTACGACGTGTAAAAAACATATTACAAGACGAGTAGGTTTGAGAAATAGGTCCCAGATTTTGAAACCCTACTCGAGCACAGACGTCTCAACAGATGGTCGTGACTCGAGTCGAAAGTGAAAACGCTAACCAACTTGCCATGACGGGTTGAAATAGGTTTTATCCCCAAGCAATATGGCTACGGTTTAAGCATCTTGTGCCATGTTTATGAACACTGGAGCCCTCTCCGCTAACTAGTGACTAATGCGAATCTTTAGTGCACCTCTCATGGGCTACACCATTGGTTGATTCCATTGGGACTAGCCTTCCGTTCACTACCAAGGCTAAATGAGTCGTGGACTTACAGTTTAAGGTAGAATTATTATATTTATTGTCTCTCGTTGGCGAAGTTACTTTCAATAAAAATTGGTGAACTTTAACCAAAGTTATCCCCAATTTCAATTTGGGGTAAAATAACTCCTTAACCGATCTCAATCCTAAATTTAAGGAATCTCTCTGGACAACTTTGGTTTAAATCACCAATGTTCATGAAACAACGTGCCCTGTGTTCTCTGTCAGCAGCGTCTTCACCCAGTGTTTTAAGTAGCGCAAATCATAATATGCGATTCGTCAGACCACGACTTTGAGATATGGCACTGCATGCAACGATGGCTATCATTTCTCCCTTCGCGGAACGGTTATCCCGTATACGCCTATGTAATGTCCGTACCTCAATTTCTCGGGAAGTACAGAAAGACAAATGTTGACTCATGTAATGTTCTCACTAGTATTTCCACCTTTTAGATTCTGTGTTTTTTCTACTATCTACTATGTATTCATGAAATAAAGAAATAGGAGTATTTCACAACAATTATGAAACAAACATATTGTTTTAATCATAGTTTCCCTTAGCGTAACGAGCAGTGAGACGGTATACGGTCAATGTGAGACGGTATGCGGTGGTATGTCATACCGACTCTGGTTTTTCAGTGGTCAAGACATACCGTCACTGGAGAGTAGATGCTAAATACCATTAATAAATCCATTTTTATACACAGAAATTGACAAATAGCTTTGCACGTTAAAAATTTTATTTCTTATGTAGAAATAATTTCTAACTTGACAACACCGACATTTTTGTTATCTTTTTCCTATATTTTGTTTTTAAAAGAGGTGTCTTCGAAGATATCTAGCTTATATGTCATATTGAATTGTTTCTTTCTTGTGTGTGTGTGTGTGTGTGTGTGTGTGTGCGTGCGTGCGTGCGTGTGTGTGTGTGTGCTTGCCTTAAGTCATATACAGAGTGTTTCAAAATAACACCGACAACATTTGGGAGGTGTTTCCTGACACCAATATAAGACAAAAAATATAGGCCAACCTGGGTGCACAAATGCTTCCTTTCGGAGTTATAGGCTGCCGAAAACATGAAAAATGAACTTTAAATGTCCATAGCTCTAAAACTATGGACTTACACTGCCCTGCTAACCGAAAAGATCTTATCTCCATTTCACATACTTTCGAGAAAATAAGCAAAACGCGTTTTGGCTTAGGCTGTATTAGTGCGTTCAAATTTGTTGTATTTCAGTAAAACTTTTATTAAAGATATTTTCACGATCTAAAATTCGTGTGGTAATACAGGTAAATATTTTTGCTTATGAACTGCAACTTAAGATATTTTTGCTTACTTTCAGTTAGAGTGTGAACATAAGGTAAACACTCATGACGTCATTACCCCCTATCTATTAATCAAACCACGTCAATTTCACTTTAGATAGATGCAGAATTGTACTACGAACATTTTCATACCAATATCTCGATTTTCGAAAAATGTCGAGTTAAGGTCTTTTCGCTTAGGACGGCATTACTATAGTCGGATCAAGACTTCACTTAGGAACTAATACGTGCGCTATCCAAAAATACAAGGTTCAGAATCCTAAGATATTCACACAACAATGTTTATACAATGAGTTTGGCAACGAGCATATAATTTGAAGTACTCACCAACTACCTCTATAAAAATTGTTGCTGAAGTACCACAGGATTCTGAAACATGTATTTTTGAATAGAGCACATGATAGTTCCAAAGTGAAGTCTTGACCCGAATGCGGCAGGTCCCATAGTTTTGGAGTTATGAACCTTTAAAGTTCATTGTTTCATATTTTCGGCAGCCTATAACTCCGAAAGGAAGCATTTGTGCACCCAGGTTGGTCTATACTTTTTGTCTTATCTTGGTGTCAGGAATCAACTCCCAAACGTTGTCGGTGTTGTTTTGAAACACCCTGTCAATGTATTTTCAGCATGGGTGGATTTAAGGGTTGTCTGCTATGGGGCGGATTCTCCGAGGGTTTGGAATACGTCTCAGTCGAGAGGTGGACCCGGGAGTTTTTAAGTCTGTATAGGCCTAATACAACATAAAGGGATATATATATATATATATATATATATATATATATATATATATATATATATATATATATATATATATATATATATATATATATAGATAGATAGATAGATAGATAGATAGATAGATAGATAGATAGATAGATAGATAGATTCAGAAAGTTGTTGGCCTGAGATCAAAGACTCTCCATGTGCCCCTGTAACTAAAGAGAAGCTCTCAAATGATTTTCAGTCATTATCTAAAACAGAAATGCACTCTTTTAGGCAACATACCGTCACTGTATTTCAACATCGGGGGGCGCGGTGGCTCAGTGGTAGAGCGTTCACCTCCGGTGCTTGGGGTCCCTGGTTCGATCCCAGCTTGCGCCGTGTGGACCTTGTGGTGGACAAACACCGTGCTCGTGGGTTTTCTCGGGGTTCACCCGTTTCCTCCCACTTTCTTCATTTCACTCATTTCTCATTATCACCGTCTCCTTTAGCATAACCGTGGAACGTTAAATCGAAAGATTTCATTTCGTTTTTTTTTTTTTAATTTCAACATTTAGAAAGCCGTTATGTCGAATCAAAATCGTAATAATACATACCGCCTCTGCTTTTTTTTCCACTTCGAACATTCCTAACGAGCATAATCGTTAGACGTTAAATTTAAAGATTTGATTTTCATTTTTTACGAAGCAGAAAAGTGGGCACCATGCAAAAAGGAACAAGAAAGAAAGAATTGTTGGTGTGAAGAAAAATTGGTTGGTTGGATTCGAGTTTAACGTCCTTTCCAGTGCCGAAAGTACAAAAAGACGTGAACCGAACATTGGATCAGAACCACATGAACTTCCACCGAAGAATCGACTTCGTGTCATGGAGAAAACTTAAGAAAACTGACTGGGTCGAACAAAAATCCAGTGCGGAAACGTTAAGAATGTTAGAAGAGAAAAGAATTAAATTACAAGTAATTAATAAAAGAAACTGATTCAGACTTTTTAGTTTAACGCCCCATGATTATACACCGAGGCTAAAGGAGAAAGAGTGATGATGATTATGGACGAAAATGTGGAGTAATGAGGGAAAACGGAAGAATCCCCAGAAAACCCACGCGCTTGGTGTTTCTCTACCACAAAGCCCACTTGAAAGAAGTTATTAGCTGGGAGAGGTTATAGGAGGTACGGTAGAATGAAGAAGTAAATCTTTAAGGTTCACATCCCACAGTCATGCCGGCTAGGCTAAAAGAGACGGTGATGATGAGAATGAAATGGTGGAATGGAGAAAGTTGGAGGAAACGGGTGAACTCCGAGAAAATCCACGCACATGGCGTCTGTCCACTACCAAGGTACCTGGCGAGTTGGGATCGAACCAAGGACCCTATGCACCAGAAATGAACACTAGAGGAAGAAGTGAAGGGAGCACGGTAGATCAGTCATAGAGCGCTCAACTGGTGCGAAAGGTAACTGCTTTGATCTCAGGGTATGCGAGTTTGTGATGGTTAACATAGTATGTTTGGGTTTTCTCGGAGTCCTTACCTATTACAATTCTACTTATTAACCATTCGTCTCTTCACTGATTTCAGGGAGAAGCGAACATGGCTATAGCTAATAGACAATACAGTACTAAAGCAGAAAATAGCTACATCAAGACGAAAAGGTTAGCTGAAGACCGTTCCACATGGGAACTTCTGTTTGTGGAAAGTAACGTTCCGATAATGCCCGAATAACTTATGATAGATACTTGCATGGAAATTCTACATTGGAAGTTCACCTGAATTTTCGTATTACTACATCAATAGAAGTAACACTCCGCAACACCCAAATCGTCCATAATATGATGTTTCAATGATAAAATAAAATGGATGAGTGAATTCTGGAGAGAAGCGGATTTCCCGTTGTGCTGCAGAGGCGAAAACGAATAATAAACCACGCGCACCAGGATCCGTTTCGCATGCTCTTGTTTTAGTTAATTTCAGATTCCGAGAATTGGTTGTCCCAGGCCCAACTCCCTTGCAGTTTACTGTTGCGACATTCAGTTCCCCAAGCGGATAGCGTCACATGCAGTCTATTAACAAACTCACAGCGATATGCGTAATTTAACTAAGCATGGCGCCACCCAATGAGTTTTTATGTATGTGTGTGTGTTTTTATATAAACACATCTATAAAGTTACATCTAGACAGGAAGGAAGGAGTTCTACAGAATAAATATCAAAAAGATTGAAAATAAATATTAAAAGGGGTTACTTCCTTCTTAATTCTAGGAAATATTATAGGTTCATCAAATGTGCATAACATACATTGAGTCCAAATGTCAAGGGGTAATTACTTGACAAACATTATAAAGGCACGCCTTTTCAAGATGCAATTACGTACCCTGAGAAGTATTTTTTTTTTTTTTTTTTTTTTTTTACAATATCAGTTCGTATGCATTATGAATGAATGAAACCAGGAAAACTCTATATGGTCAGTGTACGTGCTCTAGCGAACGAGACCAGGGTTCGACTCCCGGTAGGAGCTCATGTGATTCAGATATCACATTAAACTAGGTCCACGTCTCACATAGTTCCGATGCTGAACGGATGGCTAAACCCCAAAGCAAAGAATCGAAATCCGAATAAAATCAATACTTTTGAATCACCAAAGAATTAACATAAGTGTTGATATAAAAAAGGATTTCCTGTATCGAATCATAAAACTTAGAATTACTCCTGTACAGCAGCAGAATTCGACAATTCCTGTTACGGTTATTTCTGATGATACGATGACCCTGTTACCATCAGAACAACTATCAGAGCTTTCACCTTAAAAAGTGTCGCATTATACACACCAGGGACGTACACATAAATTTATTTCGGGGAGGGAAAAATTAAATGAAAATGAAAATATTTAAGTTTTACGTCCCACGTTACCCTGTGTAGGCTAAAGGAAGCGGTGATGATGAAAAAATTAATGAAGAAAGTGGAAGGAAACGGGAGAACTCCGACAAAATCACGCGCAGCACGGTATTTGTCCACAAAGTTCACTTGGAGTGAGTGGGGACCAAACCAGGAACCTCATGCACCAGAGGTGAACGCTCTATCACTGAGCTACCGCGGCCCCTATTTCGGGGAGGGAGTTCAAATTCAATATGAGGATAAATCATATTTGAGATTATTTATAAATTAGACTAAATTTACAGAAAAGTCAGAATTTCGAAGGGGGGTGTCCAGACCCCCAGGATCCCCGCGTACGTCCGTGATTCACACATACACACAGGTGCACCCACGGGGAGCACCGGGTTTGTAAAAAAAAAAAATCTAAGAACGTACGATACATGTACACTTTCTTAATAAAACTATATTTGTTTACCTGGGAAATTATTGATGTAGCATGAATATTCTCCTCTTTCTCATATAAAAAATAATCTAGTTCTATCATTTTTTTAAAATATAGGTGAAGTATTTTACAATTAATTACTCATCGGATACAGAATAATACCCGTTGAATACTACATAGACGCAGTGGCTTGTAGTACTGGACGCAACAAAGCTTGGACCCTCCCTCCCCCAACAAAAATTTCTGGGTACGCGCTTGCTGCTATCTATCCAAAATATATTCTCTATCTACATTCTACAATATATAAACATTCATTGTTCGAAATAAAGTAATAAATTGATATACTGAATTACTGATACGTGACATTTGAAATAAAGCATGTAAACTCAAGGATGTTATAAAATAGAGGATCTGCCCATACGTATCTTCATCATATGAACTCAATGAAGCAAAAAAAAAAAAAAAAGCATCGTCTGAGCCGGCACGTCTGATTGGCTACTCTGGCTTACGCCATGATTGTTGGCTCGAAACATTGCGATCTTAGTGGCGCGGAGTGGGCAGAGTAGGTGTGGCGAAGCTGTGACGTATGGGTTCACGATTTTCTTGTATAGGCAGATCCTCCATTTTATAACATCCTTGTGTAAACTACACTATACCTGAAAAAAAAAAAAACATTAAAATGTCTCTACTATGAGGATATATCAAAATACAGGATTTTTTCTTTTAAAGAATTGCTGTCCTTGATAAATTTCGGCCCAACAAGAATTGTTTTTGAAAATTAATCAACAGATTGTGGTTTTATAATGATTTTACGAAAACCCTTCCCAATTAAGTAAGACAAACAAGATATAACGCCTTTGCTTATATACTTTTATTATAAACAAACTCGGTCCTTGTTTATATGGAATTATTATTTTGAGCCATTAGGGCAGTTTCCAACACTGAAATAACACACTTCTACTGAGGATGTATTTAAATGCAATAAAGTGAAATCTTTCAGTTTAACGTCCCACGATTATGCCCGTTAGGCTAAGAGGGACGGATGATTACAGCAAGTGAGTGATGATTGATAATTGATGGAATGAGAAAGTGGGAGGAAACGGGAGTACCCAGATAATCCATTATAAACTTACTTGATCTGGGATCGAACCAGGGACTCCTACGCACTACAAGTAAGCTCACTACTATTGAGACACCGTGCTCCCATTTGCATAAATCATATCGGAAAAGCTAATATGATGTTCCTTATATACAACACGGTGTCTACTAAAATTCCGAAATGAAATTTCTTAACTTTTTTCGTGACCTTTTCTTTAACAAATCATAAAATTTCCTAATATTCTCAAGAGCGAATTTGGGTGCGAATTAGGCCAAATTTTCATCCATGCGACAGAAACGTACTTTGCTTGCGATTTGGTAGCATCTAAAGCCTACCATAGACATTTTTAATTGTGAATTTTGACGTTTTATAGAATAAAATTTTCCAATCTGTACTTACATTTGTACAGTTTAAAAAATTCGTGACCCAAAAGCTAAATTTCGTGACTTTTTCGTGACTTTCGTGACCGATAGGCACCCTGTACAAGGAACATCATATAGTCATTTCCAGTATGATTTAAACAAATGAGGCACAAGGTAGCGCAATGGTATAACCTTTAGGTTCTTACTGATGACACAACGTATCTAGTTTTAGTAAATTTTTAAAAAATCCCACAGTTTAATGTTGTACAGTATATATATTGGTGCGTGAAATTTGCATCTCCTCTTTCGAATGGAATAACCTCTTAAATACTTTTCATTACTTTTGAAGGAAAAGTAATTTTACGAATATTAAAAAAATTGAAGAGGATAAACCTTCCGCCAGGAAATTGGAGTCTTTTTTAAAAGCCAAAACATCTATTCAAGTTTCCTTCCTTTCTCACTCTTCCTCGCGGGCAAATTCAAGTCTTCCTTTTTTAATATAAAATTTCTATCTTCTATTATTTTCTATTACAAGAAAGAAACACAAAAACGGGGGGAAAATACTAAAAAAAAAAAAAAAAAAAAAAAAGCTTGTTTAAGCTCTTAGAAAATCGGATCCCTTTCCTGCTATTCACCATTTCGAATCCTGCTACTATACTCGATTATTTTAACAAAAGTAATGTAATATAGATGAAATTATGTTCTGAAAGATTATTTTCCTTCTTCATAATGTGATTTACATATCAGAGACAAGCAGCAGTATCTCGTGTACACCACGTTAAGGAGTTTGGTTAAGGAATTTGGTCTCATTTTCACTTAAACCAGTTATCCTCAAACTCAAGCGAGCTTGTGCCCACTTCTATTCCTAGCTAGCGTGGCGCTTAAACTTCTGCCTTTAATTTAAGCCTTCGTTCGTTCAACTCAGTTAAATCTTGTGTTCACTCGTTAGCTCATTGTGGCGAATTAATTTCTACTTTCCCCCCACTTAAATTCTCGTTCGTTTAATTCAATTACAGGTCCTGCTTACTTGTATTCACTTGCGAGGTGAGTTGACTTATTCTTCCTTTCATTTTAACCATCGTTTATTAAATTCAATCGAAGCTTGTGCTCGGCCATATTTTCACTGACACGAATTAATTTCTACTGCCTTTTACTTATATATGCACTTGTGTTCTACCCTGAGTAGCTTCTAGCCCAGGCAATGCCATTAAGTTTGTAGAAAGCACAAATGATGGTGTCTTACTTTGCTCCCAAGGAATATATGAGGATAATTCAGAAAAAAATGTCTCCAAGCATACTACTTGGCCAATAGTATTGGAAACATTCTGAACCGTTTGTCATTAATGCACTGGTGTTTAGACTATAGAATGTCACTTGTTTCACCTTCATATCTCTTCTCATTCCAGAGTAATGGCGCAATTCATTGCATCCAATGGTGACGCCCGGTAGACACAGCGGGCTGTCATTGAATGTCTGACTGCGAAAGGTTGTGCGCTCTAGAATGTTCATCGCTAGCTACGAATCGTGGATACACCATTACGACCCGGAAACGAAGTGTCAATCGATGGAGTACCGCCACACGTCCTCTCCTTTACCAAAAAAAAAAAAAAAACATTCAAAGTTCTCGCATCTGCTGGCAAAATGTTGTTGACATTCTGCCTTATCCTGTCTATAGTCCGGATCTTGCGCCTTGCGACTTTTGGCTCTTCCCCAACTTAAGAATCACCTTAAGGGTCAACGCTACAGTTGTGATGTGGAAGTGGAAGCTGCAGTTCGGCAAATAGTGCCGCCAGCAGCCGCCACAATTCTTCGACGACGGCATGAAAATCCGAAAATCCTTGTTTCGCGTTGGCGCAAGTGTGTTGCCCGTAATATTCACTACGTTGAAAATTATGCCACCATTTACAGCTGACAATGCAAGCTTTCCACTGATACCTGTATCGGTGCCACCTTGAAGGCATTACTTTCTGAATCTCCCTCGTAAAATGGTTTGTAAAATCATCTAGAAATTACTGAACTTAAATAATGACATAGACTGACTAGTAAGAATAGCATTAGGGGTGTACAAGAACTGAGTATGTACACTCATGTCCAAAATTATTGTTGCATGTCTATAAATATGTTGTTCTAGGAATATAATTTGATAACGAATTCACCCGGTATTTCTTACACTGTTAGTATTTTATAATCGGCAAAGACATGTATGTGGCAAATTTCATACCAAAAGAGCAGCAAATAAGAAAATTAAAGCAAAAATAAAATTTTCTTGTCCATTTAGCAACATTTTGTTTTACTCATTCTATTTTCCGTATTTATAATTATTTTCCTACGAAATTTACTACAAATATACATTTCTCGATTATACACATAGTATCAGTATTAAAAGTACCCTGCAAAATCATTACCAAATTATATTCTTACAAGAAGACAGTTATAGATATGCGACAATCATTTTGGACATGAATGTATATCTTCATTTCTGAGATATTCATTCACAAACGTCAATTGATATTCATATGTTAAAAGAGCAAACTAATTTCTTACAATGACATGAAGTCAAGTTCTTAATAAATCTATCTTATAAAGAAAGAACTAAAAATCCTTACCTAAGACGGTGAGGTTAATGGAATGGGAAAACGAGTGAGTATCATTTCGAATGATGCAAGAGTAGTTTCCCGAGTCGTTCTCTTCCACTACTTTCGTGTAAATTGTTTGATTGGCAGATTCTGGATAGATGATGAAATTCGAGACACCCCCTGGCCATGGATACGCCTGGCCGTCCTTGAACCTGAAAGTAAAGAATATAAAAATAATAATTAAAAAAACAGTTAAGCTTACACTCAACAACAGTAGTATATAGGTTGGATAAAAAGTTCTGTGACAACACTTCTAACGTCAGAGGGTTGTATCTCAGCACTACAGGAATTCCGTAGCTGATAAGGAAATGTGAGGCGATGAAATGTGGCGAGTGGTAACGACTGTTATCCTGTCAAAGGACTGTGCCTCAGCACTACAAGAGCTCCGTACCTGATAAGGGAATGTGAGGCGATAAATGTGGCGTGTACTAACGACTGTTATCCTGTCGAAGGACTGTTTCAACATTACAAGTGTTCCGTAGCTGATAAGAGAATGTGAGGGAATGAAATGTGGCGAGTGGTAACGACTGTTATCCTGTCAAAGGGCTATGTCTCAGCACTACAAGAGTTCCGTGACTGATAAGGGAATGTGAGGCGATGAAATGTAGCGAGTAGTAACGACTGTTATCCTGTCAAAAGGCTGTCTCAGCACTACAAGAGTTCCGTAGCTGATAAGGGAATGTGAGACAATGAAATGTGGCGAGTGGTAATGACTGTTATTCATTTAAAAGCAGCAGTGCTGTAAAGTAGAGAAGGAAAATGTAAGCGCCATGACACTATCTTTCGAAACTATTAATAAAGTGCGTGGATCAAGATTGAACTGGCACATGGACGCAGTATACAACGTTGTTTTCAGGGACTTCGTGACGAACTTTTCGCCGAAATGAACGAGCGACTTCGCGGGAAGCATTATGATACGACACAAGAGAAGCCAGCATCCGTGCCATATGGCGGTTTTTGCACGACACGACGCCCTCCATACTTGTGGCAGGAGGAAATAGAGATGGAACGCTGTTATATATTAAAGGAATATTCTTCTGTGCATAAAGGCAGGTACGAATTATAAAAATGTTGTCATTACTTTTCATTCAGCCCTTGTAGAAACATAAGTTAGCATTAGAATTATACTATCATCCTGAGAAATCAAGGTTTTAATAAAATTTGGTTAAATCAATTTTAATTTTTAACGTTCCGTGGGATACTCTGTAGGTTAAAAGGGGACAGAAATTAATTCATTAAATTGTAAAATAATAATTCCTGACGTACAAGTTCGCATTGGTGTAACATTGCGATCTTTCATTATTACACTTTCATTCCAATGCGTATCCTAAGGGGCTCCAAATACCAGAAAGTACCAGACGTTTTGGACTATCGCGGCAGTGGGCGGGGATAGAGTCGCTATCTTGGTGTCAGAAAGTTGCCATACTTAGCACGCATCCAGCTATAGTAGCGTGAGGACTATGACGCTCTTACTTTGCTTTCTGTGACGTGTTACAATGTGCGCTGCAATAGAAAACCCCATATCTTGCGAAACACTGAGACAGTTAAGGCGCGCGATTCAAAATGAGCGCGATGTTTTTTCACAACAACGCACGTCCCAACACGGCGGTGTCCGAGAGCTCCTGGATGGTTTTCGATGGGGGTTTCGTTCATCTACCATATACCCCGGGTTTGGCGCCAAGTGACTACCATCTCTTCCCAGCGATGACGACATGGCTCACTACGCAACTCTTTGATTCTGACGTCAAACTGTATGCCGGTGTAAGCCAGTGGTTGGAATCGCAGGCGGTAGATTTCTACTGCAACAGTATTGCAAATCTTGTGCCACGGTATGATAGCTGCCTTAATTTGCATGGCGATTATGTGAAAAAATACGTTAAGACTGTACCTTTCAAATATATAATACAATTTGGTTTGTTCATCCTGTTACTTTTTTTTATTTCAAAACGTCTGTTACTTTTTAGATAGCCCTCGTACTTTCCATAAACCTCTTCTTCCAGTGCAAAGAACGGGCATTTCAGCTAGTAAATAAATAAGCAATACAATCATTTAGATATCTATGTTAGACGATATTTCATGGAAAATTCTATCTGTGACTCACTGTTGAGTAGATGAATATCATTCACTTGAGACACTGCACTCTCCCCTCATTGAAATTAATATACACATACCCTACTTCATATACTATCTCGTCTTGCAAATTCGTTTGAAGTACCACAACAAAACAAAAAAAAATGACCACGTCGTTATTGTTCGTGCGACGGCTTAACGCGGAAAGTACAAGAAAAAAAAAAAAGCTACCGAGTCAGAAAGACAAGCGTTTACGACTCCATAACCTAATTGTGAGCTTATGACACTTTCATGAAAGACATGACTTGTGTGACCTTTCCAAAGAGATCCTGTTGTAAGAAACCACATTGCATGATAGGTCTCCCACCTGTTTGCAACTTAGGATTTATTATATGCTTTTGCATTACCATAATGTATGTAATATTTAGTTAGGAAAATGCCCTTGGTGTCGAGGTGAACACTAGATTCAAGTGGATTGTTAAATGGGAGAAATATACAGACCAATAGGAACTGTTTTGCAGTGGCGGATCTAGTCCAGAGCCGGGGGCCCACCTCCAACCAACTTTTTTAAGTGGCAAAAATAATTTAAGCTAAATTATTTATACAGGGTGTTTCAAAACAACTCCCGACAACGTTTGGGAGGTGATCTCTGACACCAAGATAAGACAAGAAGTATAGACCAACCTAGGTGCACAAATGCTTCCTTTCGGAGTTATAGGCTATCGAAAACATGAAAAAATGTAACTAACCCTTACAATAACACATTACTAAATATCGCTTCAGGTACATCACACGATTTGAAGACGTGTTACCCAAATTGTACTCCATAAATGCTTCATTTCGGTCTTTTTGAATTCAATTATTTCAATTTACGATAAAACAGAGTGGCTTTTAAATAAGTAGAAAAATTACTTTTGGTAGTCTAATTTTATTAGCAGTGAGATAAAAGAAATTCCGAGACAGCACATCTCAAAAGAGTATACGATCATTAAAACTTGCATCAACAATCATTTGCTTTCATAGACTTTTTTTGTATATTTTAGTTACATCAGTCCATTATTATTATTATTATTTAAACAATAACATATCCGTTGTTAGAAATAGCTATAATAAGTCTGAATCTACATTAGGGAAACAAAATATAATTTCAAAAATATAAACAAAGCAAATTATCATGGCTGGTTGTTTAGAGATATTAGAAGTAATCCAATCTAACGGGCAAGGAATACCAGTAGAGGGGAAGACTCCCTTCCCATCCCTTTGACTTCCTCCCCACTTAGGAACTAATACGTGCGCTATCCAAAAATACATGTTTCAGAATCCTAAGATACTCACACAACTTTTTTTTTTTTTTAATAGAGTGTTCGGCTACAAGCTTATAATTTGAAGTACTCATCAACTACCTCTATAAAAATTGTTGGGTAAGTACCACGGGATTCTGAAACATGTATTTTTGGATAGTGCACATATTAGGTTCCATAGTATTGGAGCTACGGACCTTTAAAGTTCATTTTTTCATGTTTTCGGCAGCCTATATCTCCGAAAGGAAACATTTGTGCACCCAAGTTGGTCTATACTTTTTGTCTTATCTTGGTGTCAGGAAATCACCACCCAAACGTTGTCGGTGTTGTTTTTGAAACACTCTGTATATATTTGAAAGTTTATAGTACACTCATACCTACCATAGTCTGGGTTCTGGCTGCTCCCTCCCCATGTTTTACCTTCTAGATCCGCCACTGGTGGCTTGAGAACAAGCGTAAGTATTTAAGGGGAAACAGGAATGAGTATGATGAATTTAGTATGGTTTAACAACTTCCGATTTAACATTGGCCAAAATACTTTTCATTGTACAAGGCGTTAATGAACGCGAGTCATAAATTTTGGAGGCGATTTCTTCTCTCATATAAAAGAAAAAAAATCTAATAAAAAATGATCGGCAAACGCTTCCTTTTAGAGAAAATACGAAACACCATATTTTAAAATGCCTTGGCTTGAAAATGAACCTTATTGGTCCTCTCGCAAGCGATTCAAAGAATTACACATGAACTAGTAGGCGCTCTATCTAAATATCCATTTTTCATAATCCCTCTGTACAGGAGTAACGAATTGCAAAAATAACCTGGGGTACGAGCACACATTTTCAAGTACTAATTGATATTTAGATACAATGTATACTACAGGGTGGGTGACAAATAACTGGGTAGTAAAAAAAAAAAAAACTTATAAATTCTGTAACACTGATTCTTATCTATTAGAAAAACATGCACATGTCCGTTACATAAGAAAACAAAAGAAATCCGTTAAATCTCAGTATAGGCACTCGTGTTGTTAACCAGCTTCCTGAAACGGTAGATTATGGGTCATATTAGATGACGATGAGATTTAGTGAGTGGTCATGGTGGATCGTAAGTCAGAGTAGTCATGGTGGGTGCTGGGTCTTGGGTGAAGTTTTCACTGACCCACGTCATCTCTGCTGCCAATAATAGCCTAAAACCATTTCTATACTATTCTGAATAATTTTGTGAAAGGTTACTCAGAATTCGACAAATGGAACATTGCCGCTTACTCAAGTAGTTTAAACATTACTTCGTGGCACATTGTTTAAACGGGTGACGTATTTGTATATCATCACCGTTTGGTATCCAGTCAAGAATTGCTGTTGTCCGTCGATTCTGATTTGCTCCTGCAAGATTCGCAGCTTACTGTCACTTCAATGCCTTTATTTTCATAACATCTGTCATTCTTGTCACTTTTCTTATTGAATACGTAATTCTCTTCGTATCATTGGGAATGATTCGTATCATACACCTCTATGTCTCGTTGTGTAGTCTGCAGATGATAAATGTCTAAGACACCTGTCCATGTGATAACGCAGGCACAATCAATCATTGAATGATTCACTGAAAATTTTACACTTTAACTATATTGCCAAATTATTTCTCAAATGAAACTGGCAGGTGATTGATTCCTGACTTCCGTAGTCGGGTCAAGACTTCATTAGGAACTAGTATGTGCCCTATCCAAATTTCAGAATCCTGCGGTACTTCCGTAACAATTTTTATAGAGGTAGTTGGTGAGTATTTCAAATTAAATGCCCGTAGCCTAACTCCCGTGAGTACCTTACCCGAAAGAAAGCATTTGTGCACCCAAGTTGGTCTATACTTTTTGTCTTATCTTGGTGTCAGGAATCACCTCCCAAATGTTGGTCGGTGTTGTTTTGAAACACCCTGTATATTATTTATCTCGTTTTTAAGGAGTTAACATAATTCTCCACTCGAACAAGTAGGCTAGTACCCTCACATTATCATTGTTAGGGATTTAGGATTTAGATTTCTGGGCTTTCGACATCAAAGGCCATTTAGCCCTTCAAGATTTGACGGATAACGTCCCTCGGCGAGCACACAATCCGGGGAAAGGGAAGGAAGAGAGGATTGAGGAAGGAAAAAAGCGGTCTGGGACCTAGAAGTTAGGTACCACCCCGGCATTTGCCTGGTGTGAATGAGAAAAACCCAGAAAAACCTCATTCAGAGTGGCTGGCCTGAAAAAGCATTTCACACTTTTTCGACCGAGTGCCTCCACCGGAAATCGAACCCGAGACCACTCGCATCGAAGGCGGGAGCGTTAACGACTACGCTACGCGGAGCCAACATTAGCATTGTTGTCATGACCACTAGCAAAAGTCGTTGAAAAAAAAAGGACCCCTTGCAGACTACTGCGAAATGTAACTCACGTCGAGCACGAAAAATAAAAAGCATTTATGGGTTAAGGCTATGGAAAACAAAATGTCTTTCGACAGAACCCGATGTTTAAGATTTTTCTAAGAAATTCTCTGTAAATAATTATGTGTCCGGTACAGTACTTTTTTTACTTCTATTTTTTAAATAATATTCTTGAAATCTACCGACCCATATGTGCTCGCAAGGTTATCAACTGTGTGTGACGCGTAATAAATGGAGTCTACATATGCCTTTTGAAGCTTTTTTTTTTTTTTTTTTTTTTTTTGTAGAAACATCTTTCTACAAATGTGTGTATTTGAAGAACACTAATTACACATAGATTACATGAACTAAATTAGTATTCATGATTTTGGATGTGAAACGTGGGCTATCATGACAAACTATGTGTGTTTATTTTCTAATTTTCAATGGTCAGCTTTCGAGTTGGAGCATTAACATTGCACTAGTCGCGTAGCCCAGTGGAACGGCATTGGTAGCGTGGAGGACAATAGTCCTCCATTTAAAATTTAATATATTTTACTGTAATTCTTATACAGTTAACGTCTATTGTGTATGAATTTCATGTCAATAGATTATTTAACTACTTTGAAATTAATTACGATCTATTGAGGTAATAAAAAAATATAATAAATTGTAATAACAGAATTTACTGGAATGGTGAAAAAAAAAAACAAATAGTCTGGAGGACTATTGTCATCCACGCCACTACTCCAGTGTTAAACTGCACTATTTAACTATTAAACTGCTCGAACTGTTTATGTGATAGAAATTCTTTCCATGTTAAAAAGTAAGTCAGCCTAGTTTCTGTACCAATTAATTTTTAATGGAACATTTTGTTTAATACAGTATACTAGTCCGTAAAACTCAGCACTCGATAACCCGGAAGTCCGGATAATTCGGCCAGACCCTGGAAAGGCGAAAAAAAAAAAGGCGCGCAGACCCGTTCAAGGTCATTGTCGGGTATTTTTCTGAGGTCTATCTTACCAAGTAAATTACTGTACAATGTGTAATCATTAGTTTTCATTTTCATTTATAGTAAAGGCTCTATGAATTCATAAGATACGTTCTTTTCCTTTGTTTAAGGGTTATTGGTCAGTTCCCGATAACCCGGCATTTTCACAAACTCGACCACGCTTCAGTCCACATTAGACCGAGTTTTCGGAACTCTACTGTATTTGATTAGTTGTAAATAATTATGTATGTTATATTACAAGGGTTATTCATAAGTCTTGCAATATTATGGTGCACAATATATCTCTATTACACTACAATGAATGCACGTTAACACTTAAAAGTATAGCCTCTCGTGTGAACTGCCTGAGCCACCTTCCACTCAGTTTCTCGATTCCACGTCGATACCACGTCTTGTCCTTACAGGCAAAGAAGACAATCAATGCTATTTCTACCTCCTCCTAGTTGGTGGAGCATCGTGATCTCAGAAAGTACGACATCGACTGGAAGAGATAGTAATCCGAAGGGGCAAGGTCAGGACTATATGCCGTTTGTAGCATCGATTCGATGCCATCAAGTTCTTGAATTTTGTGTTGTATTTCTCGAGCCGAATGTGGATTTGTGATATCCTGTTGTAACAGAATTGCTTTCGGTTAATCAATGCAGGATTGTTTTAAAGTGTAGTGCAGGGGCGGATCTAGGGGGGATCGGGGCAAATGCCCAGAACAGGAAACTTTCTTATTTTATATATATAAATAAAACCCATCCCAAAGTTTGGAGCCCTTAAAAGTAGCAGTATGACAACCCCTCCCCCCCGAGAAGTCAGTCCTGGATCCGCCCCTGGTGTAGTGGATCTGCTCCAATGTTCACAATAAAGGTGAGCATTGATAGTACAACCGATAGAAACGATCAAGAAGTGAATCACCTCTCGTAGTTCCAGCACACGTAGAGAACAACTTTATGCTAGAAACGGTGCTGTTTGCGACCGGTTCCGGAAATTGGCCCTTGTCCAGCCATTGTTTTGTGCACATTTGGATTATGAAGAAACCACCCCTTTTCATCGCATGTGACGACTTCGTTTCAGGAAATGCACATCACGCGGATTTTGCAGCAGTTGTAGGCAAATATCTACTCTTCTTTGGGACAATGCTGGAGTCAACGCATGAGGCACAACGTGCGTCTCCTGATTGTTTTCCCGAGAACTTTAAGGTGGCATATTACCGACATGCCGACTTGGTCTGACAATCGCCGTATGCTGATGGATGGATTTTCATCAGAAGCGTGTAGTAAGATCTGTTATCCTGGGGTGGCTGGACTTTGGCTAATTTTCGACATTTGTACAACCTGCACGACGATGGAACCACTGGCGTCTCTGACATGTAAAATTTGGGGGGGGGGACTTCAAAGATAGTGATTTAAATGGTACTTCCAAACCCAACCCGTTTATTAACTTCGATTCCATTTGTTACCTTTCTGCTTACCTTCACGGACCCCCTAAGGTATATCAAGAACCCTGTTATAATCGTTTCACAGCCTGAATATTATATTCCAAATAAATATTATATATATATAAATATATATATATATATATATATATATATATATATATATATATATATATATATATATATATATATATATATATATATATATATATATATATATATGTGTGTGTGTGTGTGTGTGTGTGTGTGTGTTATTCTGTCGCTAGGAAATAAAGTAAATTAGAATAAAATATTGAATATTTTGTACTTCAAAATATTGAGAGGGACGCGTTCCCCTCGTCCCCCCCGCCAGAGACGCCCGTGGATGGAACCAACGAGTTGCTGTGTTGTACTTCTCCTTCTTCCTTCGAACAACAAATGTTAACAACCTTCTTACACTCTGAAAAAAAAAATACTGTGAGGGCAAGAAACATATACGCTTATCCCTTAAGGGTATGGATGGGAACGGATATGTAAAAATAATATAAAATGAGCAATAGTAATGTCAAATCCACACTTTTCGAAATCGCTGAAGTTAAATGAATAGTGAGAGTCACGATGCCGTTTAAGTCCAAATTAAGCCAAACACTCTTAGGCAAGGGTGCCCATGTTGTGGTTTCCAAGGGGGGCAAGTATAAGTTTCAAATTTTGCTGTAACTAATGTAAAAATTCTATTGGGTTTTCGATATTCCCAAGTACAATTTCCTATAGGGGGGGCGAGCACCCCACCTTGTTCCCCTGATGGGTGCCCTTGCTCTTAGGGGTGGAAAGGATGTGCAATGTGAAGATATTAGAGTCGAATGCATAGTTTTCGAGGTCACTGAGATGAATAGTGACACTTCTGATGCCGTTTAAATCCAAATTTACCTCATATCACCATGGAGTTTGACAAGAGATTAAAAATGTCCAAAATGACTAAAATTACTGTTGAATCCATTGTTTCTAGAGTTGGGGAAATGGCTTACTTGTCTGAAATGACTTTTGAAATATATGTATAATTAGCACCCATCTCAATTTGGGATTTTATCATGTCAGCTTGATTAAAAAAAAAAAAATGTGTTCTAAGGCGGGTAAGCGTATCAAAATGATAACAAAAGTATAGTATGGGTTTTTATCAGGACACTTCCATTGAAATATGAATCATAAGAGAAAGGGGATTAAAAATTCTTCATAACCTATTCTCCCCGTGCGAAGAACAGGCATTTCAATAAATAAACCAGTTGAGAATGTTCCAAGAGCATTGCCAGAACGAACTTAAAAAGAATTACCTTTCTTATTACCTTCTACAGACTTTATATCAAGTGTTCTATATACTTTATTATTATATTCATTAAACAATGCTTGTAATATTTTTTATTTCCTTGAGTACTAAATTCTTTTCACATGTTTTATTTAAGAGTCTTCATCCCGGCGAAATTAAAATACCGCTAATTTTACAGTAATAATGTGATATCTTCAAATAGATAAAAGATAATTGAAATATGGAACAAGAGCGCCCTAGACAATATTTTTTTGCGTGAGGTACCGTTATCACAAGTCACCTAGTGGCTTTCCGTTTTCAGCTGTTTAGAAACGCGAAAAAAATGCCGAATTTCAAAATGGCTCGAAATCGAAAGCAGATAAGTTAGTCGTGATAACGGTTTCTAATGTAAAATACTATTGTCTAGGGCGCTCTTGTTCCACATATTGATTATCTTTTATCTATTTGAAGATATCACATAATTACTGTAAAATTAGCGGTATTTTAATTTCGCCGGGATGAAGACTCTTAAGAGTTTTGATAAAACTTCTACGGTATGTTGTTTTACGAAGACACATGCTCAAAATGAAGGGCTCGAAATTGAAAAATTCGCAGAATGTCATCTCTATGACTTACAGTTCCCGAGATATGGTTTCTTAAATCTCCTAAAACCCGAACTTCTTTGGCTAGAATCTAGGGAACGGTGGCCAGTTGGCCAGTGGCCACCGGTTAGTATTTGGTATCAAAATGTTCACCACCCTCTTAGGTATTGGACAACAGCAATATGATCTCTGTTTGACTCACGGTTCCCGAGATATGGCTTCTTAAATCTCCCGAAATCGGAACTTTTTGGGCCAATAGTTCGGGAACGGTAAGAGTGACACGAAAAATTCCAATACTTCTTTCAGATAGATTTTGATGCTTTATCGAATGGAGGTCTCAAAACTGAAAGATTCCCAAATAAGATATATACACACAGAGACAGAGAATTCAATAACGATTTTTTAAAGTTCGTTGATAAAAATATAACAGTAAAAATACTTCTAACCGTAAAAATGATGTCTTATAGTACATCACTTGGTTTCAAACGCTCAAATGTGATATAATACAGCGAGAGAAAGAGAGCTGAGAAACCCTTTGAATTTGATAACATGCTTTATTAATTAATTAGTATCTAAATAATTAATTACGTTTGAAGAAAGAATCCTTAATTGCATTATCACGTGACATTGTGTTTCTACACATTAATTAGAGCTCTTCCCTAATAATAATAATAAAAAGGTACAAAGAGTGATATTGCAGATAGGAATTGATTCTGCTCGTTGTTAATGATTTTAAACAATAGGATGAATTTTTCTTTCTTTCTTTTCAAAACGTTAACTTTTGTTGTTTCAAACATTCACTGTCATTTTAATTATCCAACATTCTTTATTGTATTATTGGTCGCTGAAAATTCTGTAATTGCATTGGAGAATAGAGAAAAGTTTGCATTCACGATTCGTAATTGAAAAGAGACGGAAAGGCTACTTATAGGAAAAGATGGGGGATTGGAAAAGGTACAGACTACGAAATACAAAATCGTTCATGACAGCCGGAGTCTTTCGGTTGAATGAGGTCACCACTTCGATTTTTATAGGCGTTATTTGTAATGTTTGTCCACTAGATGAGTATTTTTTTTTAATTGAGACGAGAACAGAAATATTGCAATTCTCGTCCCATTTTGCAGACGATACGAGAAATTGCACGAGTCTCTTGGGAAACACTACTTATACTTGTAAGAGGTTAGTGGTTTAGTCGACATCTTTGCAGTGGAGAATCTAGAAGGTAAAAACCGGGGAGGAGACAGCCAGAATTCAGACTATGATAAGTATATCATAAGTTTACTATAAACTTTCAAAAATATGTAAATAATAGCTTGAATTATTTTTTAAACTCAAAAAACTGGGGGCTTAGGCCTACCGGCTAGATCCGCCCCTGCATCTTTGCATTCATACACTTTCCGAAAAAAGCTCATTCGTGGCTAAGCGCTTAGCGTACACGCCTTTGGCATGGGAGACCCGGGTTCGATTCCCCGCGGGAGCTCATATGGTTCGGATTCCACGTTAATCAGTAGGTCGTCTCATATAGCCTCGCTGCTGAAAGGGACTTTAAAGTCAAAATCAACTCAACTCAACTCAACACTTTCCGAAAATTGACCTTCTTAAAATTAGTTACTAGCAGCTAAAAAACTATGAACAACTATTATGTTCGTTTGGATATGAACACTGACTAAGCAATCTGAGTAATATGATATATCTTTAATTAATGGTAATTATTCAACAGTTGTATCTAAATAGCAGTTGAATTTACTATTACTAAGTCCAAGAATCTGCCAAGACTACTTCCCAAAGTACTTTAATTTACAAACGAGAAGACAAATTTTCGAGACAAGACAAGTCAAAAAAAAAAATTCGAGAATCGAGACAAGAAAGAATCTCTTGACAATCGAGACGAGACGACAATTCTATAAAATTTGGGAGATGAGTAAACCTTATGTCTCGTCTCGTCTCGTCTCGTCAACAACACTATCTACTTTTGACTTTCCATGCTATCTCTCGAATTCCAGTGGCTTGCCAAATGCGTTACGATGCTTTAGTCAAGGCATAAAATTCCGTACCTTCATAGGAAATCGAGTAGAGTTGACGTCCCGTTCAGCAGCGAGGCTACATGAGACGTGGACCTACTGATTAACGTGGAATCCGAACCACATGAGCTCCCACCGGGAATCGAACCCGGGCCTCCCACGCCAAAGGCTCATAGGAAATCGAGATCTAGGCAATCTGCACTAGAACACATGCAGGAACAATAACGTTACAATAACAAATGGATTCTTCGAATATTTTTAACTCTGGAATACACTGGAGTGTTGTGGTGCCCCACCAACTACTTTTTTTTTTTTTTTAACGGACTGCACGTTCTGGCGTGATGTGCTTGTTTCTATCCTTACTTGAGCTAACGTGCTTTTCTTGAATTACATTTTTTGTTGGTTTTTCAAGACATATATTTGCCTTCGGATGCCCCTGCATCTCACATAATCTATTCCTCATTATTATTATTATTATTATTATTATTATTATTATTATTATTATTATTATTATTATTATTATTATTATTATTACAGTAGCTCAGTGGTCGAGTGCTTATCTCTGGTGCGTGGGGTCGGGGTCTGGTTCGACTCCTGGCCAAGTACATTTGTGGTGGACAACATCGTGTCCGTGGGTTTTCTCGGGGTACTCCCGTTTCCTCCCACTTTGTCATTCCACCAATTCTTCCATCGTCATTGAATTGCTTTAATTATCGTCTCTCTTAGCCCCAAGAGTATAATTGTGGGACGTTAAACTAACAGATTTCATTTTATTTTCAATATTGTTGCTCCATAGAAAATACATTCGAAAGTTAGGGAAATCGTGCTCCCATCTATCGGGGACAGAAAAGCTTTTACAGTCACTTTAAGTGTCTTCACTATAGCGAAATTAAACTACCTATAGTTTTAGAGTTTTCCTGTGATATCTTCAAAATAATAATAATAATAATAATAATAATAATAATAATAATAATAATAATAATAATAGTAATAATAATAATGGAAAAGCAGGAATGTAGTGAACTAGACAATACGATTTTGCATGTGATACCTTTACCACAATTCCCCTATCTGCTTTTGGTATGCCGTTATTTACAGAACACGCAAAATGTGCTAAATCTATCTACAGTTGCAAATCGAAAGCAGATAGAGCAGCTGTGATAATGGTATCACATGCAAAATCGTATTGTCTGGTTCACTACGTTTCTACTTTTCGAATATTTTTTTTTTTCATTTGTTTTGAAGATATTACAGAAAAACTGTAGTGAAGACCCTTAAGCAGTGGACCAACAGTCTACCTCTAAAGAGATGATGTAGAAAGAGCATTCAAAGATCAATACTACAAACATCCGTATATAAACATGGTAAATCTATTTTCATTTCTACGATAAAAGAGTTATAGCTATTTCATTTTTAAAATCAGATACAGTTCCTTCCTCCCGCCCAGCCACTCAACATTTAACCTGTCGTTACGACACATCAAATCGCCTCCATTTTTGTTATATTACGCTTTATCCGGAAAACCGTTTAGAATTCAAATTAGTATTGACGTTACGCTAATGTATTCTCCCTTTAAAAAAAAAAAAAAAAAAACGGAATGTCTGTCGTTGGTGTAAGTTCAACAAAATTCATCCATCAATGTCAGTCTGACAGTGAGTGGTGGTAGGGAAGTTGAGTCAGAATCCCTTGTGGTATTAAGAGCTGTAGCGTAGGGGAAAATAAAAGATACAGAAAAACAGTATTTCACCAACAGCATCTCAATCAGCCAACGAGCGCGCCTGACGTTAGTTTTGGGATTTTGAGGATTCTCGCATCTATAGTGCGCTTTACCATAACACACCTGTTCTACCAAGAGAAGCAGCATTAACTATTATTACGCCAAAAGAATGATAATGCCACATACACACACTGCTGAGTTGGGAATTTAGAGATAACAGAGGGAAAAGCCACGCGAAGAGTTTAGTGCCAAAACTTTCCATTACACAAGTAGTTCTCAAACTTTCCACTAACGCGGACCCCCTGTTTATTCGGAAAGTGATCCGCGGATCCCCTTTGCAATGCTATCTGAAATTTCACATGGTATCAAAAAAATATACTACTTAGAATTACCATTGACAAGAAAAAGATCAAGAAAAATAATGCAATAAGTAATTCTTTATTCTTCTTTTATTTATTCTAAAGATACTTGATTGTTTCCTACTGAACGAAATTTCAATTGAAAATACAAAAACTTTCAAGACTGAAAATGATTTTTTAAAAAGGAAACCCACTTGATAAACAATGTTCTCAAATGTGGGATCACTAATATGAGGAATGAAATTCTTTGTATTTTCTCATAATTCTATTAAAATCTGGAATAACTTTTGTCGCCATCAATCTTAGGTCCGATTTCGCTTTAAGGTTAAAGAGCAGAAAATGACTGCTCACATAAGTAAGTGGTAGGGAAAGGCATTAAATGTTGTAATGCTTTTTTAGACAAACTCTTCACACTCACAGCGCAGACGCAACCAAAAGCTACAAAGTTCATTTCCTTGGAAACGTTTCTCCATGAAGTATCGCAGGACATTCCAATAGCTGTTCTTGTTTTGTGTTAGATTCATACCTTGTATGTCCCATGCACTTCTATGTTAGTGAAAAGGTTTTCAATTCAACCATTATCAGGCTGTGGAACAGGAAAATATTCTCGGAAACTTGCAGCTAAAATGCTTTTAAATGTCCTACAAGTGTGTTGTGCATCCCAGCAGAGTTTTTCACCTGAAGAGTCAATGAAATCTTTGAGCACTAGAAATGATGAATAGTCATTGTTTTCTACTCGTACTGCCCACAGCTGCAGATTCTTAATCTTAAAAATACTTCTTGCATAACAGTTATGAGTTCCATTTTATTACAACACATTTTAAATTTTTATTGCCTCGCGGATCTCCTAGCTCGGTCTCATGGATCCCCAGGGGTCCGCAGACCCCACTTTGAGAATCATTGTACTACACTAAAACGGTGTTTCTGGACGGCTTCAACAAACATAAACTTCAAAATAATAATAATAATAATAATAATAATAATAATAATAATAATAATAATAATAATAATAATAATAATAATAATAATAATAATAATAATAATAATAATAATAAATTATTATTATTATTTTTTATAGGCCTACGTCTTGATATCACTATCTTCCCCTTTTTAACAAAACTAGTAGCTGAGCCCGAACATTCCGCTCGCTGTATACTACAGCCTAAGATCATGGTTAATTTAAAGCTCTATTTGGTAACATTAAAGAATTTTATTTTATTTATAAGTCTGCCGATCAACCAACATGTGGTTACACAAATATTAATGCTCAAATCTCAACACGGTTACCTTGTTTTATTTTGTAATAATTAAATGGACACAATACAGTTCTTAAGTTGCAATTAAATCGTCATAATAGTTTTAAATCTGCAAATCACCTACATGCTAATGACATCTGCTGGCGTCAGGTAGGCAAGCAATAGGACATATAGCAGCATCTATTAGCGTCAGGTAAGCAAGCGATAGAGCAGAACACAACATCAATTAGCGTGACTCTTTACTATTAGGAATTAGCGTGGTGTCCATAAATACGATTAAGGATACTTGTATTTCTTCCGTTGTTCAAAGAAAAATGAAAATACTAGAAAAAACAAACCACTCAATTATTATTTTAATAGTTAGATAGGTCATTAAGCCAGTACATTCATTCACTAGGTATTTCACGGATTCTCTTACAGTCGCAGAGCCCCATATAAGTAACCAAATGTGCACATGACCATCCACAATATGCAAATGAATACATCCGACCAAATTTTATTACTTTCAAGGAAATAGGTGGGGAAAAAACTGACGGGAAATAAAAGCAGCTGCTCCGCTTAGAGATTTATGATGTGCAAACACGCTTTTAATACAATGTAAAACACATGCGTCTATCGAGGGTTTTTAAGGAACGAACACTTTAAGTGTTTGTTTCGCAATAAAAACGTTAAACTTTTTTTTTTTAATCATTAGTTTAATCAGCAGATTTATATTTACTTACGAGGAGTTTTATAATACATTTAAACTGCTTATGAGTAATATAGCGTAATAGTACGCGAGGCTTCGATGCATGATGATCCAGGGTTCTGTTCCCGGAGACAATACAAACTTATATATAAATAACATAGATGAGACCTTTTGTGCTGACCTCACATTATAACTAAACGCTATCAGGTTAAATTTTAAGTCAGTCAGTTTAGCTTACAAGTAAGATATGCGACACTTTAAGACTATGCGTATCACTGTTAAAAGTACATGCGTCACTCTATGGAATACGTCACTGTTAGGAGTATCAGTTTCACGTTCTTTTTAACAGTATATTAGTATACAATTTATATAAAAGTATGTGCTTCTCAAATTCAAATGGGACAATTGCTCCCGCTGCCCTTCCCAAATGACGCCCCTACCTGAAATAAACACAAAAAATGCTGTTTGGATACTCGCTTAAGACATTTACTTATCAGTCTCGGAAAGGCTCCAATACTTCTTCAATGCTCACATTTGGCGCTAGGGATCCATAGTTTAATCCAAAGGCAAGTAACTCTGTGATGGGCAACATTGTTTCTGTGGGTTTTCCCGGGGCTCTCCCGCTTTCTTTCCTCTTTTTGTCATCCTCTTTAATCAACCGTCTTCTTTAGCCTAAAGGGAATACATGCGGAATGCAGAACTAGAAATTTCACTTAACTTCATTTCAGTAAAATAAATAACATATATACATACAGGCGCAGATCCAAGGGGAGGGTTATAAGGGCTATAGCCCCCTTGACGCTCAGGTATACACTGGATAAAATGGGCTTCAACCTTCAATCCTTACATTGGATGAAGCGACAAACTATGGTTTAGCCCTCCCTTGATAATATCCTGGGTCCGCCGCTCTCTCTCTCTCTCTCTCTCTCTCTCTCTCTCTCTCTATATATATATATATATATATATATATATATATATATATATATATTAGTTTTTCGCATCACACTTAGCTATGTGCTTTGGACTACTAGAGACAGAAGATTTATAAAACTAAATATTAGAACGACTTGGTGGAATAAGAGTGTGGAGGATACGGGAGAACCCATGAAAATCCTCCAGACACAGTATTATGCACCACACACCCTGAGATCGAACCAGGGACCTCTGATGTAAGCGCTTTCCCAATTGATTTTTTTAACCGTCCAATCCGGGATTCAACAGTTAAAAAAAAAAAAAATGTTTTTCAGTGAAACTCGAACCTAAAATGGATTGCCCATCATGATCCGGAGTTAAACTTCCGAAACCACTCTGCTATTGACACCAACACTACTGATCCACTCTGCCCTCTGAAATAGGTATAAAATTTTCTACAATGTGTAAACTATAGATTTCCTATACATATTTCCAGAGCAGTTGCAAAGGAAAGATTATATATATATATATATATATATATATATATATATATATATATATATATATATATATATCCTTTGCAACCGTTCTGCTCCCCTGCCACTCGGAGCAAATGCGTAAATTTCTTGGTAAAAGCAGCAATTAGCCAGTTGACTCATCGGGGAGTTACTGTGAGTATATCCAGTATATCTATTCTACAGTTACCCCCTTCTTGTTGTTCTCTGCTGAAGAACAGCTGTTACGGACAGTGCTACATATACATACAGTTGTTGTTTCTCCCCAGTGTTCTTGGCTACGTTACAAGCTATTTAATTGTAGAGTCAACACAAAAACACTTCCAGGAATCAGAAATCTTTGCAGCGCACAGCAAGCAAGGCGAGCAGCTTTCATCTGACTTTCTGTGCAACGTTAGTAACAACACACAAAGCAAATTACTACTATTAACTAATGAATATAATGTCAACAGAACTCGTTTCTCACTACCATCACATGTTAGTGAATGGAAAATCAAGAATTTTTATGCTGAATCTCAACTGTGTAACAAGGACAATCAATATGATTGCTCAATTTATGGTGATCTCTCAACAATTTATGATCAATAAATCTCGAATCTCAGTCTATGAAGATGCCCACAACAAGATTATTCATTAAAATATAAATCAATAAATAGCACCAGTTGTGACAAATGCTAATAACTTGGGATTATTATTATTAGTAGTATTTTTACGTTTCAGAAACTAGTCTCAGGAAGTTGTGATTTGCTTTCACTGCAGTTCATTAATATATAGAATTAGTAGGTTTAAAAAAATCGAAAAATTCTAAAAGAAGTTCTAATAGATAATTGTGAACAGACAAAATGTGCTAAGTTCCCTTTTTCCTTTGTTCAAGCTGGCAATCCTACTTTAGTTCTTATCCTGGGAACACCTATTTAAAAAAAAAAAAAAACTTTAATTGCTGATAAGGAGATGAAGGATATTTAGCTTAACATACCACGATATTCAACGAAGACGGAAGTCAAAATATGGAAATGAATGCTTAAGGAAGATGAAGTAGGTTAAATGTATCCCAGAGCCTTTGTATTTCAACTGTGCCCCTTTTGACGCTGCTGTCAATGTGTGTTTTCCTGTACCTCCCTCAAAAGAGGAGGGACAAGTTGCTGCTGTCGGGATCTTTCAATTGTTGGATGCGGAAGCGTTGCCACAATGAATTATTTCACGGACTTCGCGCTGTGCTCTTTCTTGTTAGCCATTCTAAGTAGTCTACGATCTTCACTCGTTAAAACCAAATGACTGAATGGCAAATTGGCAACACAGCTGAGGTCATTCACTTCTATTCCCTTAGCAAAGGGAGGGTTACCTCCGTGCCGTGGGTGGGGACGAAGTATATTTCGCATATTTTCCGAGGGCACACATGAAATAGACAAGTTCTAGTAGCAAGAAAGGTTTCATCCAGTTGACCCCAAAATAATACGGAATATACGGTGCATCAATGGTAGAGCGCTCACTAGGAGTGCCCACAAAGTAAGAAACAACTTTTGTAATAAGATGGGAGACAAGAAACAGACATCAGTGCTCCTTGCAGACATACTTCTACAGATTTGCCCCTCCCCCTGTCCCAAGATTGGCCAATCTCTCCTTCCCCGCAGCTAAGATAAATTGTGATTAAATGTCAATCTTGTCTAGAGCACGTCCTTTAGAAAGAGTATCCCAATTTAGTCTCCTGACATTTTGATTTTTTTCCCTCGGACAAAATTTCTGGCAGAAAGCTTCACTGATACACTTCCGGGATGAGACAATATTTGCACGACACTTCTACCAGATAAGACAGTCTCAAGTCTTATCTAAGTTCAGCTCCTTTGCGAGGGGTCCCTGGTTCAATACTAGCTGAGGTATGATTTTCTGGTGGACGACATCGTATCCTTAGATTCTCCCGTTTCCTCCCACATTCTCATCCCACCGTTTTTTCACGATTCACTTTCATTAATCGTCCCTCTCCTTTCGCCTAAAGGGCATAACTGTGGAATGCTAAATACTTCATTTAATTACACAAACTCATAACCTAGGATCGAACTAGAGACCCTCCTCCTTGCACTTACTGACAATGAAATCCGATCGTATATGGTCGCCCATCTCTGCCAACAAATACGTTAATACCATTACTACTACAATACTTCACTTACACTAGAATGTCGATACAAAATCTACTAATTGAAAAAAACTGTTCCACGAACTTTAGTTTGACAGGTCAACACGGCACAAGCGATTCTAGTTAATTAGTTAATTATGTTCGTCACGATTCAGCAATTGAATTAACCTTTAAACCTGACTCCAATTTTCAATTCTCAGAACACACAAGGCAATCACCGAATGATCATTTCACTTAGACATTCTCTTGAATATGGACCTCACGTGCACGATTAACATCAAAGACATAATGCGACAAGAGATAGAATATTGTAATGAGCTTTGGATTTAATGATCAGAACTCCTCTAACGAAATGTGCAGTATTAGAATCATTTCTAGGAAATTTTACTTTATATCTGTACCGCTATATAAGAGTGAACTATATTTCAGTATTTGAGTCATCTACAGTACACTGCACTTCAAGGTTTTCATTATTATTACAGTAGTTGTATGAGGTAACTTTTCTGTTTGTTTACTGAGTCAAATGTTGAAACTTAAATTTCATTCACTTTCATACATACTACAGCTCTGAAATTCTGTACAGATACGAAAACTAGATGGCAGCACATATTTTCACATGATTTTCGCCCAAATCTATCGTTTTGTTTATTGTTGCCCACGAGAACAGATAGAGAGATCCCTTCCCACAGAAATATATGTATAAAGGTAATTAAGAAAGTTCTGTCGCTTTTTGTGGAGGTATGTGTTCAATTGGCGCTCACACCGTGAGTTGAATGCGAACGAAGATAAGGCATGTTGTTGTGGGTATATCCAACGTACTACCTGGTTGTGGCAATTCAGTTACACCATGAACTTGCGTAAGGACAGAGTGAACACGGGACCTCCACAGAGCGTCATAAGGGTGTGTATACTGTACGAGTTCAAACTGGGGTCAAACGCCGCTGCAGCGGGGCGGAATATATGCCAGGCCTTTGGTGAGGGCGTCGTGACTACGCGGACAGTGCAGCGGTGGTTTAACAGGTTTAAGGACAGTAACGAAACACTAGAAGACGCACCACCTGCTGGAAGACCAACACATGTATAAAATGAAGATCTTCAGGCAACAACTAAGGCGAACTGTGGCCAGACATGTGACGAATGGGACTACAATTCAGTGTGAGTGGAGAAACCATTCGGCAGCACCTCTATCAACTTGGGAAGCACTGCAAGTTGGGTCTATGGGTCCCACATAATTTAACTCCAGGCCAAAGGCAACGCGAGCAGACGCCTATCTTCTTTGATGTCTCATCTGAGGAAGGAGACATTTCTAGACAGGATGTTGACATGTGATGAGAAGTGAGTCCTGCACGAAGCTCCACGGTGCCGTCATCGTTAGTTAGTTCCCCATGAACCGTTTCCAAAACAGCCGAAACCAGCACTGCACTAGAAGAAGATCCTCCTGTGTGTTTGGTGGACTGCTCGCGACATCGTGCATCGGGAACTGCTACCAGCTGGTCAGAGGATCAATGCAACTGTGTCACTAGTTCAGCCATGTTAAAAAAAAAAACTCAAAAGTCTGGAGCCAACACTTCTGAATCGCAAAGGGGTCTTCCTGCTATAGGACAACACTGAGCCCCACGCTGGTAGGATGGCCCAGGACACTATTCTACGCTTTGGATAGGAAACATTATTGCGTCCGCCATACTCTCCGGACATTGCACCATCCGCTTATCACATGTTCCATTCCTCGGACAATCACCTTAAAATACAACAGTTGAAATCCCTAGTAGAGGTGCAAAATGCACTTGATACCTTTTTCGCTTCACGGCCCACCAAGTTGTACCGCGATGGAATCCATGACTTCCAGAACGTTGGCAGAAGGTCGTCGATGCTGATGGAGACTATTTTTGATCTTCCAGGTACATCTTAGATGACATACTGATGTTTAAAGCTGGTGGGTGAAAAAGAGACAGAACTTTCTTGTTTACCTTTGTAGTTTTCAAGAAGTACCAGTAGTTTCACGACTCCTTTTTGAGAGAAGGCAGCTCCATTTCTCACCTCGTAGTCAACATTAGTTTTACTATAAAATTAACTATTACAAATGTATTTAGATTACATAGGCAATGTCAGTTAATTAAGCATTATTTCAAGAGATGGCAAAGTGTTTCAACTGCAACTCGAGACGTCTATTAAGCCTTTAAAGGAAAAGTTAAAAACTATTGCCTTCCACAAGTTCTTCCTCAAGTATATTTAAATTTGGAAAATTAGGAGTAAAGAATTGATTGCAGAACACTCGAATTAAGAATAAAAAATAATTAATAATCGCAAAAATAATTTAAAACAATGCTCTTATACAACGCACAAACATTATTTTTTTGTGGGGTGAAATGAAAAAATGGGACTAAAATTAAAAGCACTGGACGAGATTTAATGTTGAAGTGACGTTTCTATTATCGACCATCATCCCTCGTAACTATGAAGAAATGGGACTAAAATGTAACACTTCCCAAGTGTAACACTCCGATTTTGATAAAATTTCGCAGGTAGATACTACACATGAAATAAACGAATACATGTTTTATATTTTCTGTGGAAAAACAGTTTTAGGGCGCAAAAGCCACTACCCAAAATTTTGAAAGTTGACGCCCGAAAGGCAAGAAGAAGTAGACCGAAGAAGTGAATTTCATTCACTTCGATAAACTTCCTCTTGCCTTTCTGGCATCAACTTTCAAAATTTTGGGTAGTGGCTTTTGCGCCCTAAAACTGTTTTCCCACAGAAAATATAAAACATGTATTCGTTTATTTCATGTGTAGTATCTACCTGCGAAATTTTATCAAAATCGGAGTGTTACACTTGGGAAGTGTTACATGTAAGACTAAAAACATTGGGCGCTATTAAATGATTACGAGACGTTTCTATCATCGACCGTCATCCCTCATAACTAGAAAGAAATGGGCCCAAAACTAAGAGCATTGAGTGTGTTTTAATGTTGAAATGACCTTTCTATTATAGACCATCATCTTTAATAAGCATAAAAATTTCAGCCCAATGCTTTTAGTCTTACTGGTTAGTAAAATTTCATTTCACCCCATAAAAAGGTACTTTTAGTGCATTTTGTTAAGAGTATTATTATTATTATTATTATTATTATTATTATTATTATTATTATTATTATTATTATTATTATTATTATTATTATTAGCTGAACCTGCCGTAATTCTAATATGAACATGAATTTCCTTTCCACTTCTTCCCTACATTTGTACACGTCTTTATACACAACGTGAAGAACGAGAGAACTCACAAAGGGAGTGCATTGTTATAGAGAAACATATAAACATGACATTTTAATAGAGATATAGATGTTGGGGAGAGTTTGTGTCAAACTAGGAAATATGATAAAGATGTCAAACGGAGGAAAAAGTCTTATAAATTCTACCCGAATACGCCTCATTGGGGCTCCATACCTTTGAAGTTGCTGAGAAGCAGTTAAGTTTAGCTATCCAGATTAAATCAAACCGCTAGCAATGTCCACCAACCCGCTATACGTATCGCATCTACTGGTTGCCCAGCACAGAATAATAATAATAATAATAATAATAATAATAATAATAATAATAATAATAATAATGCCATTTTGGCTGAGAGAGACGATGACTAAAGCAAGTGAATGCTGATGGTAGAATTGGTAGAATCATAAAGTGGAAGGAAACGGGAGTATCCCGAGAAAGCCCACGGACACGTATCCCACCACAAACTTACTTAGGTAAGTGGGATAACTTTCAGTAAGTTAACACCTGCTTTGAGGTAGAATCTTAGAAAATTTGTTTGTTTGGTGAACGTGGTTTTAGCGCCGAGGCTACATGAGATGCAGACCTACAGTTTGAGGTGAAATCCAAACTAGAATTCAAATGCTTCCCTACCGAAATCGAATCCTACACGCCGTACACTAAATGCGTGCCCGCTAGCCACGAGACAAGTCACAAAGACTTGAACCTCATACAACTATATAAATATCACCACTACGAAATATAACCCTACTGAGCTCCTGTGCCAACTTTTTGTTTGAAATTGATCAAAACTAGAGCACGAGATTTTTTTTAAAAAAAGGAAGAAATACGGTATATGTATAAAAGACTTGGAAAGTTTTATTTGCCCCCTTCTCTTCCATTTTCAAGAAAATGCGGAATAGGGAGTAAAAGTAGAAGAAGAGCTATGAATCACAAAACAAAGAGCGACTGATTTATTATCCAGTCTCCAAACGTTTTTCGATCCATTCCACGAAGACATTAATCACACACGCTACGAGGAAACACTGACAAATCGGTTTCAGCAGAATGAGGAAATTCCCTCCATGTGTGGACAAACATAGAAAATGAAATATAGAGTCCAACGGCTGTGAGCAAGGCAAATATACGATAAAATCACGAATAATTAAACCCAAAGGAGATTATGGAAATGGAAACGAATTAATAGTAAACAGCCAGCTGAGCAAAAAAGCGAAAAAAAAATAGAAATAAATGGCTACAAATAGAAATACAGTGCATACTCCTACCTTCCCCCCCTACACACATAGTATTGAATGTACGAGCACGCTTACTTCATGAAAATTTGAAAACTCAATACATTGAATACTTTGTACACTAATACACTACAGACAGGGCCGGCCCTAGGTAATTTGCCGCCCCGTGCAATAGCACCATTTGCCGCCCCTTTCTGCATAAAGAATAAATCTTAAAAGCCATTATTTTGAAATATGCTACCCATCATGAACAACGAAAGGGAGGGAAACGACACTCGCATTCAAAAAGGCATAACAGTACAAACACAATCTCGTTGTGTCTTTTTGTTTTAATTAATATACTATATTATAGTAGTGAAAGAGTACACATCCAAGGAAAAGACGGTAATTCTTTTTATAGAATTCGATATCGAGCTTCAATCTTAATATATTAGTTTAGAATTAAAGTGCAACTAGCTCTTTTATATTTTTTTTCTTGATTTTCCTTCTACATCTGTTAAAAATTAACAAAAAAAAAAAAAAAAACTCGTTTCCAGCTTCAGCGATAAGGAACTTATTTGTGACAAACGCAAGACTAGTTTTCATATCAAAACTGTGATAACTAGAGACCGGATGTTAGGCAAAATGCCTATTCTTTAATATTAAAGATATGATCAAAAATAACGTTTCAAAGTTTATGTGGGGGGTTATAGTTTCGATTTAAGCTAATTTTATTTTGCCTATTTTGCCTATTTCGACCTTTACTGCCTAAATAATTGCTTTAGTGCCTAATGTTGCCTATTTTATGCATTTTCTTTAAAATAAGCCTTCATTGGGAAAATATATAATGTATACAACATAAATAAAGACGCATATATACGTATAATAAATGTTTGTAAATACAAGCACGTGCTACGTTACAATGTACACCTTGTCTCAAAAAGGTTGAGCGCATTCTTTATTGGTATTTTGAGGCAAAAATTTTCTAAGTCCAGCTTCGGGTATCTTCGGGAAAAAGTAAGCCAGGTTCGAACCTCCAAGCCAGCCTTTGCAATCGGGAAAAAGTTTGCAGATGTGTTTTTCTTCTTTTAAATATAATAAGACTTGTTACCAAGTGTTTAAAAAAGCAACATTGATTGAAATACTTAATGATACAATATTTCGAAACCTTTTTTTTTTTTAATGTTAGCACATGCTTGTTTGTCATTTAGCTCTCCATACGTAATGGAACATTTAAATACGTTAAGGAATCTTTCCATATGTAAAAGAATGCTCAAAGTTAAGAAATAGAACATAATTATCGCCTGAGTACTAAAATAAAAGTCAAAGTAGAACAGAAACAGCGTTTGTAATGGATATGAATGTCATAATTATCTTGAGATCCGTTACACCTCGCTAGAAGGTTGTGTTAGCTCATTGGTAAGCTGTCGGATTTTAAATCATAAGGTTGAGGGTTCGAATCCCGTCTAGGCTAATCCTTTTTTTAAAATTATATTTTCCGCAATGCATGAAAAATTATATAAAATAATTACATTAGAATACATAAGTTGTGTATATATAACATAATCATTGCAGAACATAGTAATTATTATGTTTAAAATATAACATCTGAGATAATTTTCACAGTAGGTCGGTATTATATATGAGGATGTAAATACAAGTTAGGAAAATCATTTAATAGCAATAAATAAGTTATGTAGTGTATTTATTTGCATCTATTTGTCATACAGATGTAACTTCTCAATATTCTCATTACAGCATGTCATTTACATTCGTGAAATACAATATATTCCTACGGATATAGAAAGTGTATAAACAGAGTATCCAAAGTCGTATCCTGCTTCAAGATACATAACTTTTCCCGATCCCCTTAACGTCACGGGAAGAAACACAAATTCTCTTTAGAACGGAATGTCGTTACTTAGAGTCTCATTCGAATACGTTGAATATGCTTTTGTATATTCATCTCTCTCTCTCTCTTTCGCTTTGTTTATGTGTGTGTGTATGTGTGTTGCGGAATATCCCAAGTTGAATACAACATTTGCCAAGTATATGAGGATCATTGTCATCGAATACCAGAAATTGAAAATCGTGTTTCTTCAGATTGGGTTTGCGTGTTCATGTTAGCTCACTGGTAGAGTACGGACTTGCCAATAAAGAGGTCTTGAGTTCAAAGCCTACAGCTAATTATCATTCTTTTGTTGGTAGGATTGCACAGAAATCGGATACAAGGAGTGGTTTACTTCTAGAAATATTTTCAGAAGCGTTTAGGTAGCCCTGAAAAGGGCTGTTTTCGGGAGTTAAGGCTGGGACATTAATATTGTGTCCAAGACCCTTCTGAATTTATTACACGCTCCATTCTTCTGGGCATGGAATCTATTACATGGGTGACAAATCTATCTCCTTCCCCTACCTCCAGCCATGCTTCGGAAACAAGATGCCATAGGTCATCCTGAGTTCTTGGTGGATCTGCCTCAGGTCAACTTTCCCTTAGAGTACGCTTCACTTCTGCCCACATATTTTCCATGAGATTGAGGTCTGCTCCACGAGCGCCCAGTCGATTAAATCAATCTCAGGATGCCCTGCGAACCATTCCTGAATCACACGGGAAGTATGTATTGGCGACTGGTATTGCTGGAACTGAATTACATCACCAGGCTGAAATACTCGTACAGCAGCATGATATTACTGATAATGTCTAAGTACTGAGCATTGTCCAGATGTCCTTCAATTCTATGAAGCTGTCCTGCTCCGCGACTGGAAATCCAACCCCAACATAAAATAGATACATGGCCACTGCGATTGCAAGCAGCCACATATCCATGGTCATATCGGGTGCCTCTCGGACGATACACAAAACGGCGTCCCTCCTTTGATGTTGTGAATATGGATTCATCTGAGAAAACTACGTTTTCCCAATTGAGACCCACATTCGCCTGTGCAAACGCGAGACGGTAAATTTTGTGGTCGCCTGAGAGTTTTTCCTTCACGGCAGCAACACGGCCACGTAACCCAGCATGACGAAGCCTTCGCAGAGCTGTATGCTTACTACCAGGAAAGAGAGAAACTTCCCTTAGCTGTCTAGACGTCCTTAGTGGGTCTAACCGGGCTTCGTTTACTAATCTCGCATCTTGGGCTTCGGTTGACACATGCGGACGACCAGGAGATCGTAAATTATCAGTCTGACCTGTAGCACCATATTTCCGAATCCATCGCCTTCCTGTAGAGGCCGGGACACCTACTCGCCTGCTAGCTGCAGTTGCAGAATAACCTTCCAACTCCCATAAAGTAATTACTGCTGTACGTCTATCCATAGTTACCAATGTTCTGAGCTGTGAGAAGGAAGCAATAGGTAAAAGCTAGTACCTGACGTGTGATTGGTTACTTGCACGACACGCCTATTGTGGGGAACAGCGTTGCCAGATCTAGCATAATGATGCTAGATCTAGCATAATTTGCATGTCTCTAGCATCTAGCATCTTGCTTTTAGCATCCTGCCCAAATCTAGCACAATTTCAGCAAGTTTATCAAAAAGCCGTAAAACCTGGAGATGAGAAAGAAGTTGGTCGTGGGAAGAAAAAGAACGGCAGAAATGTATCCTCTTCCATTGATTCATACAGTCGGTAAACCATACAGGCAGTCTTATTTTTCGAAGTAAGTTCGAAACGTCTTTGGGCTTTTTTTGTGGCTCCACCCAGGGTTTTCTAATCCTTTAACTCCGACGCATGGGCGGAGCTATGGGGGCCATTCTGCCCCCAACTTTTTGACAACTTCACCATCTTTATTTCTGACTTCATGATCATATTTATTCCTGAAATGACAGCTCCGAGACCGACCAAAAATCTTCCCCCCCCCCCCAGCAGACGATTCCCAACTCCGCTTATGCTGCGAAGTAATTTTCTTTCAAAATATGTAAACAAAAACTTTGCATTCATTTATACGACATATACGCCATTGAATCTGGCAACGACTGCATTAATTTAGTTGAGTTAAAATTTTGGTGCGTGAAGTATTGAGTTCTATCCATGCATTCTTGCTCTCTGTGTATTTTAAGTTACGTTATCGTATCTCAACTTCGTTTTTTTAAACTCCTGAATTAGTAATTATGAGGATCTAGCATAATTTGACCGAATCTTGCATAAGTTCGATCAGGTTTTGGAATAATTCCGAGCTGTGAGTCTGGCAACGCTGGTGGGGAACGACTTGGTCAACGACTCGCGAAAGAAATCTGAAAATGGTGCGCCGTAATAATAATATTAAAAACAGTTTTTATAAAGGAATATTAATACATACGAAAAGCTGTTTAAAGAATGAATTGTTATACTGACTTTACACGTATGAAAACATATACCATATACCAAACAGATTGAGCGATATGATGATAGCTGTTTTGAGACAAACACTTTCGAAGTCCAACTTCGGGTATCTTCGGAAAACAGTAAACTAAAGCTGCTGGTTCGAACCTCCAAAGCCAACCTTAGTAATCGGGAAACGATGTACAGATATGTTTTTCCTTCTGTTAAATATAATAAGACATGTTCAAATGGTATTAAGTGTAGAAAAAAGTAACATTGAAATACTTAATGATACAATATTTCGAGACTATGTATTCACACTCTCGTTTCGTCATTGTGATTTCCATACGGAAAAGAGCATTTACGTATGAGCTCAGTTATATTTCAGAAGCAGCTTCCGAAAAGCGGTCATATTAGCTCAGTGGTACACCACCGAGCGCTTAAATCGTGAGTTCGATACCCGTTCAGGTGAAATTCTTTTATGACATTTTACTTTCCTCAATGCATGAAAATTATGTAAAATAGTTACATTACAATTCATCAGTTGTATATATCAGCTGAATATATATATTCATATCATCAGTTGTATATATCAGTTGAATATATATATTCATATCATTTCACGACATACAAGGTCTGTATGATAAGTAATGAGACTCGCCGCGCCGCGGCGCGCGTGTCGCTGGAGCGGGTTTGTCGGTGATGGAGGATGTAGGGGGGGGGTCCGAGCAAAGCAACGCACCGCGCGTCAGTTGGCTCCGAGCCTTAGTGGAGCGCGGACAAGCCTTGGACAAAGCCCTTGTGAACATTCTTGTCACGGCGGAAAATCAACAAACATGGAGGGTTCCATCGAACAGCGTTATGCGATCAAATTTTGCGTTCGCCTGGGGAAAACGGCTACTCAGACGCTTTCTCTCATCACGGAGGCCTACAAAGAGGAAGCCCTATCCAAAGCCCAGGTGTTTCGTTGGCACAGTGCGTTCCGGAACGGCCGGGAAAGCGTTGAGGATCTGGAGAGGGCTGGACGCCCGACAACAGTGACTACGGACGAAACTGTGGCAAAAGTGAGGGATCTCCTGAACTCAGACCGTCGATTATCGTTGAGATTGATTGCTGATGAACTCGATATGAACCACACAACAGTGCACAAGATTGTGACGGAACAATTGGGAATGAGAAAAATCTGTGCGAAACTGGTGCCGCGAGTGTTGACTGACGAACAAAAGCAACGACGTGTTGATTGTTGTCAGGAACTGTTGAACCTCATGAACAGTGACCCTAACTTTGAAGATGACGTCATAACAGGTGACGAGTCGTGGGTGTTCCAGTACGACCCTGAAACGAAACGTCAAAGCGCGGAGTGGCACACTCCTGCGTCCCCGCGCCCCAAGAAGGCCAGAATGTCGAAGTCAAAGGTGAAAACAATGTTGATTGTTTTTTTTGACAATGTGGGGGTGGTCCACAAGGAGTTTGTACCCCAAGGACAAGCCGTCAACGCCGCCTTCTACAAACAAGTCCTTGAGAGACTGCACAGGAGCGTCAAGCGGAAAAGACCGGCGATCGCTAGCCGGTGGAAGTTGCATCACGACAATGCCCCTGCCCACACCGCCTTCTTAGTGACCTCCTTTTTGACCCGGATTGGGGTGGAAGTCCTTCCACAACCACCCTACAGCCCAGATGTGAGCCCGGCCGACTTCTTCCTCTTCCCGAAGCTGAAGCCACGCTTGAAAGGAACCCGTTTTGCAGACGTCACAGCCATCCAAGCAGCCGTGACCACATTTCTAAAGGACATGCCGGCTGCTGACTTCCAGGGGGCGTTTGCAGCGTGGAAACATCGATTGCAGAAGTGCATCGACGCAAGAGGAGAGTACTTCGAAAGCTTTTAAGTCCCTGTACAGATCAGATCAATAAAACAATGTTTCCAGACCTGGTCTCATTACTTATCATACAAACCCTGTAAGTAATTCTTATCTTTAAAATATAACATCTGAGGTATTGACAGAACGTCGGTGTGTTATGTGTGAATATTGAATACAAATTTAAAAAATCGTGTAATAGCAATAAATAAGTTATGTAATGTATTTATTTGCAGCTACTTTCATCGCAGATAACTTCTCAATATTCGCATTACAGCATTTAGGTAGAGCATATCGAAAATCGGATCGTGGTCCAAGACAAAAAACTAGCTAGCCCCAAACTGTCACGCAAGAAATTCGCGAATCGCAAAAGTAAAGTGAAGAGATTGAGAGCGGCAATTCCTTAATCGCTCTCTCTCAACTCTCTCTTATCTGCATTTATACACATAAAAGTGTATGTATGTATGTTCCAACATAACTCATGCATGCCTAGAGCAGGGTTTCTCAACCTGGGAGTCGCGGCCCCTAGGGGATCGCGAAGATAGGCGGAAGAGATAAATATAGTTAGAATCTAATACCAGAAATTATTTTTAAATATTATTTTTAATTTTGTTCTGATAAGCATACTTTTATTTTTTATACACACTGTAAAGAACAATAAAAAATAAGTCTACTGAACATTTTCAAAGGGTGTAGAATTCGTGTTACTATTCGGTTCAAAGTCTCTTGTCGTCGCGAATTCTGTCGAGAAATTTGAAGCTTAAAATATACAAAACGATAATCATGCCTGTTGTTCTGTATGGTTGCGAAACATGGTCGCTTACTCTGAGGGAAGAACATAGACTGAAAGTATTTGAGAACAAGATCCTTAGACGAATATTCGGACCCAAGAGGAACGGGAATGGGGAATGGCGGAAACTTCATAACGAGGAACTACATAATTTATACGGTTTACCCAACATTGTTAGGGTCGCCAAGTCTAGAAGGCTTAGGTGGGCAGGTCATGTAGCTAGAATGGAAGAAAGTAGAAACGCTTTCAAAATCTTGACTGGAAGACCAATCGGAAAACGACCATTAGGAAGACCTAGGCGCAGATGGGAGGACAATATTAAGATGGATCTCGCTGAGATAAGAATACAAAGTAGAAGCTGGATCCAATTGGCTAAGGATAGAAGTCAGTGTAGAGCTTTTGTGAACGCGGCATTGAACCTCCGGGTTCCATAGGCCATAGAGTTAGTTAGTTAGTAGAGTTGTTTAAAAATGAATTTAAATCAAAGAGGTATGATATAAAACTAATGAGAACTGTATATAGAAATACTAGAAAAATACACATGCAACAAAACCTGCACATTGAAATACAATTAAAGTTAAAACCTAATGAGATACCTAAGCATGGTGTAATTTCACTAGTGCAGCAATGTCCAGGTTCAATCTTCATGACGAACATTATCAAACCATTTTCAACTGATAAGCGATTTCTTATCTTTGTTTTTATGTTTACCATAAAAAAAACACACTTTCGCACAAGTACGATATAGCAAATGGAATTATTACTTTTAAAGCAGCAATCCCCAGACCAGGATATTCTTCTCTCCTCATCAGGCAGAACTTGTCCAAGTCTTCGTTACAAAAAACCAGTTGCAAAGACTTGTAGCATGATCATTCTATTATTTGGTCAAGAAGTTGTGGGCTTAGATCGGATACGTTAATGGCCTCTTCAATGAAGGAGTTTAACATCCATCTTGAACCAGCACCTTCGTCATTGGGAATATAGATATTACAGTTACTGTATCCACTGTCAGTGCGGGGCGCCGAAAAAAGGGGCCACACATTTCGGAGGAAGTGTGTTACTCATGTTAGGAAAGTACATGTGCACATGTGTAAAATAGAAGGAAAAACGTAATAATATGTGCTCAAAATTAAGGAAAGGTAGGGCTTATTTTGAAAATGTTATTGAGCTTCGTGCCAACCATGGTGGTGCTTCGTAGCTAGTCTGTCGACGTCACTCATATATACGGTGACATCGTACTATACTCTCGCCCCGGGCACTGATTTTCCATGGCACTGTTCACTATAAACAAAAAAATGGATTCTACTATTATAGAAATAGGTATGTTAAAAATCTCACACAAGCTTATTATAAAACAAATTATAAAAGGGTCGCTGGCAAGAGCGTGTGATAAAAGGGGATCGTGATAGGAATTAGATTGAGAACCACTGGTCTAGAGTAATTTTAACCACATTTCTTATAGTTTCAAAAAGATTGCTGTCGGGTTACCTATGGTGAATGGGAGGGGGATACATATAAAAGATTGCTAGAAAATGATCGATATTAGATTAATAGTTTTCGGGGTCGCTTAGATAAATAGTGAGACTTTCAATTTCGCTTAACTCCGATTAAGCTCTCATTAGTAGGGATGGGCACGAACGACTTTTCTTTGAAACTCGACTCGACTCGAAACAGACATCTTTGAGGTCTACTCTTGGACTCGGCGCGAAAAATATCTTCCAACTCGACTCGGATTAGAGTCAAGTCGAACCAAAACGAGCCAAATCCTGTGTGTAGTCCTACCTAGACAATACATAGACAATATTTATTCTATCATCAATTATACTACTGTTACTACAAATAATAATAATAATAATAATAATAATAATAATAATAATAATAATAATAATAATAATTATTATTATTATTATTATTATTATTATTATTATCATTATTATTATTATTATTATTATTATTATTATTATTATTATTATTATTATTATTATTATTATTATTATTATGACAACACCGTGTACAAACATGAACAATAGATGGTTAGTAAAGGAATACTAAAAGCTAGTTGACTGCCGACGTCGGTAGTCATGAACTCTACAAGGCAAAGATATCGTTCATTACTCTAAGCTGTAAGCGTCGGTGGACTACAGATGGTCAACTATTGACCTCTCGCCAGAAATTGGTGGCCCCGCAGCGACGATCCGTGGTGGCCCAAGTTCCATTTTGAAAACTTTACCACCAGCAGCAGAGACGCGATGAAACGCCAACGAACCACAAAATTACTCTCCCAAAATATGTCAAAATGCCTATATGTGTGATTTGTTTATATTTAGGTGAATCAAAAAAACACAAAACAAATACCCGGGGTGGACGCAAACTATCAATATTACGATTACTAGGCACGTGTTCTCCTGACTTCCCCACGGAAACGATCATAAAAGGCTTGGTTGTTGAAGGATAAATCATTGACGTCTTAATTTAGCCAATCAGACAAACCCCTACATTTCGAGTTCTAGAAGGTGATACCGTGAACCGTTTCAGATTTATTGCTTCCTGGTGGAGTACTATCCATGAGCAAAATTTGAGCATAATAGCCGACATGCATCTTCGGTGCCTCTTATCTTTAGTACAATTTTAACCAGAGATGGTGTGGGTCAATGAAAATTTGATCCACGACCCACCATGACCCACTATCACCCACCACCCAAATGCCCCATTGGCCCACTCTGACCCATCAACCATCGTGATCCACTCTGACCCACCACCAACTATGAACCACTCTGAACCATTGCGACCAACTCCGACCCACCAAAACCCATCGACATCAACTCTGACCGATGGCCCACGTCCTCCTCTCCATTGACTAAAGAGGTTACACTTGTAATAAAACAAGACTGTGAAATTATCACTTATCGGAGTTTGAATTTCTACCGTCAATGGCTCAAGCACCTCTCTGTTACAATACTGGTGGGTCTGACCTTTACGATATATAATGGCAAAGTGTTTCTCATCTTCCAAATTAAAATGAATTTAAATTTATCATATATAATTATTTCTTTGTTGCCTTACAGACACATTTCAGTAGAAAATAGGGTGAAATTTGAAAGTTTCAAATCAAGGAAAAGTAGACCAACGTAAAAAAAAAAAAAAAAAAAAAAAAAAAAAAAAGAGAGAGAGAGAGAGAGAGAGAGAGAGAAACTAATTTTCTATATAATTAAGCATGCCGTACTAATTGAAAATGCCCATGTTACAAATTTTGTGGCCATTTTTCTCTAACTTTATGGCTTGATTGCCTTATGCTCGGAACGCTCCATACATTAAACACCAGCTTCAGCAATTATAAATAGAAAGCAGTGGGTATAAAATTCAAAAAGAACTTTAGTATGCATTACTCAATTTGTTTCTCAACTAATATCAATCGTTTTCGATTATTTTTACAAATCAACCCACTACCAATTTCCAATATATAGAAAATGCACCCACGTCCCCCCGCCCATAAAAGATAATTTTAAAAAATGCCAGGACATATTTTCTTTATTTTTAATAAAGAGTTATATGTTGAATTTCAGCTCTCAGTTGAACGGCTTGTAAGATACTAAATTTTTCGCAAAAATTCGGACTTCTACTCCCCCTAAGGATATGTATTATAATGAAAGTGACACGCGTATGGTAACTTCCCAGTTGGGAATGGAGCCTGATTATATACCAAACGTCAATTCATTTGACTTTGCAATTTGACCGTGATGATTACGCAGACATAGTTACTTTCAATTTTTTATGATACATATCCTTATTTCATATGTTACAGATGATTCAAAAATATTTTTTCAAGCAGTTAGCTCCTCTAGAATCTCACAGGCTGCATCCCAAAATCCAACTCCTACTATCCTATGACAATCCAAAAGTGACTGAACTTTTTTTTATTAGGAACAAATGACAAAAGAAAAATGGAGATCTTGAAAGTAAAATGTAGAAAAGCTCGGTGCCCCCAATAACTACATATTTCTCCACCCCTTCATCCCGAACTTAAAAATAAAACTTAATTCGAATACGGTTAATTAGTGAATTTATTACAGTTAAATTCCACTCACTACATGCTACAGCTACAACTATGTAACAAAAAATAACAACTGTGAAACATGTTCTGAATTACTATTAGATTTCTTACGCTATTATTAAACATATTAGAATAGTAAAAGAGGATTGTTCGTGAAATAGTATATTTGCTCTTGATTTATAACTTTTTCATACGGAAAAAATTAAAATATTATTCAAGTTTTAAACTTTGCACTCTGCAAATATGTTGCCCTCTAGGCAATGGGACTAATGTGAAATGTGGGCTAATGTGGACTAATGGGAAATGCTGCACTGTTAGCGGCGCTGAAAACTTACGATTCGATTCTAATATCGAATGATTTCGATATCTTTATGTCGCTACGTAACCACCCTGGGTGCTAATGGAAGCTTAATTGGACTTGAATTGAAAGTAGAACTATTCACCTAAGCGACCACGAAACTATAGATTCGATACTAATATCGACCCGTTTCTAGCATTTTTGATATGTATCCCGACAGTACTCTTTTTCCAGACTGTAAGAAATATAGTTAAAATTGCTCTAGATATATCAGAATTATGTTGAAATACACACATAAATCCACTTTTATATTCTGTATAAATAGAGAGTGAGCGAGCGAGCGAGCGAGCGAGAGAGGCCGACTCAAGGCATCACCACCTCCACATTGCAAAAGCATATATCAGGAATTGAATTGAAAATCTATGTAAAGACTTTCTGCTGTGGCATGCTTCATAAGGACAATTCCAGTCTGCTCACGTGACCTTTGGGGTTCATGAATTTTTTTTGCGAGCGTTCCGACTTTGGATTCTCTGTTTATACCTTCTGTTTATGCATCGAATAACTTTTCAAGAACATAAATGACATTCTGTATTATGAATGTTGAGGATTACCCTCTATATGACAAATAGCTGCAAATAAATACACTACATGATTTATTTATTGCTATTGAACGAGTTTCTTAACTTGTATTTACATCCTCATATATAATACCGACCTACTGTGAAAATTATCTCAGATGTTATATTTTAAACATAATAATTACTATGTTCTGCAATGATTATGTTATATATACACAACTTATGTATTCTAATGTAATTATTTTATATAATTTTTCATGCATTGCGGAAAATATAATTTAAAAAAAAGGATTAGCCTAGACGGGATTCGAACCCTCAACCTTATGATTTGAAATCCGACAACTTACCAATGAGCTAACACAACCTTCTAGCGAGGCGTAACGGATCTCAAGATAATTATGACATTCATATCCATTACAAACGCTGTTTCTGTTCTACTTTGACTTTTATTTTAGTACTCAGGCGATAATTATGTTCTATTTCTTAACTTTGAGCATTCTTTTACATATGGAAAGATTCCTTAACGTATTTAAATGTTCCATTACGTATGGAGAGCTAAATGACAAACAAGCATGTGCTAACATTAAAAAAAAAAGGTTTCGAAATATTGTATCATTAAGTATTTCAATCAATGTTGCTTTTTTAAACACTTGGTAACAAGTCTTATTATATTTAAAAGAAGAAAAACACATCTGCAAACTTTTTCCCGATTGCAAAGGCTGGCTTGGAGGTTCGAACCTGGCTTACTTTTTCCCGAAGATACCCGAAGCTGGACTTAGAAAATTATTGCCTCAAAACACCAGTAAAGAATGCGCTCAACCTTTTTGAGACAAGGTGTACATACAGGGTGAACTTCAAAGATGTGCACATACTTTGGGAGGTGATTAATTACATCAAAAGAAGACAAAAAGTCCTCATATTTTGTCGAATTCCTCGTCGTGTACGAGTGACAGTGGTGCCAACTTGGAATCGAAAATCAAATCTTGACAATTGGAACGGAACATGTGTGCACATACGTTGGGAGGTGATTCGTGATATGAAAAGAAGGCAAAAAGTCCTGTTGCATATTGTCGAATTCCTCGTCGTGTACGAGTTACAGAGGTGCCAACTTGGAATCGAAAATCGTACACATACTTCGACAGATGATTCGTGACATGTAAAGAAAACAAAAAGTCCTCTTGAATGTCAGGAAACACCTCCGGAAGTATGTGCACACTTTTATGTCTCGTTCCAATTGTCAGGATTCGATTTTCAATTTTAAGATGGCACCGCTGTCACTCGTACACGACGCGGAATTCCACAACATGCAACAGGACTTTCTGCCTTCTTTTGATATTCATCATGCAACATTTCTTCTTTTGATATCACGAATCACCTCCCGAAGTATGTGCAGATCTTTTGGGTTCACCAGTATGTATGAATGCTTAACAAGCTTCGTTTTTATACGTACAATAAAAGAAGATAGTAAAAAACAGGTATGTTTCTATATTCTTTGAACATTATCTATGACCTGAACCTATTTTTTTAATGGTATTGAGTATTTATCTTCATTATTTCGAGTTACATTTTAGTGCCTATTTTACTGCCTATTTTAAAAATTTTTAGTGCCTATTTGCCTGCCTATTTTACAGGTTTTTAGTGCCTAAACATCCGGTCTCTAGTGATAACTAACTAAATTGAACAGGTGTTCGCTACATTCGAGAATTGAGTTCCTGTGCTTGACAACAATCAAGCAATTCATACTGGAATTTGTTGTCCATTTGCTTTAGCACTGTCCATAAGACTTAAACATGATCTATTAATGTATTCAGTGGCGTATTTACGATTTTGTTTCGGGGGGGGGGCTTTGCTAACTTTCGGGGGGCTTTGCCTGAAAATGTGAAAATTCTGCAAGATATTTCATATACTTTACTATAATAAGTAAGATTTCGGGGGGGGCTTAAGCCCGGAAGCCTCCCTAAATACGCCACTGAATGTAGTATTAAAATAGAATTTCAGCATAGCAAATTTAACTATTATAATCATGAAGTTTGTTTCCAACAAGAAATATTTATTTTAAATAATATAGTTATGACAGATTATTCGACCCCTCGAAACTTGCCGCAAATCCACGTGTTGCACATATGGTAGAGGGGGGCCTGACTACAGGCTTTTAACTAGATATTTTTCTCATACTCATAACATAACCTATGGGGAGGGAACCTAACATCCTACTCTTTCTCTAGATTCTACAAACCTAGTGGACCGCCTAGCTTTGCTACAACATGCTTTGAGATTAGTATTGAGCACGAGACGTAAAATTACTTGTCTCGAGAACAAGATGCGAAGTACAATTTTAAATTCGAGACAATAAATGAAATTTCACGAGATAAGCAACACTAATTTATTCTGATTTAAGATCTCAAACCTTCGTGTTGCATGATTCTTTGTATAAAAATTACAAATAGATAAAGTGATTGTGCTACCACAACTAAGAACATTTAACAACGTTTAAAGATAATTAAGTCATTGCCAGGGGCGTACGCAGGGGGTAGGTCCTGGGGGTCCGGATCTCCCTCCCCCGAAATCCCGGCTTTTTTGTAAATGTAGTCTAGTTTTATGGGGCAATTTTAGAAATTTTCATATTACTTAGCCTCAAATTGTATTTGGACCACCCGGAACGCTTTAGACCCCTCCCGAAATAAATTCCTGCGTACGACCCAATATACTACAATAATAACCAGGGTTTAAATGTTGTTATATCGCATCCTTCGTGGACCTGTCGTGACACAAAAGGATTTTGATCACTTCTCAAAAAGCGCAGGGGATAAATCTACAAAACGAGACGAGACAATCTTCTTTTAGAGCAGTGATTGCCAAACCGTCGATAGCGAGCTACTACTAGCTCGCGGAGACATTTTCGGTAGATCGCGTTAACACTCCGGTTGGCTAACCTTAATCAGTGTTCAGCGCCTTAACTTAATTTTTTTTCTGGGGGGAGGGGGCACGCATTAATAAGCGAATTTGGTCCCCTACATTTTTTTTAATTCTTGGACACCATTTTTCTCTTACTCTTTATGAGCCCTCTGACATGGCAAGTTCTGCGGGGCCGTTAGTTACACCTTTGAGCCCGTTCCATACATGACAAATTAATTAAGGAGACAATATTGACAAATCTCAAAACCATACGAATAAGTATTATTACTAGGGACCCTAATAGTTACATTTTTTTTTTTTTTTTTTTTTTTTTTTTACTGAAATGGTCCCACAACTCATTTTTGTTTTATTTACCTTTTGTATGCTGTTTTATTTATGTAACGTAGTGAACCTGTTTGATGTTTCATTTATAATTTCATGTTCGTGTCGTATATGGAGTAAGAAAATTTTGTCTTAAGATGGGCCCCCCTCGAACAGCACAAGTTCCCTACCCTCCACAAGTTCCCTACCCTACTGTTAGTGTTGCCAATTTGGGGGAAAGTTGCTAAATCTAGGGGATTCGACTTCCAGAATAGCGACAAAATAATATTTCTTATATATTATTATTATTTCTTTAATTTCAGTTTCTTTTGTTGTATACAGTTTTAATTAAAATTGATTTCATATTTATTAGAAACGTAAAGTTTATAGGCAATAAAAAAAGTAAAATTTTTATTTAAAACTAGTTGGTAGTTCTTTTGGTTGGTAGCTCACAGCAGGATATAAAACGGTACGGTAGCTCAGAAGCTACATAAATTTGGCGACCATGGTTTTAGAGAATCCACACGAGAGGATTTTTACGAAATTTTCTAAACGAGACAATCTTATGTTACGTCTCGTCTCGTGAGTAACGCTACTTGGGATAAAACATCCATCACACATACAGGTTAGTAATACTAGCGCAAGAGCTGAACAACATATCACTTTACCATCATTTTCAACACTTTCTCAAATGTTTCATCTTTCCTTGAACATGTAAATATCTAGACAAGTCGCTGCAATGATTAACCTTTAAACGCCCATTGACGCAACTGCTGCATCAAGATTTTAAACTCTAATAGCTTAACCACTAATTGGGCTAGGAAGATAATTTTGGTATCAATGTGTTCCTGAGGGATGGCGTTTGCCGCAGATATGCATTTTATGTATATGAGGGCTACCACAGCAGAGAGATAGAAAAGTTTTCTTTTTTTGTATAAGTTTTTTTGGGGGCATGGAGTACGGGTCATAAAAATTGGTATGTGACGTAATGAAGTAGTCCACTAGACGCTAATACCTACTTGCTGCCTATGTGGGGGAGTACGAGAGGGGTAAAGTTGACCAATTTTTTGAGTCTCACTTTTTTTGACGTAAATTGCATTTATTTTTTGGACAGTTCCATATAAGACAAGATATCTTTTCACTGAATTTATCTAGAAGCATAATTCTTGTTTCTGTATTTTGTGGAATCTGTGATCCATAAGCTTTTAACGATGTATAAATCAGACTCTGTGATAATTAGGGTGGTTACCAGGGCCAACAATGTGAAGTTCTGCAACAGCCCTTCAAAAATAACATACGTGGCGTTTATTATATATATATATATAGGAATTTTGTTCTGAATTTTTATCTCGCTCTGTATTGCAGCAATGACTAACTTTTTTTTTTTTTAATTAATGTCTCAAGTGTATTGTCTACACATTGGCCTCATTTTGTCAGTGTAGAGTGACTGTAAGGGTTGCCAGCGACCTCCGAATTCTATCTTTTCATATTTTTTGATTTTTTTGTTTCTTCTACTTCTACGAATAGGCCAGCAATTGCATAAATGTTATCTAGTTCTATAAACTTTTTAACGAGGTATCAATCATTACCCTGTGATAATTAGGCGGGTCACTAGGGCCCCTAACGTGAGAGTCTTACGATTTTGTTTAAATCCCTGCCTGGTACGAGACCCGAGTCCAATTCCCGGTGGGGAGCTTAACTTTTCGATATCCCACAGTTAAACCATAGGTCTACGTTTAATATACTCTCGCTGCTGAAAGGGACGTAAAACTCAAATCCAAATCCTAAATAATGGTAATTGATATTTTCTCACGAAGGAGACCCAGATACTGCATTCTGTCAACGTGTCATATAGCCTCGCTGCTGAATGGGACGTTAAACTCAAAATCAACTCTTTTTTTTAACTACTGTAAATTTTGATAAAAGATACTAAATATATGGCCATTATGAATGAAAGAACGCCATGCCAATGCCAATGCCATGCCTAAGTATACACTCTGGTCGACTTCACTTCTCATTTCACTGTTGTCGATTCTCAACACTTTCGATCCTAGCGGTATTTAAATTGGCAAAGTGTGTTTTAGTGATTTTTTTAAATCATACCTTCCTAAATTTTTAATCTAAACGGTTGAAAGTTTCAGAAAATCTAATAGAAAATGCTGGTTTCCGTACAAGACATACGTCAAAATAATTATTGCAAACTTTTTTTTTTTTTTTTTCAAAATAATAACGCTTGAGTGTTGTGAATTATAATGATACATCTTGTTTAGTTCTACTGAAAGGCATTCTTGGATCAGGTTTGGCAGTAGATAATTATTCACCAAGCACTCAAAATTATTTTCTCAAACAAAAGAGCTCCAAAATTAGAGGCGGATCTAGAAGATAAAAACTGGGGGGGGGGGGACAGTCAGAACCCAGACTATGATAGGTATATCATGTTTACTATAAACTTCCAAAAATACATAAGTAATAGCTTAAATTATTTTTGTCACTTACACAACTGGGAAGCCTAGGACCCCCTGGCCTGGCCTAAATCTGCCAGTGCCCAAAATTCATTTTTGGTTAGTATTTTAGATTTTTAATGGCCGTGTCGTTCCCGAACAACACTTGGATTTAACGTAACTTAACAGCTTGTCGTTCTGGAACGACAGTATAACTAAGTGTTAACTACAGGAAACTTCGAAACTAGCCCTGCTGGGTGTACCTAGAAGCTTCTGCAATAAATAAATAAATAAATAAAGAAATAAAAAGTAAAATATTGAGAAAGAAAGTTCGATATATTTAAAGCTATCATCCCTGCATTTACCACTACGAGTGAGAAACAAAGCTTTGTAAAAACAAAAATAGACCTAGATAACCAACTTATGAAGAAAAAAAAAAAGTTCGTCTCCCTTTTTATGAACGAGAAAGCAATACATATACTCGTAATGCGCACTAGAGTGATTTGTGAGAACCTATACTTAACCTACTTACAAGAAAGAAAGAAAAGAAAAGAAAAGAAAAAAAACGTAGAATTTTGTTGGCGCAGAATAGCACGAACTACATTCCCAGAAATAATAAGGGACCTTTGTTAACCAATTTATATCTCCTTATATATGTACTATTGAATTCACATAATTGCGTGAATTTTAGAATACAATAGTAATTCAATAATACAAGCAACATATGGTTACCTTAATATGCGTTATTTCATTTATTGAAAAACAAACAGAAAAAAAATAATGGTGAGAAGATTTTTTTAAAAAAAAATCTTGCGGTCTGCATGATTTAATTTCGCGGAACTTGAAACAGTTTTGCTACACACTTTCGTAAAAAGTTATAAAGATTGTTCCTTCAGAGAAGGAAGACTTCTTTCTCTTTACACTGAAAAGATTCAGTGGGCGCTTAGCGAATGTGACCGCAAAAGTCTTAACACTCTCACAAGAGAGTCTTAATTGCAAGGAAGCATTTTCTTACATACCCTCGAGTATAAAACGCTTACCTCACTAAGTGGTACCTGGAAAACACTGCTTATTAAAGCTATGGTTCTCTTCCTTCTTTTCAGATTGTTCTTTCCTTACCAATGCAACTAGTAAGCAATAACGCCCATTAGGGGGGGGGCAAGGGGCGCTTGCCCCCTCTAGAGGAAATTGTACTTCAGAAGATCGAAAACCCAATAGAATTTTTAGAATAGTTACAGGAAAATTTTTGAAATGTCGCTTATACTTGTTCCCCTTTGGAAACCACAGTCTGGGCGTCATTGCTAGTAAGCAAAACCGCGTTCAACACATGCGGAATTGCGAATGCGACTTCGTGACTAAACTTTATTGTTGTCGCAACGAGATCTAACAAGTAACGCTATCACCACTACTAGCGCTGTTAAAAACAAGAATTTTGTTCGTATCCGTGTTATGGAGATGATTGACAAAATAGTTCACATTAAGAAACTATATGGAATGGAAATCAACAACAAAAAATCTAAAGTTATGGGAATATCCTGAGGAAATGTGCCGTTACGTGTCAGAGTAGAAGAAAGAGAACTTGAAGAGGTTGATCATTTCAAATATCTGGGAAGTATTTGAAAAGACGCGTACTGTTCCAAAGGGATCAGGTCAAGAATTGCCATAGCCAAAGAAGCATTCAACGAGAAATGGTCACTTAACTAGCAGCCTTAATATTGGACTAACTAAGTAAAATATATGGAACATTGGACTTTAAGGTTCAAGAACTTGGACATTACGGAAGTTAGAGAAGAAATACTTAGAGATCTTCAAAATGTGGTGTTGGAGAAAGATGGGGAAGAGAAAATGGACAGAAAGAGTAACAAACGAAGATGTTTTGAAACGGATAGGAGAGAAAAGGGCGCCACCCTTCGTAGATAGGACAACTGGATTGGACACATGTTGCGAAGAAATGTCTTCTCCATATCGCCATAGAAGGAAAAATGGAAGGAAAGCGAGGAACAGGAAGAATAATTCACGTGATAGATGTTTTGAAAAATACATAGGAAAATATTGGGAGTTAAAAGAGGAAGCTGAAAATCGAGAAATATGGAAGAAACATTTCCATGCCCAGACTGAAAATTAAAAAAAAAAAAAAAAAAGAGAGAGAGAGAGAGAGAGAGAGATCGCCTTAGTCCCAGAACCTGCCAGAGGGTAGAATACTTAATAATAATAATAATAATAATAATAATAATAATAATAATAATAATAATAATAACCCCTGATATCTTCCCAATTAATATTGAAACTGGAAATGATAGTAGATTTCTACCATTTCCAACTTTAGTGGAGAGGTTAGAGTGAAGATGTAATGCTTAATTGATTGGAGAAAACTGAGATGCTTAATTGATTACTGTTTTTACTACATAGCGATTAATGCAAATGCCGGAACTGGTTGATTCGAATAAAGGGTTACGAGAGAACATGGTGTTCTTCCTTAAAACGCTAAATCGATTCTTTTTTTTAAAAGGAGCTTATCGCTATCTATAACCGTTTTTGCCCTATAGTGATCAACGTTAAAAACCGGAAATGGTTTCGGGAGAATTAATCACCTCCATGAACGAACTTAATTTTTAACTTTTGGCCCTGTTCATCCTTGCCAAAAATCACGGTGATTCAAGTTCTTCTTGATCTTTTTTCGCCTGGATGGATGGACACATTGATAAAGTAAATAAGTTTCGGTAAACCAACTTCCTTAAATGAGGGCAGGTGCCTCAGTGGTTGAGCGATCACCTCTGGTGCATGTAGTCCTTGGCTCGATCCCATCTAGTTCCGGATTTACATATACAGTAAGCTAAACAAGCTATAGCTTAGGGCCCCACTCTCTTTCGGGTCCCAAAATTAAAGGGAACTTCTGGATGTACATTTTCAAAATATAAGAAATAAAATAATATGTAGGTATAGCAACATTGCTTCGTGTTCTGTAGACTCCTATGATGGGGCGTCTTATGCTAATCTGATTTCTAAAATATCACTAGTTTCTTCATTTCTGTATATAGGGTACCTACGTTCATCTTGATACTTAAAGGGCCCCATTGCCTTCAGTAGCTTAGGGCCACACCAAACCTAAATCCGACTCTGATTCCATCTCTCGCCAACTAAGCTTTGTGGTAGACAAATACCATGTTCGTGAGTTTTCTCGGGGTTCTCCTGTTTCCTCCCATTTTATTCATTCCATCATTGCATTTATTTATCACCATCACCGTCTCCTTTAGTCTAGCCGGCATAGCCGTGGAATATAAAACTTAAAGATTTCATTTCATTTCAACTTCCTTAAAAATGAAAAGTACACATTAGTGAAAGCGTGAGCTATGAAATGAGCAAGAACAAGCTAATTGATAACATTTTCAGTTAGCCTGGTTATCTTTTCTTTCGTTTTAATCAATAAAAATAAACTGTTCCTTCCAGACATACTTCATACAGGCTACGTTTCCTCCTCCTCCTCCCTTTTAATTAAAACAAATGATATTGTGATTACATGCCACTCTTGTCGTTTACCAAAGTGTCCCAGTGCAGTTCCGTCAAATTTTCATTTCCTTCGCAGGACAAGATTTTCTGCAAGAAAGTCTGGTCAGAAATCACTCGAAAATCAAGATCCATCAGCATCTTTTCATTATTGAAGTGCTACAAAGGGAATTGTACCCAAGACCACACGTAAAGAAAGTGGTCGCCTTATAGCCACTCGACGAAAAAGGAACGCTCCTTCCCGTTGGTAATGTGCTGATCCTGCACGTAGGGAAACTTCCAAATGATTAATTTTTAATTTTACCACCCCAATAAATCAATTTTTTTTTTTAAATAGGCCCTATTTCATGTTCAAATGTGACCTTGTATGACAGCAATAAATTGTCTCGTTGTTCTGTACGCGTATGACCATGGCGTAACAAGAATTTTAAGTGACGAAGAAATGCTCTTCCTGATAAATCTGAATCGGTGTTACATTTCACAAAACATAAAAATAGCACTCATATATTGTTTGGATGACTATTAACAAAAGAATAATACTGAAATATTTCACCCACCCACCCTCCATCTAGTTCACCTATTCTTATGGTATTTACCTACAAGAGAGACTTTTTTATGTCCTCGTCTTTTGCAGACGCCCCCACCACACACATATCTCCATCTTCTTACGGTTTGAACTCGGACGAGTGACTGAGAATGAAAGGTCTTTTGTGGTTAACGGTGCACGGAGCGCGATATGTTTTATTACACAGTCTGGCTTCGGCTGGAGCTTTTGTTAGTTCGTGCGTGCTCAGCCAACACGAAGCTGGTGAGTTTTCTCCGAAATGTATTTGCCCTTTATTCGGGGTACGCACGCACCTGTACAAGCACCGGAAATAGCAGAAAAATCTTTTCTTCGTTCTTCTTTTGTTTTGTCGATGCGTGTTCCCATCATGTTTTCAAATTATGTCTCCATCAATGCCGAATTTAACAATACATGTTATTTCTCTCCCCCTTTCCTCCTATTCCTGCTTTTTAAACAAAATAATAACGACTAATAAACCCATGTGTTTTCCTCCAATTCTTTTTTTTAAAAAAAACGAAGAAAAAAGCAATATTTCCTAGACATATTTTTTGTATAATTATAAACTATCGACCGGAATATTCTGACGTACAATTTAATATAAAAACATAATTTAATTTGATATAAATAATTTCAATTGTTGTTTCAAAGCAATCTACTATTATCAATAATTAAAATGAAAAAAAAATCTCCACTCCTTCATCAGTGTTTTTACCAACAGTGGTGTGCGTGCATACGATTTCACCAAATGAGGGTGGATTCAAGCTTCCAAGTTCTATCATTCTATGTTGATTGGCTGGATTTCAGTGTTCCTTTCAGAACTGACGCTATATGAGACGTTTAATGTTTAGTGTCTTGTATATCTAGTCTCGAAAAGGATACAAGAATTTAATGTCTATTGTCATGTCTTGTCTCGAAAAGGTGACAAAGAATTTAATGTCTATTGTCTTGTATGTCTCGTCTCGAAAACGTGACAAAGAATTTAATGTCTATTGTCTTGTATGTCTCGTCTCGAATTTGAAAATGTATTTCTCGTCTTGTTTCCGTGTGCTGGCTACTCGGCCACAAAAAAGGAAACACATGCCTATTTTAAGCAAGATTTTTTTAGCTCTTCTCTTGGAATATTAGAAAAAACCTAAAAACAAATGATGTTGTAATTATACCAATGGATCTGCAGAAACTAATTACAAAAAAGTAAATAAAAGTCTTTTAAAATAATTACTTTCTTTAGAAGTTCTTTTTAAATCATGAACATATTTAGGAATAAAGTACTAATTAGAAACCCTTTCTATATAATACTATACACTGTAAAAATTTTCATAGGTAAATTTACAAAAAACTACGACTCTGTTTGCCACACCTCTATGTAAATCAATCTACACCTATAAAGTAAAATTACTAATATGAAATGGTGTAATATTACATTTTTATCAACAAAAATATCATACTTTCTTATAAATTTACTGTAAATTTGTAAAAAAAAAAAAATTGTAATTTAATCTAAAGAAATGTATATCAACTTACAAAAGGTAAGGTAAATGGTTTTACATTGATGTTTAGCAATTTAATGACATTTTTATTTTTCAATGTAGTATATAGCATGTACGTCATTTCGAGGGAAAAAAAATCGTTTTAAGAGCCAACATGTCTTTTTCAAATTATTGTTCAATTAAATATACTGTATATGCCAAAGGGTGTATATGAAGGGGGGAAGAGGAGAAACGATCCTTTGCCATCCTTATTATACGCATAGGCTCTCATCTTCATTAAGTTTGTACTCTGCTGCGAAAAGTTGGCTCATTAAATATTCCGCACTTGAAACAAACTTTTGTAATGGGTTTCCAATTTGCTCCGTGATGCCTTTAACATCTTTTCTCTTGAAAATCTGTCACACGGAAACTAACGAACCATACGGCAGGCTGGCATCCTTTGCATTATTCAGCTCCAGTTCTCAGAACGATGGATTTACTCCTGGACTTTTTCAGCCAGTGATTCCAACCTCTGAAAAAAAACTTCCATTTAGTGGCTTTTTCTTTACGAAAAGGAATAAAGAGAATTTCTGTCGAAATTGACAACATACATGAGATTTCTCACATATAAAATAATCCATACCAATAAATGTGTCTAAGAGGGATGTGGTGAAGTGGTTAGGGCGCTCGACTCATATCCGCGTGGTCCCAGGTTCGATTCCCGGCCGATGCTTCCCAAAGTGTCGTGAGGCAAACTGGGAAACCACGTGAATAAAAGACGTGACAGTCACTAGGTCTAGAAAGCTTATGATACGCCTGTTACAAACAGGGCGATGCAACACGGTGACTAGGTGTTCGTCGATAGGCTATACTTACAGTTCAGACGGTCGCTAGCAGATGGCGTTGGAGCGGCTCAGGCCCATAAGGGCTGTTATGCCAATGATTAGTTTAATATCTCTAGAGGCGAGAGAAATTAGTGTGATGGACAAATTTTAATTCCACATCTTTTGTTTATCGGGAAAGTGCATGACTTAACCCTTAATTGGTGACGTGGGGTCCCACGGAAACCGAACACCTTTTTTTTCTCTCCCTCTAGCAGACGATTGACCTTGAATACGTGCCACTCCCAGTAGCTTTCTCGCTCGCAATTGGCTACAACTAGCTGTAGAGTTCGGATGTCTAAGCGTCACTGTTACGTTTCCTTGCAGTTAATTGAGTCTCAGGGACCACACGTCACTAACTGTGTTACTATTTTGTTCCAGGGCAGTGTTCATGAGTTGACTTGATTTTGAGCTTTAACGTCCCTTTCAGCAGCGAGGCTATATGAGACGGACCTACTGACCAACGTGGAATCCGAACCATATGAGCTCCCACCGGGGATCGAACCCGGGTCTCCCACGCCAAAGGCGCGTGCGCTAACCGCTTAGCCATGAAGGATCTTGCCAGTGTTTATATTTTATGCATTTTGAAAACTTTATAATCACTTTTTCTCGTTCAATATATTTGACAAACCTGGAACATCTAGTGTGAATGTGTATAATACTGAATTTAGGGGGGGAGGACTTTATTACATGTTACATATTTTATGTCAGAAAGTGACAGTGATGCAGTGAGAAGTAAAGTAGAACAGACCTTTGCAAAATTTGCGAAACTAATATATACTTCAAAAATTTCAAATTTGTAAATGTTTTGCCTTCCGTTGACAATAATTTTGAGGAGTTCGTTTATTATAATTTGCATATCATTGTCAGTGTAGCCATATATGAAGCTATCTATATTCACATTAGAAAACTTATACCAGACTGGTTTGAGCATGTTATATCCATGCAGATTGCTATATTTCTTTATTATATTTATGGTGCATTATGTCCTATAGCTAGAATGTAACATTTAAAACAAAGTTGTCTTTCAAAAGTAATTGTGATCCTTTTAGTATTTAATAATTAATAAGGGGTCCCAGGGACCTCACGTCACTAACTATGCACTAAAAAGTCACTACACCAGTTAAGGGTTAATCATGTGAGACTCTCAAAAATCAAAGCACCAAGGATTCAGCTCCCATATTTAAGAAAACAAAAAAAAGCAAAAAAAATGAACGAAGGTAAAAAAAAATACTAAACAACTAAAAACGAGAAACAATCAACTTCCAGAAATGTTCAACACAAATGTGTGGAGAACGAAGATTTTTTAGTATCGTTACGGCAAACAGAAGATGATGCCATAAAAACGCGATGGAGACATTGCATTTCGGACATCAAAATGTATTTGTTTTCAATTAAGGAAGGCACTTATTCATAAACTATTATATAGACATGGAAGATCGATAATTCGCTCTTATATGTGAAACATACAGTAGTTAGCACGACGTGCGAAATTCAAAAGCAAAATGGGACACTTTTTGTCTAGCGAGATGAGATTTTATAACGATTCAGGTTGGTATCACTGCTTTTAGCCCCGTCTCTCTTCACTTGATACATATATACACACATGCACAATTTTTCGGTATACAGACTTCTACCATTCCATTGTGCTGTACTACGCGAAAATTCGTGGAAACTTTTTTTAAAGGGAAAAAGAAACAAGAAATGTATAGAAGGAATAGGAAGAGAAAAGAAAAGAAAGCTTGTTGAATAACTACTCATACAATGTAACCATAAACTCTGCAGAGGAAAAGTGTAATAAATAGTTTCTCTCATGATGAATGTATTTTTCCCAGTAATTGGTTTTCCTGGCACTTGAGTGTTCCAACTCGTATATTATATTGACATGTTATACAAGTACATTTGTTCTTCGATACTTTTATAATTGCTCCTCCTACTTCACAATTTGATATTTCGACACATACTCCCCTTTACAATGCTATTACACACTAGTGTAGCCTTCCCCCGTTAGTCTAGTGGCTAGCAAGTGAGCCTTTGGTGCATGTGGTCCTGGACTCAATTCCCGTTGGGAGAGCATACAACTTTAGTACGAGGAGTGATCGGAAAGTAAGCTTACAAAGCCTGCAGTGAAACGTGTATATATTGTTTCCAGGGCTTGAAAAATCCACTCGACTGCTCGCCAGTGGCGAGCACTTCTTTCACATTTGGCAAGTAAAGCCGTGGCAAGTAAAGTATACTTGACGAGTATAAATACTATGGCTGAAAAATGGTCTGACTAGTAGAATTTTTGGCTGGTTAGTACTTGCAAGCAAGATTTTTTCAAGCCCTGATTATTTCAAACAACCAATACAGTTAACATACAGTACATAATACATTAGCTTATTTTTCGACATACTCTCCATGTCGTTTGAGGCACTTTCGCATCGTGGGATGAGTTTGAAGAGTACCTCCTGGTAAAAATCATGTCCTTGCGTATTCAACCAAGATGTCACGAAGTGTTTCACCTCCTTGTACTGTAGAATATCGTGCAGAACGTAACGAACGCTTCCGAACGGCGTTTCCAATTCTGTCATTAGATGCCCTAACGTGATCCTGCTGTTGTCCATCAGCTCCTCCATACGAGCTGTATTCAAAACTGTTGATGCCGTCCTTCGTCTGCCACTGCGCTCCTCGTCGGTGACGTTTCCTCTACTAGCCGCGAATTTTCTTCACCATTCTACGACATCCTGACGAGACATTACAGTAGGGGTGTTCGGAATTGAGATTTCAATTCCGGAATTCGGAATGTCGATGATTCCGGAATTTTTCGGAATTCCGTTTTTCGGAATCTCGGAATTTCGGAATTTTCGGAATCTCGGAATTCCGGAATTTTCAGAATCTCGGAATTCCGGAATTTTCGGAATCTCGGAATTCCGGAATTTCGAAATTCCGGAATTCCGAAAATTCCGGAATTCCGAGATTCCGAAAATTCCGGAATTCCGAGATTCCGAAAATTCCGGAATTCCGAGATTCCGAAAATTCCGAAATTCCGAGATTCCGAAATTTCAGATCTTGTTTCGAGATTCCGGAATTCCGAACTTCCGATATTTGCGATGAAGTTCCGGAATTCCGATTTTCCGAAATCAAATCTGTGAGAGGCTTTATATTTTAGTATAGATATGTGGGAAATACCAACTGAAAATGTTCATTGTGTAACAACAGTAGTGCCAATATTGTAAAGGCCATTGTTGACTGGAGCGATTTCCAACATTTGAGTTGTTTCGGCCATACTTTGAATATTAGAGTAAACAAAGCCCTTGAGCTACAGGGATCTTCGGAAACAGACAAATTATGAGTCAAAGCAGGAAAACGAGACATGCGCTGCAAGAAGAGTAAGATGCATTAGGCCTTCTGCGTAAAATACTTCCGTCATGCACGCCAACAATATGATTGTTTACTTTCCTTTTGATGCTGGTAGTTGTAACACGCGAAGAAGAAATAGCAAAAGTTCTGTCTCAAACAATATATAAAAATCTTATCCTTCAGAACGAAGAAACAGAATTATTAACTATGATTGTTAATTAGAATTATTAACTATTATCGTCCTTACAAATGCTCTGTGACAGTATGTCAGCAGAAACATCTGTTACAGCGTCGGACATATGGCCATCATATGAACAAATTTCAAAAGATTTTCAAGTCGAAGAACCTCAACTGATAGACGATATGTCATAACAAGATGAAGCAAGTACGCAGGAAACACATCTTTCATTCTATGACTTTTTGACTGAAGAGGGAGATAGTGAACAGATCTTAGAAGCAGCCTCAAAGAAGATGAAAGAAGCATGAAAATGGAAATTTTGTCTCTTCTGAAATCGCGATTCGAGAAGGATGAAAGAAGCAGAATTCTGTAGAAAATTTGTGCTTTCTTAGATCTCAGGTTTAAAGAAGATAATTTGGGTAAAAATATTGAGATAACAAAAGGTAGAGTACTGTATAAGTTGAGACTTATTCCAGCAGGAAATCCTAAAAAAGATAATCGAGGGAATGTTGGTACTAAAAGATTAGACAGTTGCCTAAAACGAAGGACATTTGGTGACAGGATAAAGAAGGCAGTCACATAGAATAATTGAACCTGTACCTAAGCCTTAGGGATGCAGATTTGGAGGAAGAGCCACTACTTTGGTGGAATAATCATTCCCACCATCTTTCAAGATTAACAAAATTAGCGAGAAAATATTTGTGTACACAAATAATCTTACCGATGAGCATGCTGGGCAGTTAATATTTCTGTCCATGAACAAAGCTATTGTCCCAAAAACATTTTAAAATACTATTGAAATAAGCTAAATTTTCTCATTGTTTCACATCTCTGGCTTAGTTAACAGGGTATTCATAAATCAACACGAAGTACAGAGTCCAACATAATTATTCTAACATAAACATGTTTACTAGATTTATCATTTCTATAGGTATGCAAAGAAAGTAGACAAAATTACAACTGCTACAAAATAAATTTGAGTCTTCTACTAAATATATAAACTCATGAAAAGCATCGGATACTTATTTCCACTACCAGAAAGGATGAAAATAATTTGTTTACATCTGGATATCAGCATTCAACAGAGAACAGCTAGTAATTAGTTATGTTCCCCTTTCTATGGATTACTACGATAATTTTTTAACATGACTGTACTTTTTTGTGCTGACTGCAGAGTTCATATTTCTCCACTCTGAAGAAGTTCTTTCAGATGGTCCTTACTTCTAATGTGAGGTTTCCTAACACGATCTTCGAGCTCGTTCCAGATATTCTCTGTAGGATTTAAATCTGGTGATTTGGTCGGTATCTTCAAAGTGTGAGGAGTGTTATACACCATCCAAAGCCTCATAATTTCCGCAGTATACTTTGGATCATTGTCCTGATGGAAGTAATAACCATTTCCCAGTTCTAGCTTCTGTGCATTCCTCTTAAGATTGTTTTCAAGAATTTTCTTGAATTCAAACTTTTCCATGATTCCATCTATAAGCACCAGTTCCCCAACGCCTGATGAAGACATACATCCCCATACCATCACACTGTTGCCTCCATGTTTCACTGTAGCTACCATGTTCTTAGCTGTATTTGATAGCCTTCACACTGTAACATGTCCATCACCCTTGTATAAGCAGAATTTGTTTTTATCTGACCAGAGAACGTGATCCCAGAATTCTGTTGGCTTCCCCTATACAGGTTAACAAATTTTAGACTCTTTTTCTGATTCACACAATTGACATAGGTTTCCTCGTAGGAAAACTGGCATTGTAACCGGCACTATGTAAAACCAGTCCAACTGTTCCTGTGTGCATCACAGTACCAGAATATTGTTCAAGGCTTCCTCTAATCTCAGATGCCGGATTCTGCTTGTTTGGCTCCTGTCTCTAGTAGTAAGTTTAGAAGGAGCGGCGTATCTTGGCTTATTCACAACACTATTAGTCTGTTTGAAGCGCTGAATGATGGAGAACACCATGATTTTGCTTCTGTTGACTGTACTATCAATTTCGGAGAGGGGTTTGTGTTGCTTGTACAGATTAATTACAACATTTCTCTCTTCGACTGTTGTCTCCTTACCTTTACACCCCATGCCACTTGTGAATGCTTAGCTTTACACTACAATTGCGAGCTGCTGTTGCGAGGCACAGTATGAAATCAACGACTATGTGGTGGGGGCAGAAAACATGCATCCAGTCACGTGTCTACTCGTTTGGAGACGTTATGTCGTTCTATAAGTGAGACCGCGGGAGAAATATAGTAGACTCTATATATTGTGTGCTAAATACATGCATTATGATATTTTAAATATAGTTTCGGAGACACAAAATGGTAACGTTTACATGTTTACAAATTCAACACTACTAAGCAAATATGATGTATGTTGTTTATAATTCATACAATGTAAATAAAGTAAGGATAAAAGAATTTTCAAAAGTAACATTTTGTAGTAGAAATAATTTACAGATACAATCAGGTTTAATGGCATCCATCAAATATATAGGATATTATTTCTAATTTTTAACACATTTATTCTTTTGAAAATTTTCGCGAACATAACTATCCTCTCACGAGTCGGGATCGAAGAACTGATTTTATACATCAGAGTCCGACGAAATAAAGGTTGTTCTATTAATGTTGTACAATGATAGTATTGGATTTGAAGTAATGTGTATTTTTTTAGTTTTTGTAAATTAATTGTAATAATGTATATTCTAATCTATGAAAATTTATATGAAATTTATATTGCATTAACCAACATCTTTAAACATAATAAGGTATTTTTTGTTTGTTTATTTTATTGATCTTATGAACAGGTAGCCTAACTTATAAGAGTAAGAATCCGCTATTATATAAAGCTCTGACAGAAAAAATTACGGTAGAAACTAAAATTATAGGTTTAATTTAAATTAAAGAAATTTGAGAGGATTAACATTCTATTGATATGCCATTTCATTATTACTTTATGTTGAAAGCTAGATTGATTGTATATTTTTCCACTCCTTTTACAAATATTAAATACAGTTATTACAAATATATATTACATTGTATTTCCAATCTTCCGTAGTTCAGATCTATCATATTTTTATTTCTTCTTTATATTAACGCAAAATACATTTGACAAAAAGGAAAGTTTTCATTTTGTGTATTAAAAAAGGTATCATGGTATAATTGAATTAATTTTTGTGCCATGCTATCTACAAAAATTACATAATTATGGTATAGCATTATGCAAAACCTACGTTATGAAAAACTATTTGCTATCAGCTAGTTACCGGACCGACTACGTATGTGAGCTCCGAACCACATGTTTTCGTTGAAAAGTTGTTTTCCTAATACAAGAAAATAAAAACTAAGAAAACTATGAGGGAGAAGAGCTAGATGCTTTGTCTTATAAAAATGGATGTATATTTGTTCCAGCATAATCCTGGAACACCTGAAGCAATTTCAACCAAACTTGGTACACATATGACTAAACTAACCAACTAATTCTATGGCCTATGGAATCCGGAGGTTCAATGCCGCGTTCACAAAAGCTCTCCACTGACTTCTATCCTTAGCTAACTGCATCCAGTTTCTACTTTGTATTCCAATCTCTGCGAGATCCATCTTAATATTGTCCTCCCATCAGCGCCTAGGTCTTCCTAATGGTCGTTTTCCGATTGGTCTTCGTGTCAAAACTTTGAAAGCGTTTCTACTTTCTTCCATTCTAGCTACATGACACGCCCACCTAAGCCTCCTAGACTTGACGACCCTAACAATGTTGGGTAAACCGTATAAATTATGTAGTTCCTCATTATGAAGTTTCCGCCATTCCCCATTCCCATTCCTCTTGGGTCCGAATATTCGTCTCACGATATTGTCCTCAAATACTTTCAGTCTATGTTCTTCCCTCAGTGTAAGCGACCATGTTTCTCAACCATACAGAACAACAGGGATGATTATCGATTTATATATTTTAAGCTTCAAATTCCTCCACAGAATTCGCAAGGACAACAGATTTTGCGCCGAATAGTAACACGAATTCCCTGCTTTTAATCGACATTTAATGTCTTCGTGAATATGATTTTCCTCCGTTAATATTGATCCTAGATATTTGAAAGTATCCACTTTATCAAAAGTATTATTTAATATTTTAACGCATCCACAATTTTCCATATTACGGTCCCGACACACTTTTATGTATTTAGTTTTCTCTGCATTTACTTCTAAATCCATGTCCCTGTAAGCGTTTAATAAGATCTCTGCATTTCTTTCTATTGTTCTCTTATCATCCTCTATTAAATTTACATCATCAGCATAAGCCATAACCTGGTGAATACCGTTCAACTGTAGGCCCTGGTTGCTATCTTTGATTTTCCTTATAGCGTATTCCAGAACAAAGTTAAATAATAATGGCGACAACGCATCTCCTTGTTTCAGGACATTTTCGACATGAAAGCTCGTGGACAAAAATTTTCCTACCCGGACTTTACTTTGAAATTCATTTAAACATATCTTAATTAATCTAATTAGCTTTCTCGGTATTCCAAGTTCTGTAAGAACGTTGTATAATATTTCTCTCCTAACCGAGTCGTATGCCTTTCTAAAATCTAAAATCTCTTCGTGCGCAGAACGAGCATTTCAGCTACGTATCCAGAACCTGGCTTCTAAACATTAAGGAGTACGAGGGTGAATATCGGCTCAAGTGTGCAAGTAAATATATAGGTAATGAATACAAAACTCGCAATCTATGGCTTCACCCTGTTTCTAAGTTTTTTATTTTCTATATGTCATTTTGAAGCCACGCAGGGAAGAAACTGGTCGATACTCTATCCGTATTGCACTAGTGACCCAGCTAGCAACGATGTATAAATGTTAGAGCCTGCCCTTGGATAGAACATTAGAACAAGACAAGAACCAGTAAATGAAGTCTTTACACTTTGTTCAATGAGTCCTTCTGCTCAGCTCTTTTCGTTCTGCAGAAAGACGGAGTATTGCCGCCACTGACAATGAGTAAAAAAGAGTAAGTTTCATCATTACATTGTCTGAGTGTTGATGTCTATCTCATAATCATGTTACTTGAAGATTTCAGATGCTGACATTTCAGCATTCCGAGATTCCGATATGCTGGATCGATGTACCGTTATTGGGAATTTCGAATTTCAAAGATTCAGCAGTGCTGAACCGAAGTCCTCATATTCTGGAATTCATAAATTTCTAGCTGAAGTTTCGAGATTCCGGAATTCCGAGTTTTGGAAATTCCGAAATTTCTGACTAAAGTTCCGGAATTCCGATATTTCGAGGTGAACTTTCGGAATTCCGAAATTCCGGAATTTAGAGATGAACTTCCTGGATTCCGAAATTCCGAGATTACGGAATTCCGAGAATCCGAAATTACAGAGTTCCGAGAATCCGAAATTACGGAATTCCGAGATTCCGAAATTACGGAATTCCGAGATTCCGAAATTACGGAATTCCGAGATTCCGAAATTACGGAATTCCGAGATTCCGAAATTACGGAATTCCGAGATTCCGAAATTACGGAATTCCGAGATTCCGAAATGCCGAAATTACGGAATTCCGAGATTTCGGAATTCCGGAATAACTAAATTTTTAATTCCGATTCCGGAATTAAGATTTTCATTCCGAAGTATTCCGGAATTCCGGAATCCGGAACACCCCTACATTACAGTCTCTCCGTATACCTTTACCAGCTCAGGGTGAATTTCAGCCGCAGTTACATGTTTCGACCACAGAAATCGAATAATTGAGCGGATTCCTTCGCGAGACCAGTTTTCCAAACGAGTCGCCATTTGTGTTTACAAACAACTAGCGCCGCAGGTAGCGGGTGGCTGAAACTCTACAGAATTGCCAACTCCATGTATTAAAATTACCGCACATCTCTCATTCTTCTCTAACAGACGTAACTCCAGAAATATCGCCCCTGTAACCTTAGTTTTTGATCCTCCGGATATTAAACTAAAATAAATAAATTTCATTAATGGTGTAAAAGTTATCTGACTATTCGTTATTCTAATACATTTCTATTGTTATTAGAATATTCCTTTACAACTTTCGAACAATCGTTATCCAACATTTTTTTTTTTCAGTTGTTCATTGTTCAAATAATTATTCGAGTATTTTGTTCTTATTTGAATATTCGTTTCCAATTTTCGAGCAATTCGGATAAATATTTGTTTTCAATATTCGAACATCGTTCAAATGATTATTCATTCTTCGAGCATTTTTGTTGTTATTGAAATGTTCGTTTTTAATACTTGAACAACTGCTCGAATGATCATTTTGTACGGTGGCTCAATGGTAGAGTGCTTACCTCTGGTACGTGGAATCCCTGGTTCGATCCCAGGCCAAGTGCGTTTGTGGTGAACAAGATCGTGTTCGTGGGTTTTCTCTCGGTGCTCCTGTTTCTTCCCACTTTCTCATTCCAATAATTCTTCTAGCATCATTCATTTGCCTTAATTTAGCCTAAAGGGCGTATTCGCGGGACGTTACACTGAAAGATGTCATTTCATTTCATTTTGCAGTTTACTCGAATGTCAGAAAAAATGTGACATATCATTATATTCGCCCGAGCCGCTTCCTATATGAATGTGTGACTTTAAACACTATCGGAAAATCATGAAACATTAACGCCATCTTGCACCGAAAAATAATATTAGAAGAATTGTGTTAATTCATAACACATACAGCAACACGTTCATAGAGTGGCCAGCACGTCGACCGCAGTCTACTAGTAGCCTGGCAAGTCGTTGAGTGACAGCCCGCGGTAGTTATTGTCTATCGATCACTGTTATTGTAAAATAAAAATGAAATAACACGTTTCAATTTAACGTTCCATGCTATGCCCATTAGGCCAAAGGAGACGGGTGATTAAGGCAATTGAATCATGATGGAAGAATCTATGGAATGAGATGTGGAAAGAAACGGAAGTACCCCGAGAAAACCCACCGACACGATGTTGCCCATTGACCGAATCAGGGCCCCCACGGACCAGACGTAACCGCTCTACCACTGAGCCACCGTGCCTTCTATCACGGTTATTATATTGATGCCCTCTAACGACTGGTAAACAGGTAAGTCTATCGCCAATGATTTGTTAAATGACAAATAGCTCTCAATTCTAAAAAGGTTGGCTACCCCTGATATATACTATCTTCCTACAACTATTTTGAAAAAAAAAAACTATACATATGCAGGATGTCTCAAAAGTCCTGCAACATAGGGTAACTGTTATTATCAGAGTTACAACAAGATGTAAGAGGGGAAAATGTCTCCAAATATGATATTTTCAATCTAAAGTGAAGGAATTTTTTTTTAAATCGGACGAGCCGTTTCGGTTGTACACCCTTTATGCGCCCAATGTTAAATGAAAATGCAACGTTACCGTTTACCGGGATCCACAACATAACAGAATGAAGTTACTGTCTTTTACGCTAACGTGTCGATGGCCAGCCCTCATTCATCATACTCTTACAAAATTTATCCACCTCCCGGTAAATGGCAACGTTACATTTTCATCTAACATTGGGCGAATAAAGAGTGTACAGCGCAAACGGAATTGTACAACGCAAACGGCTCATCCGATTAAAAAAAAAAAAAAATCCTTTACTTCAGATTGAAAACATCATATTTGGAAACGGTTTTCCCTCTTAAATTTTTGTTGCAACTCTGGTAATAACATAATTACCGTATGTTAGGGGACTTTTGAGACACCCTGTATATCTGAATCACTATATGTTATCTGCTTTAAAAACATTAAACAGCAATTTTATCTGTTTCTGATCAGAAAAAATTCACAATTCATAAAGAAACATAAAAGCAATGAGTTCAATCGATCCTCTTCTTATTGCTTACGAATTACGAAAAGAAGAAAAAGAACCTCATTGTTAATTCTTCGTGCGTATATAAGCAATTATCATCTTGACATCGTACGTATTTTGATTATGAAACAATAACAAGCTTAGCATAAAATGAAAACAACAAAAAGGCAGGTAGAGGGCGTTAGGAGCTTGTTGACGAATGCCTGATTATATACTTCCGTAGTAACACTAAAGATAACATGTGTTACAAAAAAAAAAAAAAAAGCTACAATATTAATGCCAGGTGTATGGAATAGTTAATCATTAAGGAGAGACTTTAAAACAGTCGCCCACGTTGTAAGTTCATTACACGAGAGAACAATGGGAAGCTATCAATGAAGATAGTAAATGTGGATATGAATGCCATGATGTTTCCTAAATCATTGAAGTCTCTTTATACCAGTATATATAAAAGTTACAACGTTTCTATTTTGTTATACAATCTACACTTACACAACTTGAACCATTAACATAAACTATTCGTCTAAGTCTCTCTTAAAACAAAGAATCTCATTATCGCAAATTTTACATCACTCTTTTAACAAAAATGTTTATGTATCCGCGCAGATTTCCTACTAAAATTTTTAAGAAACTATTAAAGGCAAGCACTTGAATGCGTTAAAAATAAATGCGTCATCAGTCCATCGCTTAAGAGTGAATTTTACTTTGTATTATTATTAGGGCCTAAATACCAGCGTTAATTAGCCGCTTCGCTGGGTTAAAAGAAGAAAAGTTAGAGATTAATTTGGGTGCAAACGGCATCGGAAGTGTCACTGTTCATCTCAGCGACCCCGAAAATTATGGATTCGACACTGACGGTCATTTTCGATCATGTTATATACCTTCCCTTCCCCTCCACTCCCCTACTTGCCATCATCCATTTGCCTTAATCATCCGTCTCCCTTAGACTAAAGGGCATAAGCAGTGGCGTATTTAGGATTTTTGTTTCGGGGGCTCTATACACAATACGTGAAAAAGCACTTTTTTTAAATTTTGGGTGCCGATAAATTTTAATGAAGTTCTGCATATAACCAATTTATTTCGTGGGGGCCTTGAGCCCGATAGCCACCCCCTAACTACGCCACTGGGCATAAGCGTGGAACATAAAAATACAAACTTCATTTCCTAAATAAATCAATATCATTCGGTGTATCCTTGAAAAGGTTTAATGACCCTGATTAAATTCTCGTTTGTACTAACTACTATTCTTGTTGTTGTTTTCCATTTTAAATTTTGTTTTGTTTTCCAGTTTTGTCGTGATGCTCCTCCTAAAGAAAGAATTCGTGGTAGATTGCGTAATCTGTGATGAAAGAAGGGATGTCAGTCAGTCTCGTATCGAATGTTGAAATCATACGGGAGGCAGTGGAATTATTTAACTAACTACATGGGAAACTAAACGTAAAATCTTTTCTTTGAAATTACTTTTTTCTTAAAAATTTCCTTCTTAAGGCTATAAATATCTTTTCCTTATTTCAGAATTATTATAATACTACCAGTAGCTATAATTGATTTCGCTACCAACAAGCCTGAAGGACAAAGTTACATAGATGAAGCTTTGAACTTACGACTAAAATTCCACTTAAAAACCACTAATTAGAACTTTTCTTCACTCTCCTAATAATTGCTTCTCATGTAATTATTTCTTGAATATCCACAAGTTATTTACATAAATAAAAACATATAGAATAAATTGCTCCTTCTATGTTTACCTATAAATATATGTAGAATTTGTTTCATGTTTCACGATATAATTAGTGCTATCCACGAGACGTAACGAGGTGAGAATTAAGCTTTTATCGTCTTGATTCTTGAACAATTCTTTCTGGGATCATTTCGATTTCCGAAAAGCTTTTCTCATCTTTTCTTGAAAATGTTCTCGTCTCGTTTTATTAATGTATTATCTAATGAGATATAGAAAATTTACTCTTCTCCTTTTCGAGACGACAATTGTAATGTTTCTAATTTCGTCGCGATTCTCTTCTTCTTTTCGAGACGAGAATTATCCGGTTTTTTCGTCTCGAATCTTCTCTCCTTTTCGAGATGAGAAATATAATATTTCTTGTTTTGCCTCGAATCTCCTCTTCTTTTCGAGACGAGAATTGTTTCTGCCTGGTTTCGATTCTCCTTTACCTTTTAAGCATAGAATCGCGAAGTTTCTCGTCTTGTCTCGATTCTTTTCTCCTTTTCGAGACGAGGATTGTAATATTTCTAGCTTTGTCTCAATCTTCTCTCCTTTCGAGAAGGGAACTGTAATATTTCTCGTTCCGTCCTGAATCTTCTCTCGTTTTCAGGACGAGAATTGTAATATTTCTAGCTTCGTCTCAATCTTCTCTCCTTTCGAGAAGGGAACTGTAATATTTCTCGTTTCGTCCTGAATCTTCTCTCGTTTTCGGGACGAGAATTGTAATATTTCTAGCTTCGTCTCAATCTTCTCTCCTTTCGAGAAGGGAACTGTAATATTTCTCGTCTTGTCTCGATTCTTTTCTCCTTTTCGAGACGAGGATTGTAATATTTCTAGCTTTGTCTCAATCTTCTCTCCTTTCGAGAAGGGAACTGTAATATTTCTCGTTCCGTCCTGAATCTTCTCTCGTTTTCAGGACGAGAATTGTAATATTTCTAGCTTCGTCTCAATCTTCTCTCCTTTCGAGAAGGGAACTGTAATATTTCTCGTTTCGTCCTGAATCTTCTCTCGTTTTCGGGACGAGAATTGTAATATTTCTAGCTTCGTCTCAATCTTCTCTCCTTTCGAGAAGGGAACTGTAATATTTCTCGTCTTGTCTCGATTCTTTTCTCCTTTTCGAGACGAGGATTGTAATATTTCTAGCTTTGTCTCAATCTTCTCTCCTTTCGAGAAGGGAACTGTAATATTTCTCGTTCCGTCCTGAATCTTCTCTCGTTTTCAGGACGCGTCTCAATCTTCTCTCCTTTCGAGAAGGGAACTGTAATATTTCTCGTTTCGTCCTGAATCTTCTCTCGTTTTCGGGACGAGAATTGTAATATTTCTAGCTTCGTCTCAATCTTCTCTCCTTTCGAGAAGGGAACTGTAATATTTCTCGTTTCGTCCTGAATCTTCTCTCGTTTTCGGGACGAGAATTGTAATATTTCGCGTTTCGTCTGGAATCTACCCTCCGTTCCGAGACGAGAACTATCACGTTTTTCGTCTTATGTCGATTCTCCTATCCCTTTCGAGACGAAAATCGTGATGTTTCTGGTCTCGTCTCCGAAAAGAATAGAGAACTGCAATGCTACCAGTCTCGAGTTTAAAACAAATATTTTTTCTTCTCGTGGACAATTGCACATATGATATTCTGCAAGTTAAAGGAGATTTATTATTAGTTATTATGAAACGGTTGGTGGAATGAGAACGAGAGAGAAAACTGGAGAACCTGGAGAAAACCCACAGGCACGGTGCTATCCATCATACACTAACATGGCCTGAAATTCTCTAATATGCTAAATAATCGGAAGATGACTGATTCAAAGAGGGGGTACACTCCGATCCAAACAAATTAGGTTTCTCTAAGTTCCTGAATATTTATTGTTGAAATCGGCTTTTGTAGATATGTTTTTCTTTTTAAAAAAATACTTTTCAACGCTTTCGAATTAGAATAAAATGAGACGATTGCAAAAACAGATTCGCCCCCCACCCACTTTATTCGCCTGATTTGGTACCTTCTCACTATCATTTCTTTCCAAAGCTCAAAAAGAAGTAGGAAGGTACTCATTTTCACATTGATAATGACGTTTTGCATGCTGTAGATGAAATTTTACACGTCTTCGACATTTTTTTCCCATCAACGGCATAACACACTTGAACATCGATGGGCAAAATGTGTTGGCTTGTCAGGGGACTATGCTGAAAAGTAACACCATCCATAAATTCTCTCCTGCTCCGTTCATAGGTAGGTTTAGAACTTTGGTAACAACCCTCGTATATGATCTTATAACGCTCTTTTTTTTTTCTTCTTTCTTTACTGCAAGCATCCATCACTGTCACAAATAAAAAAATTGCTTACGTGTTAATGCACGTAAAAGATAAGAGTTAAAGTATTTCCGTTGTTTCACTCAGGACACTCAATGAAGAACCACGAACTGTGAGGACGTCTCTATAATTACTTAAACTTCGGAAAATACAGCAGGTATTGTAGTGTCAGCACCACACTGCCAAGGGGTAATTTAAGAAGAGCAGGAGGCAACTGCAATACCCCCAAGGTTGAAAAATGTTTATTTTTTAATTAATTTTACAAAAATATACTAACAAAAAACCTAAAACTCATGTCGGTGCAAAATCTCCCCTTAGAAAATCTTAAGTGACGCTACTGTATCGAAACCAAGCCTTTCGTTAGGACGGCCAAAATTTTCCGGAATTCGATTTCAGTAAAATCGGAAATTTCACTTTTCGAATTTTGGAAAAAATCCGGAATTCGGAAAATTCCGAAATTCAGAAAAAAACGGATTTCGAAAATTTCGGAATTTGCAAAATATCCGGAATTTAGAAAAATTCCGGAATTTTACCAAAATCGGATTTTTTCCGATTGTGCTTTCCGGATTCCGGAATGTAAAAAATCCGAATTGTCCATCCCTAGTATATAGTATATAGACGTCTTGCTAACTACAGTATATCACCGCAGTTGTAAAATGTTAATGGAGTATATTTGAATTCATGTGGTTGGTGTAGAACACTAGCCAAGAGCTGACTCTCATCCAATGTTTCTCTCTCCAAACCCAATTAAAGCTATATTTTTCTCGGATGTCATGTCAGCAGAACATCATACGTCAGCTCTTTCCGTCCCTTATTCTGCGAATTGTGCACAAACAAAGGGAAGACATGATTGAAAACAATGTATGGTCGCTTATTTCTGTCTGAGCACCCACAGGGTTGATTGGTTGAGGTTTCATTGCTATCTGTTGTTCATTTGGAACACACACAGAAAAAAAAAAAAGAACGAGATTTCCAATCACGAGATGGCAGGCGGTATATAAAAACATCAAAAAGCTTTTGCACGATAATTACACGCTTCTCTGAAAGGAAGTTGAGAACAAAAAACACTTGTTTCTGCCTTTCTTTCTTTTAAAATAAAAAAAATCAATACATACGTTCGCTCGCTTGTTGTTATCGAATCATTACGCCAAAAGGAAATCAAAATTTCTCTAGGCTTGTTAGCACTCACTTGACACTTTGTTAAAGTATAGGCTACACTGGTGGGAACGCATACATGAACAACTATAGATATACCACATTGACTTGACACCTAGTCATCCATTCCAAGCGCTGCTATCGGCTGAAGGAATTCCACTCCCTCTGGCGTAGACGGCTGCAAGGCTCTCTCGCTTAGCAACAACTGAACCCTCATTGGCTCAACGCGTGGGTGTGACCCTTAGTTCGCATTTTTGCCACGGCTCAAGACATTTTGGCAGCACTATAGTAGGAATTATTAGTTAGTTGGATTGTCATTTTACGTCCAGCACCTAGGGGACGTGGATCTACAGTTCAAGGTGAAATCCGAACCACCATAATGGGTTCAAAGTTTTCAAGGCTCTCCTACCGGGAATGAAATCCTGAACCTCACTATCGAAGTCGCGTGCGCTAGCCATTAGAAGAGTCGACAGGTTCGGAATTACTAGCGAGGATAATGTTGTTCGTGAAGACATGAAGTGCGAGCATGAAATAAAAGTAAAGATAGGAATAGCGAAAGAAACATTTAGAAAAAAAGAAAAGCTATCTTTTTATCTTTTTAAGTTCTTGAATACAGATTTAGGAAAAGGAGTTCAGTTGATTTTGAGTTTAACATCCCTTTCAGCAGTGCAGCTATATGAGACGGGACCTACTGATTAACGTGGAATCCGAACCACATGAGCTCCCGCCGGGAATCGAACTCGGGTCTCCCACGCCAAAGGCGCGTACGCTAACCACTCAGTCACGAATGAGCTATATTTAGGAAAAAGGGCTCATTCAAATGTGGACTATAGTACTCTACAAGGCAGGAACATGGATGTCGCGGAAAAGCAATTTAAAAAAAATTGACTTTCGAAGCATGGGTCTAGAGAAGAATGAAAACACCTGGGTAGAGCGAGAAACGAATCAAGAAGTGTTGAAATAGTTCGTTAATGTTAGTATTAGAGTGAATGAGAGATTTTAGCTGTAATTGAAAAGGGGAGAGAAACTGGTTGAGACATGAGTTGAGAAGCATTGTATTATAAGGGATCTCCTAGAAGATACGGTGGTAGGAAAAAGAAGGAGTGGAAGAAGTTACAATTGATGGACGGTATAACGTAGAAATTTCCTGCGTGAAGACGAAGATTATAGCTTGAGTTGAGTTGCTTTTGAGTTTACGTCCCTTTCAGCAGCGAGGCTATATGAGACAGGACCTACTGACTAACGTGGAATTCGAACCACATTAGCTCCCGCCTGGAATCGAATCCGGGATGACCACGCCAAAGGCGCGTATGCTAACCGCTTAGCCGGTAGGAGCTCACGAAGAGCATAGCATAGCTGTACACTGTGGTGCATGGAAGTTTCTTGGTTTGTAGTAAGCATGGGCGTCTCTGGCGGGACGCGTCCCCCCAATATTTTGAAATACGAAATATTCAATATTTTATTTTAATTTAATTTATTTAGATACTCACTAACAATTAGATCATTTCCTTTGGTGTCCCTCCCCCCAAATTTTACATACCAGAGAAGCCAATGGTAGTAAGTGACTATTTAATAATAATAGAATCCCTTGACCAATTAATAATAGTAGAATATCTTGAGCAGGTAATAATGGTAGAACCCCTTGACCAGTTAACAATGGCACAATAACTATGATGATGATGTGTGATTCAATGATTGTCCTAAGTTGTACACAAGAAAGTGATGGTAGGTGGCAGTAATCCGATCATGCTACGTGTAGAATATCGCAAACGTGTTATAAGAGTGAAAGAAGTTAAGATAAAGTATTCCCCATAATAATGTGTAAGTACTCTACGAGCGGACTCACAAGTCGCGCCAATAATCTTCTGCATGCAACCGTTTGTTTGTCAAAAAGTCCTCGTTCCTATTCGTAAGTTAGAGAGTAACTTTCACATCCAAAGAGAAAAATTTTCACAATAATCATACCTCATCATAATAATATGTTCACAAAAATCCATCACTTCCATGCGATAAGTAACCCATTAACCGACTCGCTCTTGCTCTAGTGCAGTGGTTCTCAACCTGGGGAGGAGGGACGTGTACAGCGAACAAGAGAAGCGCAAGTAACTGACGGAAATAACCTGTCAAATTATGAAGTCATTTGTGAAGGCTGTTTACAATTTAGCTTTAGAAAAGATAATAGACGATATTATGTCTGACATTCTCTCTTTGAGGGCCCATACTGAAGGAAAACTTGATCGTGACGTCAGAACTGAATGAAAAACTGTATAAACTGAAGGAATTCGCTCAGTTCAGTCAGTTCTTCATGCGGTTATTTGGACTGAAGAACGGTTATTTTGAACTGAACAAACGAACCATCTTTTGCTACGATAACTGTCCTATTAACTGAAGGAAAACATGCAGTTGTGTCAGTTCAGTTCTCTCAGTTCAGGTCCTGTCATCATCGTAGCTAGTAAAAGTGAGTAATTGCTGGCTTTTACTGAATCCTACCGTGATCATGCGAAATTTTGGGACATGCAACATGTGCATTATGCGAATAGGTATAAAAGAGGGGAGGTGTACGGTGTGTTACTTTCAAAATTAAAAGAGTTGGAATCTCAGGCGACACGTGATATGTTATTAATACAATAAAAAAAACCTATGGTCGGCATTTAGGAAGGAACTATAGAAAGTGAATGAATCCAAGAAATCGGGAACTGGAGGTGAGGAAGTGTATGTTCCAAAGCTTTGGTATTTCAAGGAACTTAGAAGTATACTCCACAGAACATCTGATGAAACTGAAGCAACTGAATTGATGCAATTGAACTCGATTAACTGCCGGTACTCCACACACTATCAGGTCAGTTCATCGTATGATAGGTTAAGTGAGTTTCTAGTTGTTGGGCTGATCAGTTAAAATTGATAGTGTATGGGCTCTATTTTGTCTTTCGTAAGACAGGACTGTGACGTATGCAAGGTTTGCAAAGGGGGGGGGGGAACGTAAACAAGATTGTGAACCACTAATGTAGTGGCCAGCCCGCGTGCCTTTGGTGCACGAGTTTCAGGATGGATTTCCGGTGGACAAGAACTGAACGGTTACAGTGGTTCAGATCCCACTTCAAACTGCGACTTTTGTTCTATATGCTGAGATGCAAACTCAAATCAATGAATCACTAACAATAATAATCCCTATTATGAAAGCAAGTTCGCAGTTCGACTACCAGTTGTCGCTGGCTGCGGGCTGCTTCTTACTTGATGCCAAGAGATGTCGCTAGTATGCAAGCAATTTTCAGATGAGTCGAAGACTTGAGGTACACAACTAATAATGTCAATAATAATTGATATAATTAGCAACCATCATTGTGTTTCAGCTCTTTGTATTATAGCGTTTACCTCTGGTGCGAGGGGGTCCCTGGTTCGATCCATGGTCAAGTAAGTTTGTGGTGGACAACATCGTGCCCGTGGGTTTTTTCGGGTTACTCCCGTTTCCTCCAACTTTCTTACCTCTCCAATTCTTCCATCATCATCACTTGCTTTAGTCATCGTCTCCCTTAGCATAAAAGGTATAATCGTGGGACGTTAAACTGAAAGATTTCATTTTATTTCCTTTTTTTGTATTAAAACCAAAAGTTATCTAAAAGTGACTTTTAGGTTTGACTACTATAGTGCTGCCAAAATGTCTTGATCCGTCGCAAAAATGTGAACTAATGCTCACACCCACGCGTTGAGCCAATAAGGATTCAGCTGTTGCTAAGCGAGAGAAAGGGATTGGAATTCCTTCAGACGATAGCAGCGCTTGGAACGGAAGACTAGGTGTCAAGTCAATGTGGTATATCTATAGTAAGGCACATGAAGTAAGGTTCCAAAGGATTTTCCCTGCAAGAACTCTGAATAAATACAGACTGAAAGTATAAAATAATACTGCGTAAGTAAGGTAATCCTGGTTTATCGCTACGATCGGAGAAATGGCCCCGGTGGATTTCCTAACTCCGAGGAGGGGGAGGATTGATTTTTTCCTTGAAATCACCATTAGACACATGTAATTCAATCGATCCTGAAAACTGAATACATTCAAAACCTGGGTAGAAATTTTATCCAGTAGGTAACTCTGAACTAACAGTTTCAAAATAATGCGGTGGAAGTCCAAGTAGTCTATATCCCACATCACACTAACATCCTACGTCGCATATAACCTTCACGTTGAAACACTGAAGTACAAATATATTATCTTGAACACTATTGGCAACACCTACACAGAAAGTATATATATATATATATACTTATACGTATATATATATATATATATATATATATATATATATATATATATATATATATATATATATATATATATATATATATATATATATATATATATATATATAAACACACAAGAAGAGATAAGAAAATCAAATTGAAGCCGAAAAGTGAAACACAAAGAAAGAAAAACGAGAGAGAAGCGAAACACAATTACGGTGGAGTACAAAGAATATAAAAGAAACTGAAGATAAAAGGCAGAACTCACAAAGGCAAGGCGAAAGAAAAGAACCAACTCAATTTATTTCTCATTTTCACAGCTTACTTAAAATTCAATGAATCTTCAAATTTCCAGGATTCTTCGAAAAAGCTCAGACAAGAAAAGTCGCTGCTCGAGGGGAAAAAATATAGAAACATCAATTACCCGGATAATAATGTGATTCTTCCCGGGGCCCATGATTGTTAAGTTCTTAGGGCTTGTGCATAATTATTTGGTCTAGGAATTAATTCGTGCGGTTGGTACGCACACATTGAAGCTGTAGTACAAACACAAAATACATAAATACCTTAAGAAAAATATTGTCCATCGCTAGCCACTACTTTCGCCCATCTGTCAGGCAATGTACGGATTCCGTGGCGAAAGAAGTCCTCATCCTTGGAAGCGATCCAGTCAGAGACCCATGTTTCGATATGTTCTGAAGAAGTAAACCGCTGTGCAATCAAATCGTTGTTCATGCAATCAAACAAGTAGTAGTCCGAAGGAGCAACGTCTGGTGAATACGGCGGGTGGGGTAAAACTTCCCATCCGACATTTTCTAAATAGGTTTTGACCGGTTTTGCGACATGTGGGCGAACGTTATCATGTTGAACAATAAGTTTATCATGTCTGTTCTCCCATTCTGGTCGTGTTCTGGCCAGAGCTTGCTTCAAACGCATTAATTGTCGTCGATAACGTTCTCCATTCATAGTTTCACCCGGTTGCAGCAGCTCATAGTACACCACACCTTTCATATCCCACCATATGCACAGCATAACCTTTGCACAATGAATATCTCGTTTTGGTTGTGATGGACCTGGTTCACCTGGTTTCACCCAGGCCTTTTTTCGTTTAAGGTTCTCGTAATGGATCCACTTCTCCTCACCCGTAATAATTCGATGCAGAAACCCCTTTCTGCTCTGTCGTTGAAGCAGCAATTCGCAAATGGTTTTTCGTCTTTCAACGTCTCTGTCTTTCAATTCATGTGGAACCCAATGTGACATCTTTTGAATCATTCCCATGGCTTTCAAGCGTTTGGAGACCGTTGTTTGATCAACGCCTAATGCTGCTGCAAGTTGTTCCTGCGTTTGACACGAATCCTGCTCGAGCAAAGCTGTCAATTATTCGTCTTGAAATTTTTTTGGCTGTCCAGCTCGCTCTTGGTCTGCCAAGCCGAAATCACCACTTCCAAACCGTGCAAACCACTTCTGACACGTTCGCTCAGCTAGAGCATGGTCACCATACACTTCCACCAAAATACGATGACTTTCAGTCGCACTTTTCTGCATGTTAAAGTAATGCAGCAGGACACCCCGCAAAAACACTTTATCAGGCACAAATTGCGCCATGTTCACTTAACTACAAACTGGTGTTGTTGACGCTTTAATCCACTGCCCTATACTACGAACGATACGCGATGACAGGGGTTTGCAACACATGTGTGGATACACGGAACTGTGGGACGCTCCGTTCGTTGCGCCATCTCTTGTCCACCCGCACGAATTAATTCATAGACCAAATAATTCACACTCACGCTTTCCAAGAAATCTATGTGATCCACTCAGTTCAACGTGATGATTTAACATTATAACAGAAGGACTGCACGAAGTCTCATAGCCGAGTACTATCTATGTGCGAGGTTCTGGGTTAGGTCTTTGACAGAGGTAACTGCACACGCTGAAGCCTTGGTCACTTGTCTAGAGACGATGGCGATGCCCCAACGATCTGTGTAGTGGCAATGCCCCAAATTGATTTTTTTTTAAATTCACATATGAATAGGCTTGCCAGACGTCCCAGTTTTGATAGGTTGTCCCGGCCAATTTCGTGTTTAGTCCCGGTCAGACGGAGAAATTTTGGTTTCGAGTCGCGGACTTATTTAAGGAGAAATATAAACGCTGTTTGTAGTGACGAGATGCCGTAAAAGTTTGGGCTGCTATCCGTACTAATAAAGTGCTGTAAAACTTTGGACTGCTGTGTGTACTGATAAAGTGTATAACATTTGGACTGTTATGCACAGTGATAAAGTGCTGCATAGAATGTATTTACAAATACACACGAAATACATGTTAAGCTCCGTTTTCATACAGGGTGAACGGTAACTACGTGGACAAACTTGGACGGGTGATAGTACATCTAAAAGGAAGCAAAAAAAAAAGTCCTAGTAAACATGGGGGAAATTCCGTCTCGTTTAGGAGTGACAAAGTGTCGAAAGCGTGGGAACATGAACTTCAGAGGCCAACAGCTTAAAAACAATACATCGTAGAAACTGCGGTTAAAAACGTCACTTAGAAAGTCATACTTACTCTATTGAAAAAATGCATGTTTGAAAACGCAGCTACGTGTGCGCACCGGATTAACAACGTGTGACACTTCTTTCCTTTACAGCATGTTCGGGAATCCCTCCGTTTCTTTGGGGAATCCCGTGCGCACGCATAACTGCGTTTCCATACATGCATTTTTCAACTGAGTAAGTATGACTTTCTAAGTGACGTTTTTATCCGCACTCTCTACGATGTATTGTTTTTAAGCTGTTGGCCTCTGAAGTTCATGTTTCCACGCTTTCGACACTTTGTCATTCCTAAACGGGACGGAATTTCCCCCATGTTTACTAGGACTTGTTTTTTTGCTTCCTTTTAGATGTACTATCACCCGTCCAAGTTTGTCCACGTAGTTACCGTTCACCCTGTATATACAGTTAAATATACTAACAAACAGGTATATTTCTTTGAACATTATCTATGACTTGAATTTTAATTGTATTGAGTATTTATCTTCATTACTTCGAGTTACACTTTAGTGCCTATTTTTTTCAATTTTAAGTGCCTATTTGCCTGCCTATTTTTCAGGTGTTTAATGCCTAAACATCCGGTCCCTAATAATTATATATTTCAGCAGAAACAAGTCTTGAGAGAAACTGAACTGCTTGAGAAACTAGAGCATCAAAATTGGCTACTGAACAGCAACTTTTTCAGACTAAAATACCTTAAAGCTGATTTTTGCATTACTATTATTATTATTATTATTATTATTATTATTATTATTATTATTATTATTATTATTATTATTATTATTATTATTATTATTTGGTAGGCTTACTACACATCAAAATACTGCCTTTGTGCATACTAATATTTATGTAGTGTAAATTTATTTGAATTCTGAGTGGTGTGTAAGAATATATCTTATATTAGAATTTGGAAAAACATGCACAGTGAATTTTCATTGTGCAGTTCACGTGTCTTGGTAAGTTGAGAATTTATGATAAAATATTAGCATTAGCATTAACAATGTCCCGGTTTGGTGCAGCAGAAATCTGCAAGTCTACACATGAGCAACGTACCTGTAATGTTCCCTTGCCGTGCCCCGACAAACCGCCTTGAAGAGAAACCACCCCAGTCGTCGCTAGTCGGCTGCGATCCTTCGGCTTTCTTCGGAACACATGACGCAACACGAAATTGAACATAATGGTGTAGAAAGCAGTAGCAGCAGGTCACGGGACGGCATGGTATGTGTGAATGGTTGCGGCCGTGGCAGGGAAACGGCACCCTATGTGTGAATCAGCCTCTAGATTTCCGAGACTTTTGCATAACATTATTATATTTGAAAGTCTGAAATTTACAAACTAAGGGAAATTTAAGAAAGAAGGATTTTTTGTCTCTTAGTGAGAAATTTCTATAAGAAAAACTACAAACACTGTAATCGAACGAGTTCGTCCCGTACGGAACGGCACTACATATCCATACTGTTAGGCAAAAAAAAAAAAAAAAGTGTGTATCCAAGGAGCATCTAAGGAAAGGTGCTGAGTGTTTTTTATGAACGTGAAATATAAATGACTGTCTTCGAGGAAGAGTAATGTAATCGGATTATAGCATCACACAAACGAGTGGAAAAACTGCAGAATGAGATATACGCAAACACTCTTAAAATATGTAACGTTCTTTTTATCAATTACAGGAAACTGTTTATCAAAGCCATAGTTGTAATCGGATTATCACTAATAACTACCATAAATACCGTCTTTTGTTTTACTGCTCAGATAACTTATATTTTGACCTTCAAAAAGATCAATAACATCTCACCCTTACTTTGTTCACAAGTTAAGTGGACATTTCCCGATTGTGATGCAAAGTAAACGGGATAAGTAGGCTTGAGTTGGAAGCTTCGAAAATAATTTAAAGCATCGAAAAATTTATCTTTTATATAAACTTAAAATCTGATTATGTACAACCACGCCCACTGTTAACATGAAGTGGATACTAAAATACATGTTTATCAAGGTTTTTATTACGACACACAAGTCCTCCCCCCGAAATAAATTTGTTATATGCACAACTTCTTTAAAATTTGTCGGCACTCAAAAGGAAAAAAATATATGTGATTATTCACATGTTGTGCATAGCCCTCTCCCGCCGAAACAAAATCCTAAATACACCACTGACACTAACAATATAGTGATATACAGTACAGTTACGGGATAATAGTCCAATTTTATGATTAACTCATAAGCTTTTCTTGTTTAACATTGATCAGAAAAAGACAAAACATTAATCGATCGATCTGAACAGAATGACGTTGAAGCCAGGTTCGAACCCAGAAATTCTTGCTGGGAGATGTCCAACCTTGGGAAGGGGGAGTCCAATATTACAAACCACTACGTCTATGTAGTATTGAATGGATATTATTCTGCATCCGAAGACACGACAAATAATTGTAAAATACTTCCATCTATATTTTTAGGAAATAATGATAGAACTAGATTGTTTTTATAAGAGAAAGAGTACAGATGAAGTGTAAGATCAAATTTTCATGCTACATCAATCATCTCCCTGTTAAACAACTATAACCCTATTGAGAAACTGTATAAATGTATGTTTAATTAGGAAATTTCGGGTGGGGATCCGGACCCGATGGACCCCCATGAGTGCGCCCTTGGTTGCAGAGAAATTTTGATGATGCGTAATTTGCGAAGAAATCGAGAAAGCTTACTTTATGGCGTTAAAAAGTACGTCGTTCATTATCTATTAGATGAATTTGATCTTTTACTCTCCAAGAATAATCTGTATTTTATTTATTTATTTATTTATTTTTATTTTTTTGATCGTATATGAAAATAGTAAGCTTTCAAGTATCAGCTTGTAACTATTTTTGTTTGATGTTCCTGACAGTGACACTCATACTACTCTATTACTTGACGTGGGGATGTAGCCCATCGTCAAGAAAATAGAAATCGCTACGTTTGGTGACCAAGCTCGGCCAGGGACAACTTTGCATGTAGGGAGCTTTTGTGTTCTGTTCACTGACTATGTTCCCCATATTATAATTTATCAGCAAAAAAGCATTGATAGTCATGTTTAATAAAAGTTACTTCCCAGAAGCTCTATATTTAACCCTCCGAAAGATTTTAACATTTATATACAGATTCTTCATGTTTTCAATCTCTTTCTCTGTGTCATCAAAATTTTATCAGCTGCGGTTGTGAATAGAAGATTAAGCAAGAAAATTTATCAGCTGCGGTTGCGAATAGAAGCATTAAGCAAGAAAAGTTATCAGCTGCGGTTGTGAATAGAAGACTAAGCAAGAAAATTTACCAGCTACGGTTGTTAATAGAAGATTAAGCAAGAAAATTTATCAGCTGCGGTTGTGAATAGAAGCATTAAGCAAGAAAATTTATCAGCTGCGGTTGTGAATAGAAGATTAAGCAAGAAAATTTATCAGCTGAGGTTGTGAATAGAAGATTAAGCAAGAAAATTTATCAGCTGAGGTTGTGAATAGAAGCATTAAGCAAGAAAATTTATCAGCTGAGGTTGAGAATAGAAGCATTAAGCAAGAAAATTTATCAGCTGAGGTTGTGAATAGAAGCATTAAGCAAGAAAATTTATCAGCTGAGGTTGTGAATAGAAGCATTAAGCAAGAAAATTTATCAGCTGAGGTTGTGAATAGAAGCATTAAGCAAGAAAATTTATCAGCTGAGGTTGTGAATAGAAGCATTAAGCAAGAAAATTTATCAGCTGCGGTTGTAAATAGAAGCATTAAGCAAAAAAAAAAATAAAAAATAAAAAAAAAATGATGCCTAGATTTTAAAAAGTCTTCTTGCTTAGCTGACTCGTTACCGAGTGCGACTTCGGTATGCAGGGTTTCTTACTCCCGGCGGGATCACTAAAATTATCCGGTTTGATTCGACATCATGAAGCAATTGGGAAGCTATCCGAATTAAGAGGTATCAAACCGGAAGAAAGCCAGAAATAATGGCAACTGGGAGGTGATGGGCTCACCACACATCACCCAGTTAAAGGAGCCCAATCAAACCAGCCTTAGATCTGTACGGACAGTAGCGAAAGTGAGTTTGGCACTTCCATCTATCTGTCAGCAAATTTCGTCAGTTTCTCAATACCGTGTAACTAAAGATAGTGGTCAGGCCCGAAGTCGTGCCTGCACTGAGCAGTTTGAAGCCTAGGGCCACATAAACAAGTCCCTCATACTTTTCTGGACTACTTAGATATTATAGAATATGTTGATTTATTGTGCTATAATTTTCCGATACTGGCGTCCCAGAAATACATATTGTAATGCGCTTTTCTCTTTTCGAGTGGTCCTGCCGTATAAACGTACAATACAACAATGAGATTCCGTGTTGGTGCAATAGCATTCTGTGGACAACAATTTGGTCATTGTAATATGCAACACATAAACTACATTTTCTTTGTGGGAGAGGATCCTGAAGCATAGCACTGGGCGCCAGAGTGTGTTGATTTGGCCTTGTACGTCGAGAGTTATTGGTTTCAAAACGTTATACTTTTAACCTTTCCAGGCTAGTATATGTAATGACTTCTATATAATCCTTTGCTATATACTTATTACAGGTAAATAGGACACGAAATTTCAGAACTGAATCCAGTAGCCAGATCAAAAAGTTTGGTGGCAATTTTCTCTCGCACAAATGTGATTTACCCAAATGCTTATCGTCAGACTAAAATATTTAGTCACTACTGGCGATCTGGCGATCGAAAATTTTGACCTGGCAACAAATTTCGGCTCAGCGATACGTGGTCGTACCTGTTTTGGCCTTAAATTAGGTAGGCGCCAAACTTCCAATCGCCATGGCAACTGGCCCCCAGGGTTTTGGAGGCCTATATACGTATAGATATCACAGATGGCCTGTCATTTTCCACTGGACTCGCTCGGGCTCGCGCTCAATTATTTCATTGGGGCTCAGGCTCACAAGTTCGGACACCTATGATATCATTGTGTGTATGTGAGCCCCTTTGATGAGTTTCTGGCTATGCCACTGGGTGAAACAAATTATAAATAAAATAATAAGGAAGCAATTAAGGCAACCAAGTATCCAGAAACATTTTCTTTTACACACTCGTCATCCACAAGCGTACAGGAAGTCCCATGGCTACCGCATTTCTTAACTGTCGGGTACAGTGGATAGTGTACTAAAAACAGTCGTTGACAAGCATGTGTATAGTAGTTGGTTGTTTATTTACAAGGTCAAAGTGGAAAGTAAAACAAACAAGAAAAAAGTTCTTTTTAAAAAAAAAGAAAAAGAAAAGAGCTTGATTTCACCCATTTCGTGGAACTGTTTTGCGTCGTTTCAGTCTAGTGATAAAGCGTCTGGGCCAACGAGGTTGTATGTAGTTTTCAAGAGTTGACATGACATGACGACATGAGCTTGGTGACAAGCCAAGCTCACAACAGGTGACTGAAACAGAGAAAAAGGTGTGTGGAGGGAGAAGAGTGAGGGAAGGCTTTTGTACTTCTACAGCGAAACGAAGACTTGTATGCTTTTGGCCTCATTCTTTTGATGTAATTACCAGCTATTAGGTGCTTAATTACACGTTGTCTCAAAAATTAGTTGTGTTACAAACTTTCTTTTCTGTGGAAAAGCCGAGAAATCTATTTGTTTCTGTGTTCATACTGCAACAGTGTTTAGAAATATTTGTAAAATAAAATGGCTATTTATGGAACTAACGAAAAGAAGTGTTAGGCCACATTGCCATGTTAAATGGATCTTGTAGCTGTCATTAAAAAAAAAAAAAAAAAAAAAAAATGCAACCCGATCTTTCTATTTACTGTGTACATATTACAACTTTTTTTGAAAGCAAGAAAGATATTTCCACCCATGCAGCACTGCACTCTAGTGGACAAACAAGTGAACCTCCTCATTAAAAAACGTGTATTTTGGCGCATTCCCCCTCCCTGTCCAAAAGAATCCACTGTTTCGGAAGCGGCAAAACTGTTTTTTTTTTTTTTTCCTTTATGTCAGCGGGAGGGCGATAGCAGGTAGCAAGCAAGACGTCTCAGGAAGTTGCACACTGTTCGTCTCCTTGCAAGATAGTAAAAATGTTTTATGACCCTTTCAAGACTGTGTACATGGTGAAACATGGTAGGGTTTCAAGATTTTTTCTTTTTATAACAGCTACAAGTTCTTCTAACGTGGCGACCGCCTTTACTAAGGCACGTTGTGAAAATAAAGTAATAATTACATATTTTAAAACAGAAATTCTACAATATTGTTATAATTTAACGAAACCTGAAGCTATTATTCAAAGATGAAATACAGACCAATTATTGATACATTTCATTGAGCTTAAGAGCATATCATAATCATCGTAGGTATTCTGTCATTATTAGCAGATCACTTGCTGCAATTGACAAAGCTTCCATGCTCCACGGTCCTCCGATAACCTCTTTATCTTCACGTACCATTTTCATATTTTCATATCATCCATCAGCTGAAGCCTTCTTCGACTCCCCCTTTTTCCTGCCACCATATTCTCTAACGCGTTCCTCATGGTACAGTTTTTTTCTTAGCCAACGTTCCAAATAGTTTCTCTTCCTTTTCTTAATAATATCTAAAACTGTTCTTTTCTCTCCCACCATTTCCAACACAATCTCATTTGTTTTCGGCTCGACTCAGCTAATTCTCTCCATTCTTCTCCACACCCACATTTCGAAAGCTTTCAGTTTGTTTTTCATCATTTTTGCGTAATGTCCATGTTTCTACCCCATACAGCACAATACTCCACACAAAGCATCTTATGAGTCTTTTTTCTCAACTCTTTATTCAAGTTTGCACAAAACATTTTAATTCCTCCTAAAGTCTTCTTTCGCTATTCCTATCCTTGCTTTTATTCCATTTTCGCACTTTATACCATGGACAAAATGTGAGTGAGAAAATTCTTATAAATAGTTGAAAGACAAAAACATATTTTCTGTAAACCTAAAAACTAACACTGGACGATAATCAAGTTTGTCATTATAATACCACTAAGAGGAAAGTATAGTCAATGGTGTTATTCTAATTTTTTAAGAACTGGTTCTCTCTCTCTCTCTCTCTCTCTCTATATATATATATATATATATATATATATAGCAATATTATAATAACTAATTGCCAATGATTACTCAAAAGTAAAGGACATCATTCTTGATCAGCTAGTACCACACCGCAGCCAAATTTGAACAACTTCCCACAAAATTACTCATTTTGGTCATAATTCATCCTAGGAATAGCCAATTGCCGTATCTCAAAAATTTCCTATTTTGAGTTAACACCAGTATGTTATATGATTTTGCAAAATCTACCGATTGCTCCGCCACCATCTTGAACTTGATATCTCAGGAATGAACCCTCCGTGCATATTATTCTTACAGCAATCGGCAGAACTTGTAGAATCAGATAATGCTTCTGTGTCACCGTCACGACACAAATCTTGAGATACGCCTCTTGGTTTATTCCAACGATGAATTAATTGTGTATTGTTATGAGCAAATTTAGGAAATTTTGTTTCAGACCTGATTCTACATGTGCATATTTTTCAAGAATTAAAATTATGTAAAATTCCAAAAAATGAAGCACTTATCATGCATCAACTGTACAACTTCAATTTTCTTCAGCTGACAAGTTTAAATCATCACTCGAGAAGTAATCTGCAAGCCTTAACGCTCACACTATCTTAACGCTTTTCGTAACACGCACTACCAAGGGAGGGTCACTTTGTACCCACTGGTTATTATTAAATATATATTGCAAGAGAAATTAGAAATACAAAAATCTACAATGACTGAAGTGAACAGTACGCGCAATAAGACTAACAGCTATTTATTATGCTGCCATCTAGGAGTGACATTTCTAAATGTTAGTCACATCTCCTGGTGGTGGCGGGAAGGGGTACTTTGTGCTCACTAACTTAAAAGAACACATTTACGAGACACACTAACATTCAATTTGCACCACTGTAAGGTATTATGCTTTAGCTAAACATATTGAGCTATAACATTTTTTTTTCGCAATTTTAAAGAAACGATTAGAAGAGTAATTACCCCCCCCCCAAAAAAACATACTGTGGTGGGCATAAAGTAACCCCTTCTCCCCACGCCTTTGGTAGTGCGAGGGTTAAAGAGTCTGGTTAACGTAATGGCATGAAGGCTTTGAAAGATAGTTCAACACAAGCGTATTAGTGTCACGAAAGACAATGTTTTGAAAAAAAAATTCACGAGATAAATTAGTTTTGCATTGTTCTGCGAACTTTTCAAATGACCCTCGTATACATTAATTGGTATTGTCAGTGATATTATTAAAACACTTGAAATTATTATCTAATAAGTAAATTAACACTTAGTGCATAAAGTTTTTTTATTAACATAAAACAAAATAAACAATTAAAATAATATTTTTAGTGCAAATATTTGGTATGTAAAAGGTAAAAAAATTAGTTAAAGCATTTAAAAATAAAAATAACATGAGGCCAAGGTTGTATAAACTAAAAAATAAACTTTTTTTTTACAACAAACTATAATATAACATTTAGTTAACCTTCATATGTCCTTTTGTTATTTAATTTATTGTTTGCAAAAAAAGTTAAAAACAAAATATCTGGTAACGTTCTTGAACAAATGCACGGATTTTCCAAAACTGGACAAAAAAAAAAAAAAAAATAACCTTTATATTTGTATACATAACAATAATATTTATCAAAAAAAAACTATAATTTAAACTTTTTAAAATTCAAAAATATAGTGCCAACTAGTTGTAACAAACAAGGACATTTCCAAGTATATAAAAAAACACATTTTATAAACCAATCAATCATTCTTTTGAATTCATTCATTCGGAATCCACCATTTCGGATTCACTTCGTTCCGTTCAAAGCTTCAACATGAAGTCTCTGTTTAGCTGTCGTCAGGACATTAAGTATAAACTAAAAAAAAAAGTATAACTTATGTATAGTATTGTATAACAAATTAAAATTATCTATTGGCAATTTACACGTTTTATAGTAATTGCATACTTTTTTCTTTTAATACCGTACTATATTTGTACATTTAACTTATGTGAAATTGTATCTTTTATTCTAAATATTAATTAATTACATTATGCATTCTTATTATTAATTTTATTCAATCTCTTTTATTCTACAATCTGTCACATCTAAATAAAATGTCATAAATCATTTCGGTAATGGTCTCCATGTAACAGGCAATACGCTATAACTATAATCCCACTATACTACCCGTTTCATTATTATGGTATACTAATACACTTTACCTATTACACCGTTATAACTCAATTTTATATTTATATATTTTTTTTTATGTATGTTAAAAGTAAAAAGGTAAACGTTTGTATCCCATAATGGTTTTCTCACCTAATGGTTTTCTCACCTTCCTCAGGAAATTACGTATAGATGCCTGAGAATTCGCCCTCTCTTTCATTTACCGCTGCATGAATTTGAACATTTGGCATCCATTTCTAAATTGCCTACATTACAATTTACACAAGAATGAAAGAACATAACATAATTCTATGAAATATAATCAGCAATGCTGCAATTGGACGCAAGCTGTAACCTGGCATAATAACCATATTACGTTGAATTAAGGGATATTAATCAATCCAATCAGAGAGTATAATAAAGCCACTCTATTTGCCTTCACCATAACTGTTTACATTATAAAGCTTCGATTACATGAGTCTTCCTGGTAATACGTTAACGCAAATGCGTGTTTCAATACAGTTATACACACATCAACAGAGAAATATTGCAACAATTTAGTACAGCGTATTTCGTTATTAAAATAACAGCAATAACATAATAATAATAACCTATTACTCTAATTGAAAGTAAAATCAGTTTATCATTATTTAATTTTCTATTTATGCTGTAGTTTATCCGACTAGAAAAATTCTAAAATAATATAGAAATAATAACAATTATACCTATAAAAATGATTTTTTAGTTTCACGTCCCAGGAATACGTCCTCTAGGCTAAGGGTGACGGGTGATTAAAGAAAGGAAATGAGTTTGAAAGAATTGGCGCAACGTGGGAGGAAGCAGGGGAAATCCCCCCCCCAAATATCCAAGAACACGATGTTGTCCACTACAAACTTACATAAACTGGGAAGTTTTACGTCCCACGTTTGTGCCCGCCGGCTAGGCTAAAGGTGACAGTGAGGATGAGAAATGAATGAAGTGGTGGAATGAAAAAGTGGGAGGAAACGGGAAAACCCGAGAAAACCTACGCACACGGTGTTTGTTCTTTCACCACGAAGTTCACTTGGCGCGAGCTGGAATCGAACCCAGACACCAGAGGTAAAAAAACGCTCTACCACTGGGCCACCGCAGCCAAATCACATAAACTGGGATCGAACCAGGGACCTCTCACCACAGAGGTTAGCGCTCTACCACTACTCGTCAAGGGGATCGAGCAAAATCATCTTGTAATGTGATATATCATAGGTTTCTTTGTACTGCTACTCTGGCGACTTTGGCTATAGTCGCCATTTCACTGCACTGCTTACAAGCTTGGCTGTGATTAGCAGTTCTTGTACAGTATCGAAAATGTATGCACTGCGTGCAGATTGTGTAGATTTTCTGAATATTTTATTTAGTCATTACTGTTGGGATATATTCTCTTCACATAGACGCGTCTCGTTGCTATTTGGGAATTCCTAGTATTGTAATATCACAACAATAATAATTAAATTGTAATCCAAATGTTGGAATCGTTGGAAAATGTTGGTCCATTGCGCAGTCGCCATCCCACTTGCGGGAAAAGTCCTGAAAGGTCTAAGGTGTAAACCAATAAGATGAACAAGAGCTTGGAGAAAACTCAAACAAGGTTAAATACAAGGAAATACGAAACAATGCCACAAAATAAAGATAAGCATCAATATATTATACAATATAATATTCGAAATCTAAGAACTAAAATTCCAAATTAACAGATTTCATCAATTTGTTTTAATGATACTCTACCACATACATCAGATAACAGGTAAGAAAACAATTTCTTTGTCATAAAACTCTTAGCATCGATATATTTTATACATATGTGTAAAATGTATTCATGGATTCTCTTTTCTTTCAGATATGCGAAGTCGGTACACCGCGCTGTCGGATCCAGATAGTATCAAAGGGTAAGTATTTAAATGTTATTTTTCTTTTCTTTTCTTTCCTTTCCTTTTTTCCTTCTTTTTTAAATATGTAGTATAACTTTTATTTATATTTTCTTTCACTTTACATCTACATAATTATATATATTCTTTTATTTCAGATTTCTAACATTCATCGACTCCGATCAAGACACGAGTGAATGTCGCATTGGATATTTGCATCTTTGTAACATATTCCATAGAATCCATCATTTAATGTTATCTCAGCCAGTACCATCTTAAACTGAATTTAACCCCTCAACGATTTGTACTACAGCCTGCTAAAGCTTGATAGATAGTATCTATTTCATTGTATAACGTTTGATTAAGAAATATATATGCAAGATTTAGAATAGCAAGTAAAACTTCTATAACTTAGAATTTTGATCCAGTAATTTAAATTTCTATTATTTATTATTTCATTTCAGACGTATAGATAGATTTGAAGGGAGGGAGGAGTCTCCCCCGAACATATTTTCATTTAGCAATTCATCTTTATTTCGTTGCTATCTCCAAGGTGCGAATTGGCGGGGGGGATGCCAGGGATTTCCCCCCCTGACAAAAATCTTTCCCACCCTGGAGAAGGAAAATTTTATCCCTTGCAGGGATAACTTTTTCCCCCTCTGGAGTATTTTAAGTGGACATAAAGATAAGTAGGTCTACTTTGCGTAGCTAACCTAAATATTACTTGAGTGAAAATTTATGAAAGATCTCACATCTCAACTGTTTTGTACTTGTAAGTGTATATATATATGGGGGGAGGACTGCTTGCGCATATGGGTGAAATTCATCCCCCCTCTGGGAAAATTTTTCAATTCGCACACTGGCTATCTCACCAACAAAACAATTACTTTTATAGAGATGTTTACTTTCTGCCCTCACAACGATTTACATACACTAAGGAACTATTTAATCTTTTTCTGGTAATATTTGTATCTTCTAAGTTTATTTAGTTACATATCACTTTAAAATTGCCATTTATTATATTTTATATTATCTTCGAATCAAAAATGTTACATATTTTAAATTTATATCCTGTGGTATAGACCAATAAACTTATCACTGGTTTCTACATATCTTGTAATGCGCTATGGTACAGATTCAAAATAGCGGCGCATTACACCTTGACATCAGTCTAAAATATAAACCGAGGAGTGAATAGCCTAATTCAAACATATATATCTACAGCAATTTACAATTAGTTGCTTATAAACTTAGATAGGCTATAATTTTTTTTTTTTTAATAACAGTTGATGTTGTGCTAAGAATAATTGAAATCTTGCAATTTACAACTTTGTATTAATATATGATAATATACTGTGTGTGTGTGTGAGAGAGAGAGAGAGAGTACACCCTAGCGTGATCATTTGTCCGAGACTGCGTGTGTATAGGTGTAGTTCCTTGTTTTAAAATGTATTTTAAAAGATGTACGAAAATTCGTAGTACTTGCGAATTAGGGGCTCGTTTGTTTGTTTTATGTTATTATTTAAATCTGTTTCCACTCAATCCCTGATAGTTTAAACAAAACTAGATGAGATCGAGTTGATAAGATCCCATAAGATCTCCTGACCACGGTGTGTGTTTTCTTTCTTTCTTTTGTGTAGTTGCCTGAAAAACAGTGTATACTAGAGTCAACCTACTAGAGTTGAAAGAGTTCAAAGCAAGAATCTGGGAAGAAATCGACCAGGTTCTTGTGGACGTGTGACGTCGAGCAAGATGTCTCTCGACGACTGCAGGAATGTGTGCAGAAACTAGACACCATCTTCAAAACATGAACGTGCTCACCTTCTGGATCTTAGTTATATTTATAAGTAATGCAATACCCTGTGCTATTCACTGCTATGAATAAAGTTATGGTTCATTCTCTCTTCTCCATTTCAGATTCAAAATTTTTCATCTATTTAAAACACTATATGTACGCAAAGCTGTTCGACAAGTATGATGTAACTTAAAGCAACACTAGGTTTTTCGCACAAGACAATTGTAATTTTGCACTCGAATCTAATAAGAAATTGATTCTAGTAAGTACCGTATTCTAATTTTAGCCGTAAAATTTAGCCGAAAAGGGTGTGAATGATATTCGAGTACGCATAGTAAAAGTACCCAATAAGTCAGTAAAGAGCACGGATAGTGATGTGGAGGAGGTAAATCCAAACTTATAGGATTTTGGCACGTAAACAAGATGTAGTTAGCACAACGGTTCGGGAATAAATATTAGAATTCAACCAATTTACTTGAATATCACAGAAAACTTTCCTTTTGCACACAGAGTTTCATAGATTTGTTGGTTGCTGGATTTCAGGTTATTGCATTAAAAAGAGAAAAGAAGAAAATTCAGAAAATCTTATACACTGCTTAGAAAGTCTAGAGTGCGTCCGCGTAGCGTAGTTGCTAACGCTCTCGCCTTTAGTGCGAGTGGTCCCGGGAGCGGGCCCGATTCCCGGTGGGGCCACTCGGTAGGAACGTTGTAACAGCTGGATCAGCGCAGACATCCTGAGTGAGATTTTTCCTGGATTTTTCTCATTTGCACCTAACATAATGGTTAAAGGCCGCTTCCCTATCTCTTTCTTACTCTCCAGAATTCTCCGGGAAGTGTGATCGCTGGAGGATGCCATCCCTCATATGTGTGACATGGCCATAGATGCCGAAAGGCTAGAAATCTAATTCCTAAGCATAGAAACGCTAAAAGTGCAGGTACATCTACTTAAAGCGACATAAATAAATAAATAAATAAAATAAAAAATAATGCAAAATGATGGAAGAATTATGTTGTTTTTTTAAAATCAAACTCCTCATTTAAAAATAATCATAAACACAAAATTTTGTTCATTCCTAGAGGTTGAAAGAAAAACAGGTGAAATAATCAAATTCTTAGTCCTGGTGATCACTTATTTCGTGTTAAAATACTTTCAATACTATTTCAATACGTTATACTAAAATATTCCAAATTTTTAGTTGGTACTTACTACTTTATGAGTATCTATGAATATTTTCACAATGTTCAGTTCTAGAAGGTAGCAATACATACCTGGAACGAAACAAGAAAAAATACATTAATGGAAGATTATAATTAGCTTTAGTAAATAGAGTGAAGAGAATCGCAAGAAATCTACATCTATGAATGAATCTATGTCGGTAGTTAAAGTGTTCAGTAATAATCGTAAAGCATTAAAAACAATAATACTATAGACTTCACCTAATAATGGAAATACTGTATCCAGTTTTCGAGTGTTCGGTTACAGAAGGACACATGGAAGTCTCCTCTTTGAATCCTCTGTAAAGAAACAAAAGCATCGCTGATGGATGTGTTTATGAAAGCCTGTACTGCCAAATGTACTGCAAGTGTGCTCATTTTCTTCTCAAGTGCATGCCATCCCCAAGTAAAAGTCCCTTAATTCTTGTACTGACTGTACTAATAGTAAAAGTTAGTCACTAACGGAGTAGTATTGCTGATAGTTGATCTCACTTTTGTGTCTCTGGTCCAGGAGCCATGGTCTCTGCCCAGGAGTCATGGCCAGGGATACATAGGACCACCTCCTCTAAATTTTGGAAGGGTAACTTACCCCACCCTCTAAATTTTGGGAGGGATACGGACAACCCCTATTACATTTTGAATTGTCAAATCTAAAAAAAAAAAATGGTATGGTAGTATACGACCCCGGTATGCAGCACTGTAAGTTTGGGCAGTTCATCTCGTTCCTTTTCATGGGTAAAAAATTGCCAAAACATTCAAATTTCGGCTTTTCACCTAATTTATCCTCTTTCATGACGCCGTATTACCTTATATGGTTATATGGGTGTGTACAAGGGTTCATTCCCTTCCATAAAGCGTAGATACATTGGTGAACCTCTTTGAAAATTTAAAAGGGTGGTTCTATGCATCCCTTATCCATGGCCCCTGAACTAGGGACTCAGGGGCACAAAAGTGTGATCAGGTGGCCAAGTACTACTAAGGGTTTTCTAGAATCCATTAGGAATTTAATTTATTGCGGACAGAGGTAAAAAGACATTCAGGCCCAGCTTTCAACTGTTCTGTTTAGTGGTGTATGTAAGGTGGTGTTCGGGGTTTAAATTCCCCTCTTCAGAAATATAGTCTATTATTGAAAAATAAACATGTAACACAGGGCTAGCATAAATGGTTCATTTGTTTTCAAAAGGTTATATTTTCAAAAGTATTGCAAGTAAAAACATGATAGATATATGAAAATAACCGCAAACTCACCTAGAGTATATTGTGTATTCCAGGTGGGACCAGGTGGCTGCATGATTTTAGTTTGTCCTGAAAGAATATGAGGTTGAGCGTTTGATTCATCCCTTGACAAAATTCTGCATACGTCACTGGTTTTGTATGGTGGTTTACAAAGTTTTTGACTTATGACAAAGGCATTTTGTACAGAACTTATTTTCTTTTGTCTAGTCTACTGTATCACAGATTTATTTGTAAGTAGCAGAAAGTTTTCTTTGCTAAATAGATACATGTGAAGTGAAAATAATATTTTTCTGTCCGTCGTGAAGAGGTTACTAACATTCGGGGAAAAGACCACTATCCAAGTTCCTATTTGAGAGTGTGCATAAAACGTAAAACATAGGGTTGTGTCCCATAATAATGTAATCTAATATAAATAAAATAAGGAGTTTGTCTCTCTGTCTGTGTGAGACCAGGAGACCAGACGAGTGGGCCGAGAGTTACCAAATTTGGGTCACAGGTACCTTGGTCGAGGCCTCAGACCAAGCTGAAGCGTTTTTTTTTTTTTTTTTTTTAATTTCGAAGCAGGGGGTCTCAGGGCGGGGTGTTTACCGGGTCATGTAAAAGTAGTAGAGAATGACCGATATTACGTACCGAATTCATAGTTTTCGCGGTCGCTGAGATCAATGGTGAAACTCCGATTGCATTAACTTCCAAATTCATCCCATTCGGCTGCGAGCCGGGGATCACCGGGAATACCGAGACATGTAAAAATAATTCAAAATGACCGATATTAGTGTCAAATTCATAGTTTTCGCAGTCGCTGAGATCAATGGTGACATTTCCATTAGCGATGACTTAAAAATTCAGCTACAATTGTACTCGGGTCGGGGATCACCTACGGGGGAAGGTTACGGAGGGACATGTAAAAATAATCCAAAATGACTGATATTAGCGTCGAATCCGTAGTTTTCGCGGTCGCTGAGATAAATGCTGTTACTCGCACAGTAGCTGACTTCCAAATACAGCCCCCATGCAAAGAATGGGTATTTCAGCTAGTATTATATAATTTTGCCGGGATAAAAAACAAGTCCATATTATAGAGGCGTCCGCTAAGGGAGATCTCACTGGATACACCATAGATGACCATTTTGCACTGTACTCGCACTCAGTTGTCTCAACTGGGCTCGTGTTCACTCGGATACGCGCTCACCTGTCTGTCTCAACTGGGCTCGCGCTCAATCGCATTACTTTACTCAACTGGGCACGCGCTCACTTCTCTCAACTCAGCTCGCGCTAAATCTGGTTCGCACTAATCTTAACTGGGATCGCGCTAACCTCAAAAGGGTTCGCGTTCAATTGCGCTCGGGCTCACTTCCCTCAATTAGGCTCGCGCTCACTTATTTCATTGGAGCTCAGGTTCAAGCTCAATTATTGAGCCCGAGCCTGTTTGAGCGCGAGTGTCGAGCTCGCATGCGTGGGGCCCGCGAGTTTGGACATCTATGGTATACACTAACATACTTTAAAAAAAAAAAAAAACATAATAATCTTGGGAAGACTTCGTTAATTAAGAATATAGTAGTAACATAGGAAATTTTACGTAATATTATTAGGCAACACATTCTCACACAAAACATTGTAATTGTCCAGGAGGAAAGAGGAGGAGGGAGAAGATGGTAAGAAACAAAGAAAAGCACTGGGCGCGAGTTAATAGACAGTTGCACATCATTTCCTTAAGGCAGACTATTTTCTATATGGGAGGGAGGAAAAAGAACACTGCTAGCGAGTAAGGAGTCATTATTCATATGTGGACGTCCCGCGCGTTCGAAGAAATTATTAACCTGGTTCAGCCAAGCATGCAACCTGCTAGATTTCTGGGAAGTCTATCTCCCTTGAAATCCTACAGAAACACACGTGTGTAAGTGTGAGTGTGTTATGTGTTACTAACTGACTAACTGAATAGTGTGTTTGAGTTATCAAATCAATAACCGCCACCGTAACATTACTGTGCTTAGGCACACAGATATGAATGGCAATACGGAAAACGAACAACAAATAAATCAAAACAAAAATAAGTTCTGTTCTTTTTAACAAGAGAAGAAAAACAATGCCTGCTGACTAGCTTACTTCTTTTTAGAAACCGCAGATAAGAGTGTGTGTGCTTCTTAACTTAGTCTTGGATTCGATTCCCGTTATGGGTCATCATGATTTTCTAGTATTATATAAGTTAGTTATACAGAATATAAGAACAAATAAAAAGGTTGAGGAGGAACAGGAGAGGTAAGGACACAAGTGATACAATTGGATTATTAAGGGTGATCGATGATCGTTTATATAAAAACGGAAAGACGTGTATGTTGTATTTATTTATTGATCTATAAAACGCTTTTGACCGCGTGAATTGGGAATTGTTGCTGCGAGTCCACAAGGAGGTTGGACTAAAATGGAAAGATAGAAGACTCATAAGAAACTTGTATATGAATCAACAAGATAGTGCTAGAGTAGGGATGAAATAATAGAGGAGAGTGCAATTGGAAGGGAGTTTCGACAGGGATGCTGTCTCTCGCCTACATTATTTAATATCCATCTAGAAGAAATACTGACAAGAGGCTACATAATGAAGATGCCAGTTTGGTAGGAGGTAGAATGATTAGGTGTATACGTTTTGCAGATGATATGGTGGTTGTTGCGAAATCTGAGTAAAAGTAAATAAGGTATTAGAAAGCTTGAGGAAGAGCTGTGAAAAATGTGGAATGAAAATGTTAGAAAGACAAAAGCCATGGTGATTGGAACGAAGCGGCCAGTGTTTAATACAGAAGCGAGGGGAGAAAATAGAACAGGTCACTAGTTTTCGATACCTGAGTAACATTAATAGTGATAATATGAAGTGTGAATGTGAAATAAATGCAAGGATAGAAATGGCGAAAGAATCCTTTAAAAGGAAAAGTCTACTTTGAGGAACCTGAATAAAGAATTGAGAAAAAGACTCATAAAATGCTTCGTGTGGAGTATTGTACTGTATGGGGCAGAAACACGGATGCCAAAAGTGATGAAAAAGGACTGGAAGATTTTGAAATGTGGGTGTAGAGAAGAAATGAGAAATTGGCCGGGTCGTGCGGAAAACAAATGAAAGTGTTAGAAGTGGCAGGGGAGAAAATAACAATTTTAGCTATTATTCAAGAAAGGAAGAGAAACTGATTGGGGCATTGGGTAAGAAGGTAAGGAACTATATGATGAAGGACGTGCTAGAGGTTATAGTAGCAGAAAAGAGAGGGAGAGGGTGAAGAAGGCAGCAATTAATGGACGATAACAAAACAGAAAAATCGTACGTGAGGACGAAGATGTTAGCTGAAGACCGTGGAGAGTAGAAGCCTCTCAGTTGTGGCAAATGACCTTTCTATAACGGCAGGTTACCTATGATGATGATGGTGATACAAGGACAGTTTTCTTCCATATATACTTCTAGAAGCAAATACCCCCCCCCCAAGGAGTTGGTCAACTACCTCCACTTACCCCTAGAGCTAAAATAAATTAAACTGGGATCATATGCCATTCTTGTGGAGCGCATTTTCTTTAGCAAATCTTGTCACAGTGCAAGTCTCTTCTATTTTGGTTTTGCTCTCCTGTACAAAATCTTCTGGAAGAAAACTTGTACAAGGGCGACTCTGGCCTTTGTCAATGCCTCTATTATATGAAAGTTCGGGATTTTTTTTCTAATTGTTAATATTTCGTGTGTAAAATGATAAGAGTATCTCGAACTTCTTCAACTAAATATATCTTTAGACGGCCATGAAGTACCTGTCTTGTGACATTTAGTCTTACAGAAGAAATTTTAAGAATAATCGAAACAACCCCAGGGCTTCCCTTGAACTTCCACGGGACATTATTTGTATGTCCGAAAATCGCCCTGTGCTTATCCAGAGAGAAATTCCTCTGAAATGTTCCACAGGGAGTCCCACTTCTAACACATAAGCGTATATATTTCTACTATTTACTTTTCATGAAGTCCATGTGATAGACACGTACCTCTTTTGTCAGTGCCTCGTCCCGATGTCCTTATTGTTTATTTCTAATATTGTGGAATCTCTCTACAGTATGTAATAACTGATGTTTCCCTTCTGTTATTGCTGCTTACATACACGAATAATAAAAATGAAACAACACGAATAAAGAGAAAAATACTTGAGGACAAACTGAAATATACAGAATGTCCAAGGTACGTCCTGTAAATATTCTGATAACCCGGGAGTGATCCTCCTAATATTCAAAGTACGTTTCTGTGGTACGTATTTAGGCTTGTGTATTTTTATTCTTATTTATTTGTGTATATTTTGTTCGCTGTGGAGGAAGTTCAACCATTAGCAGATTGCTACTAGGCTGTGAAACGAAGTATGTGGGTGGTTCAATATATATCTAGGTATAAGTTACCCTAAACTGCATATATATATGATACATTTCTAAGCTATACTGTACATTCATGTGTAAGTCGGCCCTTTCTCACCTCTCCACATAACTCCCATTGAAATTCAGGCATGTCTGAGCACTGCACCAATTTATCCAAACCCTTTACCCCACCCCCCCAAAAAAAATCAGGGTTCTGGCTATTTAGCACTCTCCTCACATTCGGCTTCCACTTTTTCATCACCAGTTTACAGAAGACCAGGCCACTTCCGTCGAACCTGAACTCTTCTTCAGGGAAACGCAATTCAACATAAGCGACCCGGTCTCTTCTTGATGATAACGTCCACCCCCACTCAGCACGCAAACAAGACATAAAACTGAAGAATTAGAATGGGAACGGCTACCTCACTCATCATACAACCTCAATTTCGCGCCGAGTTTCCACTTTTTCCGGTGTTAAAGTCTGCATTGCAAGGTGAACGTTTCGAAACAGATAAAGAAGTAAAATGGAATGTGAGGAGGGATCTAAATAGTTAGAGCCTTGATTTTTTTGCGAAGAGCTTTCACAAATTGGTGCAACGCTGAGACAAATGCCTGAATCTCAATGGGGATTATGTGTAGATATGTGTATAGGGCCCACCTATACATATTAGTAGGCCCTATACCACCTCTGTCCCAGATCTTATCCCATCTAGTCTTCTTTTTAGCCAGTGATGCACGTTATCAGATCTACAAATACTATTGTTAGCGGTATGCGATTTTTCTATATAAGGAACAAAAGTTTCAAATATTTAAATGTAGATATCGAAAAATATTAACGATTGTTATAGGATTTCATATCTTACAATGAATAAAGCAAAAACAACATAGCACCAGAATACTTTTAGTAATAAATTAATGTAATATTTATCTTTCAAGCACCAATTCCATGTAAAATTCCACGAACAGCCTTAAGGCTGTTAAAATATATATAACGATTAGATTGAAGATTTATCTCAATGAAATACACAAGGCATCTCTGCTCTCGAAAAGGAAAGAAAAACTAATCTTATAAAAGCCTATATAAAATTAGTAATAATAATATAAAAACTGATAGACAGAACTATCAATAGCTAACAATATACAAAATAAATATAGTATATTTATCTACCTTTAGTTTTCTTGTTGCTATTGTTGTGCAACTTGCACAACTTTAGTATTGAAAGTAATCTTGAGTTCATGGGGGGAAGGGGGGATGTGGAAAATGTTAAGTTATGTAGCTTAACATACGAGAAATATAGAAACATTTTCTATCATTTTTCCACGAAACGAGCTTATTTTTATCTTGTTTTAATAATACAAAATGAAATGCTTCTCATCTGGCAAAACAAATCTTGTAAAGTACAACCATTTCGGGGAATTCCTTTTTTTATTGTTTGATTTGTAGTCTATTATCTCGGTAGCCAATGGCAACACTGTATTATCACTGATACGCCATGTATTTTTATCATTTAGCAGCAAGTGTTACTTCTTTGCAATAAGCTATGCATACGCAATGTCCATATATATATATATACATAATTTGAGCTAGGGTTGGCAACTGGCCGGTTTTTCTCCGGTCTGGCCGCATATATTGCTGTTATTTTGATCAAAACTGGTGACCGGTACAAACTTCTTATCAGCCCCTTTATGACCGGTTTTTTCAAACTTGTACTATCTAGTTTGAGGCAATTTCATCTAGTTCCAAATATAGATTTAAAAAGTCACTTTCATTCTGTAAATTCAAAACTGTCAGCTTTAATCATCTCACGATTAATATGTTTTGTTCTTCTATTTAGATAATTTTAAAGAGATGATAGGGACTGTATCAGAGAGAATTTGAAATTTACTTTTAAGGAATTTTATACATTTATTGAGAGTGTAAAAGGACTTCTTAAAGCAATTTTCTTTATTGAAGTACAAGTTTATAGAGTAAATTTCATTTTGTAAATCCAAAATTATCACGTAAGGATTAATATACTTTTGTTCATATCTTTCAATAATTTTAAAGAAGTGGCAGTTACTGGTAAATACAATAAAATGATCAATGCCAATTTCAGTTTCTCATTTATATAGTATAATGTATCTATTAAGTTTATTAATGAATGTACTAAGGATAAGCAGAATAGAGGTGCTAATGCACATTTGTTGACACTACATTTCCTTCCCATGGATGGCTCCGAACAGAGATTTCACCTTTAGACCTATATCGTAGAAAATTTTTAGAGGGTGCTTTTTTTTTTTCATTTTCTAACGCTAATATGAGGCAACGCTAATATGAGATCTTAGTATAACGCCAGTACTTCATAAATGTCTGTTATATACTGTAATGTACGTTTAAAAAAATACGGAAAAAAAAGTTCAAGAATCAAAATATTGCACAGATTTTAAGATGAATTTTATAATATCTAACTTAATTTTATAATACTTAACGATTTATCCTATTTTTCTTGAGGGACCGCGGTGGCTCATAGAGCGTTCACCTCTGGTGCTTGGGGTCCCAGGTTCGATTCCAGCCCCCGCCAAATGAACTTTGTGGTGGACAAATACCGTGTGCGTGGGTTTTCTCGGGATTCTCCCGTTTCCTACCACTTTCTTCATTCCACCATTTCATTCATTACATCATCATCGTCTCCTTTAGCCTAACCGGCATAACCATAGGACGTAAAACTTTCATTTCATTTCATTTTTTTAAAAAAATTGTTTTGAAGATATTACAGCAAAGCTCTAAAATTAGCGGTAGTTTAATTTCGCTGTAGTGAAGACCCTTAAGTGACGCACAGACTACAATTAAAAACGAGCTGAGAATGCTCCAATAACACTACCAGAACGAACTTAAAAAGAACTGTTTGTTGTCTATGGCAAATTGCTTTCATAAAAGAATAATTGCATATGGGAAGCTGGGATGCTTAAAAAGCAAGTTGCTCGAACCATAAGCCTGGTTATTAAAACATTAAGGTATTGAACTGAAGGATTCGAAGCAGAAGGGGAACAGGGATTACAAACTAAAGCGGAACTGAGTAGACCGCAAGTGACAACGGAAAACGGAAATATTCCGATTATTGATGCTAACGCAGCAAAACCGTTTGCAGCTGCAACAAACCTGAAAAGAACTTAAGGTTTGGAATGCAGAGCAGAAACATGTAACTGTACTCATATTTTCAGTTCGCAACGACTCACATCAAAGAGCTACAAGACTTCTGGAACCGTGTAATCGGGGGTGATGAGAAAGCTTTTAGTTTGAGTTTATACGAAGGAGGATACCTGCTAAAACGTTCTACAATATGTTGGTTTACGAAGACACAATGCTCAAAATGGAGGTCTCAAAATTGAAAAATTCGCAAAATACCATCTCTCCATAACTTAACGGGTCTCGAAATATGGCTCCTTATATCTCATGAAATCCGAATTTTTTGGGGCGAATATCTGGCGAACCGTCGCCAGTTGGTCAATGGCCACCGGTTACTATTTAGTACCAAAATGTTCACCATTCTTTTAGGTATTGATCAACACCAATATGATCTCTCGTGTCACTTGTAGTTCCCGAGATACGGCTCTTTAAACCTCCCTTGGCCAATATCTGGGGAACAGTAAGAGTGACGCGAAAACTTCCATCACTTTTTTAATATAATTTTTGATGCTCTATCACAGCGTTTTCCAACCTTTTTCAACTTGCGGCACACTATGGTATGGGTGTAACTTGAATTCTCGCGGAACGGCACACTCATAGATATTATTTGTAAATATAAAATACCGTGGTATTTTTTCTAATTAATGATCTTCTCACAGAGAAGAAAGCTCGATCACTGGTTTTCCCCCGTGGTTAATTATTATGCTTACTTTTCATTCTAATTTAAAAATAGAAAACAATTCAATGAAATATTGGACTCAGGTTTTAAAAACTACGCTTTCTTTTTCGAAAACAGTATCCAACCTTAGATGATAGTCCATTAAATAACGAACGCAAAAACAAATCTCTTTTACTTTTAAGACACAAATGTAGGTAATTTGTATGCATGTTTGCTTTGTCGAAAGTATTGAATGATATTTTAAAATTTCAAGTTACAAAATAGTCTGCAACAATAAAGGAGCAACAATAGTCACAACAATGATAACAAATACTTTTTCAATATTAAAATTATACAGAAGAGTAACACGCTATGAAACTTAAAATTGTGAATTCATAGTAATGTGAAATACAAATATACATTTTCCCTTATGTGTTGCAATTTGATTTTTATAAAATTAATAATTTTGTTTCGATTTCCCCGCGGCACACCAGCGGCCCATTCACGGCACACCGGTTGGGAAACGCTGCTTTATCGAATGGGGGATCAAAATTGAAAAATTCGCAAATAAGACACACACAAACAGAGAGAGAGAGAGAGAATTGAGTAACGAACTTTTTAAGTTCGTTGAAAATACAACTACCACTAATAATAATAAATAAAATAAAGGCTTGAAGCCAACCATGAGGAAAAGAAGAAAACCTAAAGACGAAAAGAACAAGTACAGCTATTGTTGGTCACACAGTTTTGATGATAGGGGCGTTGTGTTAAAAAAGAATCAGGAAAGGGCGTGACGGAAACTTTTGTCACAGACAACACAAACATATTTCCTCTTCTACTTTCTTTATTTCAATGAAAAAAGAAATCGTTCTTTTCTGTTTTTTCTTCTTCAAAAAATATATAGTGTCGTCGTGCCACCGCCATCTGCACACCTATTATCGTTCATTTTTAACAACTTGTTTCAACCCCCACCCAACCTTTCATTTTCCTTAGAAATTTATATATCCGAACATAACACTACCGCTCCTTTTCCATTTCGACCCGCATTTGTTTTCCAACGTACTTATGCGTGTTCTTTATTTTATAGCTTTCCTTTAAGAAAAAAAGGGGGGACTGGAGCTAAAAGTCTTTTTAAAGTTAATTCAATTTGTATGAGACAAATGCAATAAATTCATTCGCAGTGTGAATTACTATTTTAAATTATGTTAGGTATTGGCCAAAAATACACTTCGATTTGAAAAAAAATGAAATGAAATCTTTTAAGTTTTACGTCCCACGATTATGCCGTATAAGCTAAAGGAGACGGTGATGATGAGAAATAAAAGAAATGGTGGAATGAAGAAAGTGGGAGGAAACGGGAGAATCCCGAGAAAACCCATGTACACGAAGTTTGTCCACCACAAATCTCACTTGGTGTTAGCTGGGATCGAACAGAGGCGACCCATGCACCAGAGATGAACGCTCAACAACTGATTGGGTCACCGTGGCTTCCTCAGTGCATAAATCTATGACGTCAAACTCTTATAAGAAAGTATTAGCAATAATTGTTCTGAAAATGTTAGACATTTGTTAAACAAATTTATCATTTAAAATTTTATACAAAAACTAAACCTCCAGTATTATTTATAAATCAACTAAGAAGCTCATTAATATTTATTGAGGCCGTCAAAATTGGAAGATAAGAAAATTAAGGATGTTACTAAAAAGTTTCTTATTTCAAACTTCTTGATACGATGTACGGGACGTTAAACTCAAAATCAACACCCCAACTCAACGATGTCAGTAAAGGAAGGAGGGATTTTGTAACTAAAGCAAGTTTTACTATCGTTTCACAACTAATATAATTCAAAACATAAGCCCGTTATGGCTTTAAATTTTGTAATCTGAACTCTATTAGCTTCTTGCGGAACATCTGAAGATACCACAATAAAGTATTTCTCGATCGAAGAACAAGATGTAAGCCAAATTTTATACCAAAACAAAAAATATTTTCTACCTGTTTCTCGGTTTCTGTGCTTTTCTTGTCTCCTAGTTTGAATTTAGACAGACAGTGAAACGCACGTAACTTCCAGAACTAGACAAGATTATTAGGCAACCAACACGACACTTGTGTCAGGGAGGGTTGCATAACTTGCACTTTCTGCCATCAATGCTAATTTGAGAAACAATAAAGATAACCAGGCCTTTCAAGTATTTAATGTTGTAAACGTACTTTCTTAATTGTAGAAATATACTAAAGAGAAATAAAAGTGATTGTTGAATGAGAAAATAAGTCAAAGAAAAGCGATAAAAATACGACTTTTTTTTAAAAAAAAATCGTACGTTTCCAGGTTAAACTCAACTGATTTTTTTGAATTTCCGAATTTTCAGAAAAATTCCGGAAAATGTATTTTTCGAAATCGGAATTTTCTACATTCCGGATTTTTTTCCGAATTCCGGAATTGCCGATTAATACGCATACGACATACTATGGTGTGGAGGCCTTTGGTTCTGTGATTGGACTTTATAAAATTTTCGGAGAAAAAAATCTCTAATTCAAGAAATATTCTGGCAAAAGAATCATACTAGAATTTTCAGTTTTCTCATATAATCTTCAATAGGCGTTTCTTTGCCACAACGCCTGTATTTGAATTCTCTTTCTCTTTTGGTTAAGGTATGTTACTGCTCATTAGTCTATGGTTACGTTTAGTTATTGTGACACTACTGTCATCCATACCTGAACCCTATACCTTACTGTAGGAATACCACTTGCTGATCTGAGTTAGTTGTGGTGCCGATAACATTCTTATGCTGCTAAAGAGGTTCCATCAGGGGAAATTAAAATACCACTAATTTTACAGTAATTATGTGATATATTTAAATAGATAAATAACAGAAATTGAAAAGTGGAACATAAGCTCGCTAGACAATATTATTTTACATACGATACCGCTATCACAAGTCACTTATCTGCTTTTGATTTCTAGCCACTTAGAAAATCGGCATAATAATCGCGTTCATAAATGGCTCCAAACGGAAAGCTACTAGGTGACTCGTGATAACGGTACCTCATGCAAAATAATATTGTCTAGCGCGCTCTTGTTCCACATTTCGATTATGTTTTTTATCTATTTGAAGATACCACATAATTACTATAAAATTAGCGGTATTTTAATTTCGCAGTGATTACGCCACTGATCACTGGAATCACTCACAGCTTTATATGACATTAGTTTCTGTATTTAAACATATTTAAAACTCAGAAAAATCTAAAATTCGTATATAAAACTAAATACGCGTTATCAGGTAAGGTACGTTTATTGTCAACAAAATGTAATTTTATAAGCAAACACGTCATGTTTTAATTTGTAGGCAGATTTTAAAAATGCATATCCTTCTATAAGCTTACAAGGAGAAAAGACATTAATTTTATTTTCTTTCTTTCCGTTGTATCTCCAATATTGCTAGCAGATGATTCGAAATCATTTGACTTGAGGAAAAACAATGCTCTACAGAGAATCGCGTGACTGGTTATATATCCATAATTCTGGGAATGGTTATAGTCGATGCGGCAACGTCGAAATGGCTTACAGGCCAGACATATTAACTGTGTCTCGTTCACTCAAGCTCACAAAGAGTTATTGACGTCAAAAATAAGTAATTTCTTTCAATCTTTAAAGTTCTTAAATCAACCACACGTCTTAACTTACATTAGTTAGGCTGCCGTAAAGAGAATTTCTTTAGATTCTTTTTTTATTGTATGTATTACGGTCCTACATTACCATTCGCCGCTAATTGGTTAACGCACGTGGTTATACACGTTTTCCTGGGTTTGATGTCCGGTACAGCTAATAAGTTTTGGAGAAAACTCCAAATTGTGTTTGAATTCCACGGTAAGATCCTGCCTTACTAAAAATAATACAAAATTTATCATTTTTCTCTTGCTTGTTTTTCATAAGTGAAAATAAATAATAAAATGCAACTTACCACAATCATAGATAATGTTATTCTACAACAGAAAACATGAACCTCAAGAATTTTCAGCGTTGCCATCCATAGAAATTACAGTGTTGTCAGAATAACAACGCCCCTAAAATCTAAGTTAAGGCAGCGACAAGAAGAACGAACTCAACTTCATTTGGTTACGTATCATGTTGTTTTGGTTTCCTGTGAACTACTTTTTAAATAATAGTTGAATTTAGTTTGTAATAAACAAAATAATTTTAACATACAGTTACTAAAACTAAATAATGTTATTTGAAAAACAGTTCACAGACTAACAAAACAACATTATACGTAATCAAATGCAGTTGAGATCGTTTCTCTAGTCGTTGCCTTAACTTAGATTTTAGGGGTGGGGTGCGCACGAGACAAGATTTGTGGCTGTCTCGTCTCGAAAAGGTGCAGTAAAAGTGATGTCTCGACTCGAAAACTGTATATTTCTCTATTGAAAGAGCGGTGTCACGACTCGAATTTTGTCAGGAAAATCCTGTCTCGACTCGTCTCGTGCGCATCCCTATTTAGAATTCACTTTAAACTGTTAAGTTCGCGTTTCATACAGTTTCGATGCTGACAAAGGAGGTAAAATTGGAACAAAGACACAAGTAATGGGAAGATGTTTATTTTGAAATGAATATTCAATTAATGGGCAAATATTATAATAAGGAATCTTCGCTTAATGGAAAAATATTCATTTCAATCGCGAGTATTTGATTAAACTAATGGAATTGAATTTATCGTAAAGATAAATATTCGAGTAACTACAGGAAATTTATACGAATAACGAAAATCTAAATAGGTAAAGAAATGTATTCAAATAACACATGTTTAGATAACTTTTAACAGCATTCTCATTACAATTGGATTGACACTGAAAAACGGTTCACTGTCGGCTTTTTGCTTCTACGATGAAGGAGAGGCACGGTGGCACAGTAGTAGGGCGCGTTTGCCTCTGATGCTTGCAGTCCCTGGTTCGATCCTCGGCCAGGTTTGTGGTGGCCAACATCAGGTCTGCAGATTTTCCCAGGGTACTCCCTATCCTCCCACATTCTCATTCTACAATTTCTTTCATGACCATTGACTTAATTAATCATCCATTTACCTTAGAGTAACGGACATAATTATGGGAGGTTATCTGGCAGATTCCATTTAATTTTGCTTCTGCGATAATGAACCTTCAGATTGCTTAAGACACAGAGTACGATACCCTCTGTCACCTTAAGACCTACAAAACAAATCGAGCTTCAAAAGGGTTTTGTTCATTTTCTTTATCCATTTTTTTTTTTTTTTTCATTTGTGGAATTGATGACTAGTTGTTACTATTTTAAGAGCAACGTAACGTTGCAATACTCGGCTTATAACAGAAGCTAAATTATATATCTTTCGCAAAAGTTGCAAAAGGGAACATAAAATGTTTCCTCTCCTAATAACAGTGAGGCTTGCTGTAAAAAACGGTTTGTTTTTTAGTTCGTGCATCCGGAAGTTATTTCGTTTTTGGAGCGTCATTGTAATCTGTGCATCGTTCTGGCACAGACGGATTGTTAGTAATAATACGGTTTTGTAAGCTCTTCGTTAATAGCTACATACACATACACAGATCTCTGCTCTACATTCCTTTGTTTGTTGTAAAACACAAGAGAAATTACAATGATTGCACGCTGCATTGCATTTACGCTTTGGCTAGTTGAAACAGAATTGCAACAAAATTTTACTGTACAACTTGTACTGTCTGCAGTGTTGCTAGCTCTTTAAAATTGTTCACTGAGACTCACTTACAGTAATGCCATGACATTACAAGACTCTCATCTTGCCAGTAATCGAAGTGTTACAGTGAATTATGGTGGTCAAAACAACGGCTTGCAAAGGAAAATATAATAATAATAATAATAATAATAATAATAATAATAATAATAATAATAATAATAATAATAATAATAATAATAATAATAATAATAATAATAATAATAATAGCGACCTGGCACAACAGCTCTGAAAAGCCAGTGCCTGTCAGTCGGCTTTTGACATTTCTGCTTTGGGGTGATGTGTGGTTAGCACATCGACGACTTCCCTCTCTGTTAATGTTGACTTTCTAGATCGGACTTCGCTACTTCTTTCTTCCAAACAACTCCCCAATTGTCCTCATGACGTTGTAATGAGTACACCATCTGCTGAGTACGAACTAAGGATGGACAATTCCGGGGCTTTTATTTTCCGAAATCCGGAAAGTAAAATCGGGAAAATTCCAGATTTGGAAAAAAAAATCCAGAATTCGAAAAAATCCCTGATTTTTTAAAAATTCAGGAATTCAGAAAAATTTCAGAATTTTTCCGAAATCCGGAAAGTGAAATTACCGATTGCGGAAAATTTTGGCTATCTCCAGTACGAACGATTACACCCACCTTTCCTCGGATCAAACGAGGCACTGCTTGACTTCACTGACCACACAAGAAGTGATGTTTCAGTGCGGTTAGGGTATTGGCATGAAGAACATTAAAAATGTGACAAGACTGTCATAAAGTTAATCCACATTAACGGTGTTGAGTACAAACGCTATCTTTGTCTTTGACCTCGTTAATTTACATAAGGACTCAATATCACTTTAGTTTTCTTTGACATAAACTTACGTGATACTGCTGATCTCTTCTTCAGGTCTAATTGAGTGTTCATTGCTTACTCAACATGAATTTGAGGGGGACGATTGCTCAGTAATAGAGCGTCTATCTCTTTTGTGTGGGGTCCCTGGTTTGGTGACCAACATCGTGTTCGTGGATTTTCTCGCGGTACTCCCGTTTCCTTCCACTTTCTCATTTCACCAATTCTTTCATTATCATTCACATCCTTTAATCATCGTCTCCTTTAGCGTAAAGGACATAATCCTTGGACATCAAAATAAATAACATGAATTTCCATCATATACGAAATTAAGTACTTACATTTCATTATTAAATATTAAAAGCATAAATAACAATAATTAACTTTAACATAGTAAAATACATTTATATACATTTGCAGACGAAACCAGTAAAATTGAAAATGATTTCAAAGAAAAGGGAAACAATTCCTCAAACAAATCAATAATTTAAATAAAATAAATCAGGTATTCAATTCTATATAACAATATTGAACAAATGGTGAGAGTACGGTATATTTCCCATATTCTTCTCAACAAGGCTTTTTTTTCTTTGCTTTGCTTTTAGCCTCAGTTGTGGTGTGTGTACTCATTTGCTTATGATCTTCAATATGCTTGGTCTATTATACAATTTACTTGCATATAACCGATGAAGTCTGTCCTCAGAAAATGATATAAAGAAACTTCCTAATTTATTTTATTGTTTTGTGTTTTATACGTATTATTTATGCACTGTATTTATAATAAATTCTTCATAAAATACCACAGAAACTGATTTATAAATCAGCATATATATATATATATATATATATATATATATATATATATATATATATATATATATATATATATATATATATATATATATATATATATATATATATATATATATATATATATGGTGTTTCAAAACAACACCGACAACGTTTGGAAGATAGTTCCCTGACACAAACATAAGACAAAAAGTATAGACCAACCTGGGTGCACAAATGCTTCCTTTCGGAGTTATAGGCTGCCGAAAACAAGAGAAAATTAATTTTAAAGGTTCCTAGGTCCAAAACTATATGATTTACCGTAGTCAAGTCAAGACTTCTTTGCAGCCATTGGGGAACTTCATGGCTTATAAATACTAGTTATTGCCCCGAAACCTTCCACCCGTTGTACGCTGTAGGTTAAAATCGCACTTAATTAAAAATCTCACTAAATGCTTACATTTAACATATTTATTTAGTTAGTTTCCCAACCAACCATCCCGTACCATATTTTTATCCAATTATTTAAGGACTTCGTTAAACACAACAATCCCACAGGCAGCAATATCTATTAGCGTCAGTTTACTATTACTATCAGGAATTAGCGTAACGTATTTAGAAGTTTCCGTTTATTGTTCCCTTGTCTTTCTACAACCAGCATTACACATCTCTTAAGCATGGCTGTATAATATTCCAGGATATTAGCGTGACGTGTCCTTCTACAACCAGCAATACCCACTTCTTAACCAGGATTGTATAACTTTCCAGAGTATTAGAGTTATTCACAGGCTGGCTATGTTTTTGTATTATAAATAGTATGCAAGCAAATTCTATATATACGGAAACCAAACAGAAGTGCACCCACGGCAAATCACCAGATCCGTAACCCCCAAAACTTCCTGATTCAACACATATCTGTACACTTCTCAATAAAACTACATTTGTTCAACAGGGAAATGATTGATGTAGCAAGAAAAATTGATCTTACACTTCATCTGTACTCTTTCTCTTATAAAAACAATCCAGTTTTATCATTTTTTTCCCTGAAAATATAGGTGGAAGTATTTTACAATTACTCATCGTCCTTTCAGGAGCAGAATACCACCCGTTCAATATTACTAGACATGGTGGCGTGTCATATTAAGACTCCTCCCACCAAAAATCTCTGGGTGCCCGCCTGAAACCAAGTCATACATAAACGAATAAACACCATAACAGACTGACAATTTCTGTTTCTCGCTTTGTTGAAAACAGTGTGGACGGAGAAATATTTTCTGTTTCTGTTTTAACCTTAAACCAATTTCAATTTGGTTTGATTTTACTGAGATATAGGCCTATATATTCTTTGAAGCTCTACCTAAAGATAAACTAAATCATCATCTTTTGGTAGATTATTTTGTTCATTAACTACTGAATGAGTTCAATTACTGGAACATGTTGAGATGCTAGATAATGTTCTCAATGTAATTAATTTAGTGTCAAAGAAGGATTTTTTAAATGAAGAATATATATGGTATACTTTTTCCGAAGATTCAACTCATTAATACTTTTTCTTCTTATAATATTACTTATGATAACAAGTATAGTACCATACAGTATAAGTTTATGTAAATCACGTTGTTTCCGAATAAATATTCTGTTAATAAAATATAAAACAAGGATTAGAGTTAGCAACCTTGCTAAACGTACATTTTCTTTTTTAAAGCAATCTTATTCCAATCAAATAAATTCTGTTTTTCCTTGCTTTGTTGCTTCAAATTAATGTCTTAAAGCGTTCGAAGCAGTGGTCAGTACGAGAGTTAACTGCCTCGCCTATAAAAAGAGTTCTTTTTTCTACTTCTCCATTATTAAGTGTATGTCATATACAGAGAGAGACCCATATTGGAAAGACCATTCACCGCACATAAAAAGATATTAATATGTATTGTAAAGTAGCCCTGAAGAAGTAACACCACGTTTTTTGCTGCAACATTTCACTGAAACAAAAGACCTAATCGTCTCGTGCCTAATACACAGTCGTTGGGAAAAGACATACAGTACATAATGTGTTTATCAACTGTACTTTCGATTGTAGAATTTTATTATGTCCTTTCCAAAACATTATACGTCTCTTTCTATTACATTTTTAATTTTCTATTGTCAGCAAGAAAAGAATATAATTGTAGCGCTATCTCCACGAATTATCTCGCAAATGTTATCTATTATTAGGGATTACGTAATGAAACGTTTGTCAGAATATTCTGTGAATTCATTGTAACGCAGTGTTATCAATTGAAAGGAAATTGTCTTCATGAAGGGAAATTTGGATCTTAAATTTATTATGGGGGGCGCGGTGGCTCAGTGGTAGAGCGTTCACATCCGGTGCTTGGGGTTCGATCCCAGCTCGCGCCGTGTGGACCTTGTGGTGCACAAACACCGTGCTCGTGGGTTTTCTCGCGGTTCTCCCGTTTCTTCCCACTTTCTTCATTCCACCATTTTCACTCATCTCTCATCATCACCGTCTCCTTTAGCCTCGCCGACATAACCGTGGGACGTAAAACTTAATTTCATTTTTTCATTTTTTAAATTTATTATAAAGGGATGTCACACTAATCACTCTCTTCCATAAAATATCTACAAAAGAAATCTTATTACAGAACAATCTAAAGTGTGATGTCTGAAAAATAGCATATTACACAGCAGGAGGCACACACTAGAATTTTGTTGGAATGGGTCCAAGCTTTGAAAAAGGGGAGTCCAATACAGAAGGCCACTATGCCTATGTAGGATCGAACAGGTATTATTCTGCACGTGAAAAGACGATAAGTAATTGTAAAATACGAGGCGTATCCGGAAAGTAAGTACCATTTTGAAAAAAAAATATAGTGAACATATTTTTTAAAAAATATTGTCACAAGAAAGAGCATATCTTACACTACTTTTCCACATAGTTTCCACCGTTGTTGAGGCAGTTGTCGTAGCGGTAGATCAACTTATCTAGTCCTTCCTTATAGAACGATGCCGCCAGTGAGTTTGACACTATATGCCGCCAATGATGAGAACCATTGCTGCACAGCGAGTTTCACTTCGTCGGGAATTTGCCTGAAAGCGCTGTCATAGTGAAACGTCTGTTCTCACGGATTTTTTCATCGATTTTTCTCACCAAGTCATCGTTAACAACAGTAGGGCGACCACACAGAGAAAAATCCGTTCTCCGGACAGCTGTATATTGTACCAACGGTATCCTCTTGCTTACTATAGAAACCTGTACGAAGCATACGTTATCCGTATGCTACATAGGCACTGCCCTTAAATGTTACATGAAATCGCCGTTGCAGGATATCTGGCATCTAACAGTTTTCCCTATATCACATGCATATACTCGTGTTACCTTCGTCAGCTATACGTTATATACGTCCATTTGTATGTGAGATCCTGACCGCCTACATTGTTTCATAGAGAAAGTACGTATAGATGGAACACTTATACGGAAAGTATTATAGAACATGCGTTTTCAGTTATACGTCTGCTCTACGTTAAGTCCAAAAACTACAGGAATTACGCATGTAATCCATCTTTTTAAGTATGCCACCTACATTTTTTTTCTCAGTGCACTCCGCGGCTCGTCGTGGACATTAGTTCGACCTTCATTAAACATCCTTACCTACTTTCTCACCATTCCATCAGTCATTGCGTTTTCACCATAAACATTTTTAATTTGACGATAAATTTCTCCCGGTTTCACATTCTTTGCATTTAAAAATCGAATTACCGAACGAATCTCACAGTTGACGAGATCGTCAATTGTCTTAGACATTTTAAACTTGCACTGTAAACAGACAACACTACGCAAAGCAACCAAAATGGCGTAGTTGAGAGCAGACGAACAAAGACGACTAGCGCGCATGAGCGGAACACCTCTCGCAGCGCAGCAGTGGCGGGAATACGAAACAGTACTTTCTTCCCGGATACGCCTCGTACTTCTACCTATACTTTCAGGGAAAAAAGTATAACACTAGATTGTTTTTTGTAAGAAAGAATTCAGATCAAATTTTCATGCTACATCAATCATTTCGTTGTTAAACAACTATAGTTTTATTGAGAAAGGGTACAAATGTACAGTATGTTGAGTTAGAAAGTATTAGAGGAGGTCCGCATCTGGTGAACCCCTCACATGGCTGCGCTCCTGTTACACGGTAATTTAAAGTATATGCACAGAAACACAAATGCATATTTCACGAAGATCATAAAACTGTAATAAGAAAATTTTGAAATGTGATGCCTAAAAACACCATGCTACAGGGAAATTTAAAATGTGATAACTAAAAATAACATATTGGTGAGAAAATGGTTTTATAAATTTACTTATAACTTGACCAGTGTTCGAAGTGAAAAAAAAAGCAGAGGTGGTATCTTTTATTACAATTTTTACTCGACATACCGGCTATCTAAATGTTGAAATGCAGTGAGGCTATGTTGTCTAAAAGATCGCATTTCTATTTACTTAATGACTGTAAACCATTGTAGAGCTTCTCAGCAGTAACGCGGGAGAGGGGTTTATATGGAGAGACTTTGATCCCTTCTAACAACTTTCTGGGGGGGAAACCCTTATGTTGTATTATAGAGAATGATACACGAAAATGCTCAAAAACCGAATGAGGATATTAATAATTTCCTGCTGGAAAACTCCCGGTTTCCCACTCGACTGTGGGGTATTCCAAACATCCGGAAGGTCCGCTCCCACAGCAAACAACCCCAAAATCCGCCCATGCTCAAAATACTGCATTTATATTCACTAAGGCAAGACGATACAGACACATCTAAGAAAGAAAGAATTCAATATAGCACATCAAAATATACGCTAGAGAACTTCTTTGAAGACATCTGATTTTAAAAACAAAAGCTAGGAAAAAGATAAGAAAAATGTCGGTGTTATCAACTTAAAATTATTTTTACATAAGAAATAAAATCTTTTTACGTGCAAAGATATTCGTCAATTACTATGTATAAAAATGCAATTATTAAATTTATTTAGCATCTACTTTCCAGAGACGGTATGTCTTCATTACTGCAAAACCAGAGATGGTATGGCATACCACCGCATATCGTCTCACTTCGACCACTAAATTTGACCGTAACTACGCGTACCGTGCATATACTGTATCTTTACTATTTCAGCTTTGGCGTTTTAGTCACAATCAAACAATTAAATATTTAGGTTGCCGAACGAGTGTTCCAGTAAAGCTTATACAAAACATTTCTGCCACGTGGAGATGGTGATAATTACTTGAATTTTATTTTTTTTCTTTTTTTGGACAAATATTCAATCTACGTATGAGGGAACTTTTTAAAAAAAAAATTAACATAAGAGGGCCGTGGGTCACTGGTGCAGCACTTATCTCTGGTACGTGGGGTTTCTCGTTTAATCCCACCGTGTCCGCAGGTTTTCTCAGGGTACTCCCCACATTTTCATTCTACCAATTTCTCCATCATCATCATCATTGTCTTAATGATCGTCTTCCTTAACCTAAAAGGGTATACACGTGGGACGTTAAACTGAAAGATTTCATTTTATTCCTAATGTAACATAGGGCACCTTATCAATGTGGTCCACACGAATGATACAATTGTAAAAAAAAAAAAAAAAAATGTAAACTACGTATTTCCAACAATTTTCCTTTCTTTTCATTGTTTTGTATCTGTACTCATAACGAAATTGGATTCTGGCCAAGAACTTTTGATACACCCGGTGAAAAATTTTACAACTCCGTGGATATCAAGAAACTCTGCTGGAAAAAGGGAAGAGAGAGAGAAGAAAAAAGAAACGTATTCCATGATTGCGATTCAAGGAAAACGTTATAATAAGAGAACCCAGTTGGAAGATATTCTCTAGAGTTTCTTGTAAAATAGGAACTCTTTTTCCTTCTTTGAAAAGAATGACGAACTAGAGTCACTGTTCACAGTTTCCTCTTTCCAATCTTTCTTGGAAACAAATGACCTACAAACTTCATGCTAATTTATTCGTCGACCAAAATTCCAGTAAAATGTTTGTGGGCGTGTTTGTTATGACATATTTGTTACTTTAAGCTTAAAAAGATTAGCATCTCTATCACCCCAATTGTCATTAATTTAATGTTCAATTTTCTTTTTCTCATAGCCACACAAATTCGCACTCGGAGAACGTATGTTTATCTTTATACTCCATGTAGCAGAATCACAATGTACACCAGTGTGAAAAAGTTTGGTTTGTTACAAATGTACACAACGTGAAAATTAAAGTTTGAATTTGTGCATTTCCCCTCACCTTCAATTCCTCACTTAAAAACTTTAGTGAAATGAATGAGTATTTGAAAACAGAACATATTATATTTAAGTCCTTAAATTTGTCAAGTAAAATAAGCACTTGCATTAACAGCCCTTCGCGGGCTTTGAACTGCTTCGACGCCATCTGTTAGCGACCGACTAAACTAGATTTATCAAGTAGAAAGTCATTTAGTTTCATTTTACCGTTGTATTCCGAGGACAGATTAGTATTTTTGTATCCTGAGCATTATATTAACCCGCTAACCTCAACAGCAATGCAGGGTTGTCTATCAAGCAAGGATGATATCCATAATTTACTCCCATAGGAATACAGAAGGGGAACCGATTTTTCGTTGTCAATATCTTGGAATCAAAAGGATAAATTACGCTAGCCAACGAATTCGATTTCTAACTTTAAACCTTCTACATTTTGGCCAAAATTAATGGTGATCCACCATTTCTTTTTTTCTTTTCTTTCTTTTTTTTTTTTTTTTTTTTTTTGAAAAATGAAATGAAATGAAATCTTTGAGTTTTACGTCCCACGGTTATGCCGGGTAGGCTAAAGGAGACGGTGATTATGAGAAATGAATGAAATGGTGGAATGAAGAAAGTGGGAGGAAACGGGAGAACCCCGAGAAAACCCACGCACACGGTGTTTGTCCACCACAAAGTTCACTTGGCGGGAGCAGGGTTTGAACCCGAGACCCCATGCACCAGAGGTTTTTTTTTAGAAGGGGGAGGATTTTTTGTCTACCTTGCGGCCGCACAGACAGATAGTGTAAATATATACAGGGTGTTGATGAACTACACTGACAAACTGTAAGAGGTGATTCCTCACATCAAAATAAGAGAAAAAGTTCATATGGACCTGTGAGGAAAAGTGCACAGTTTCAGAGCTAGAGCTATCCAAAATCGCGAAAAGTCCAAATTTCAAGAGGCCCTATTTCGAATTCGAATGACTGTGGATGATGGTCCTTAAGGAAGTCATGCATACGCAGTCCAAAAACGCACATTTCATTAATGTTCAATGGGTGCACAGAGTATTCCCTGCAGGGTGAAATTCCGAGACATGCCATCAACCGAATTTTGAGATATGCTATGACTTTATGATTGGTCCAAAGTAGGCAAACGATAAGTCTTGATAGCAGTGAACACGGAATCCTTTGGCGCGATGTCGAAAGTGCTAAGGATCGTCATCAGCACGGTCTAACGTACTCGGTTAAACATATGCTGCGATGATTTCTTTCACGCTTATAAGTGAATAAAACGTGGAATATACCGTGACGAAATACATCGCATCACACGTTATTCGGAACACACAAAAACATGGAGCTGCCTGTTCCTAACACTTCCGACTTTCCTTCGAAGCATTGGATGGCCATTGTTGTCGAGGCTTACCTCCTGCCTACTTTGGACCCTCCTTGAAATCAGGGTATATCTGAAAAATCTATTGAGAGCATATCTCAGAATTACACCCTGTAGGGAATACCTTCTATACCTGTTGAAAATTGATGAAATATGCACTTATGGATTGTATATGGTGACTTCCTTTACGCTGATAAGGACCACCATCCACAGTTTCTCGAATTCGAAATAGGGCTTGTTGAAATTTAGCTTCTTCGCGATTTTGAACAGCCTTAGCTCTGAAACTACGCACTTTTCACAATAAGTCCATATTAACTTTTTCTCTTATTTTGATGTGAGGAATCACTTCTTACAGTTTGTCGGTATAGTTCATTAACACCCCGTATACAAAGAAGCTTTTGGTAATCCAAATTCCTTGAAACACTGACCATAAGCTCAATCTATATCAATCGCAACATAAAGAACTCTTGCGATCTGGATCAAATTTGGCATAAAAGTAGACCTTGACTTGCTTATTATGCACATGAAAATATTTTCGCGAGTGGGCCTTTGATTCCTGCGTTATGAGCTATGAAAGTTGGAGTATCAAATGTTTTCATAAATAAATAAATAAATAAAAATGAAAATATGCTAATTTCTATTTAGGACAAAAATCGGGGGCAGATAGATAGAACAACGCTCCTGAAACGTTAATTTCAGGACAAACCTTAAGTAAATGCAAGGCTGATACTTTTTTTTTCTGCAATCAGGAGACTTTCGTTAATTCTCAAAAGTGACAGTAACTGCATATCTTACAAGGACAATGAAACAAAACTTCAATAAACATACTGTATTATTATTATTATTATTATTATTATTATTATTATTATTATTATTATTATTATTATTATTATTATTATTATTATTATTATTATTATTATTATTATTATTATAGCTGTATCTCAGTTTAAGCCGATTTCATCTTATAATCTGACAGTCGTTTCTGGCAAGTGCACAATATTTGAAGAGTTATTTTTCTTCAAAGAATTTCCTAACCAGTAACAGGTGTCTACTCTTGAGAGTTTTTATTATAAATTTGTTAGGAGATGTTTTGCGTTTATCTGTTTGAGTTGTATCACAGTACTTTTAGGGACAATTGCTGTAGGTCTTATTGTAACTTTCTGATATTTCCATTATTTTTTGATTTCGCCTGCCAGGTCTTTATATTTGCTTATTTTCGTACTGAATGTTGTGCGTATGTTATGAGTCAATGATGCTGCTACATCTATGAGGGTTACTTCTTGGTCTAATTTACTGATAATAGTGATGTCGGGTCTATTTGCAGGTACCGTTTACATCTGTTCTGATTTCTCGCTCCCAGTATTATTTGTATTTATCATTTAAAAAGTATTGAACTTAGCAGGTATTTGTAGTATAGCTTGGTGACGGGATTAGTTTTATGTTATGTGCCAAAAACTGGTGGATGCTTTTTGTAACATTGCTGAGTCTTTTTTAGTGGAAGCCATTATACGGCATGAGCCTGTGATATGTTCAATTTTTTTCTGATGTGTCTGTATTTTCTGTATTTTTTATCCGGTATTTTTTGCTTCAACAAGTATTTACTGTAGTTTCGAGTTCGAATCACTCGGTCCTGGATGACCATGATAAGTCCTACTGTTTCAGAAGACCAATTTCCTTGAGCCAGGTAGTTCATTACTTTTATATCTGTGTTACTGTCCTCTAAATGATTCTTCAAGGTTCCGTGGAGTTCTTTTGATTTCCATTTGCTATGCTTTTGTTAATCTGATTCATAGTTTATTATTATTATTATTATTATTATTATTATTATTATTATTATTATTATTATTATTATTATTATTATTATTATTATTATTATTATTATTATAGCAGTAGTAATAGTACGCTTATCCGTCATCCCTTCTCTGATGCTTATTGCGCGAAATCCCGGATTCGATGCCTGGCGGGAGAGTATCGAATGCAGTATTGTGTTTCAGATACCACTTTTAAAGAACAAGTATCGCCCTATATAATCTTGGTGCTTGACAAAGCCCGTAAATACAAAACAAGCAAATCAAATCAAAACAGTGTTTTATGGAGACACAGAGCATCGTGGGGTCATTTACAAGAAATGTAATTCCGAGAGTAATGAACCCTGGTTAAGAAAGCATGAAATAATGGTGCAGAAAACAGATGTGCTGACCACACGTAATCTAGATTAGTGGTTTTCAACCGCTAGTCCGCGGATCAGTGCCAGTCCGCAAAATTGCTGTAACGTTTTCTACTTTACATGTCCAACATGTCTCTTTTCTTTCGCCGGTCCGCGAGTATCGAATGGTTGAAAACCATTTATCTAGATGAATGTTTGCCATTTAACTGGTCGTAGCTCTCTATGGGTTGTAGCACCATGCAGTTTTAGTTTAGCAACAGTAGTAGAAGACATGATGCGGGATATGATATAATAATAGTGAAAATCATCGAAAAATAATCCTGTCGGGACTTTGGCATTGGAATTCACAGAAGTCGGCTTAACATTACGCTAATATTAATTGTTGTAAGAAAGGGGAAAAAAAAAGTATTCTTGTTCTTGATTTTACATCATGTACAGCCTTGGTGTCAGCTACAAGGGCTTTTAGTTTGAACGCTAAGTAGCGTTTGAGTTTCGACGGGTAGATGACAAGACACAATTATATTTCTCATCAACTACCATATAATAAATAAACAAAAAGAAAAAGGTGGACTATAAGAAGCCTCCTCGTCCATAACTTTCCAGCTGCTACATTAATTCAATCAGCAGGTGCAGCTGACAGGTTTGTGACACTTCCAAGAAATCATCCCTGCATAATAATTCTAAGAAAAATGAATGCTAAGGTCAAAGTGATACGACATTTATCTGCAACAGATAAAGTCAGATAGTGTGCAATTGATGTCAGCTTATCATCATCAAGGAAATCGGCTCTCTTTTTGATAAAGAACGCATGATAAAACTCTTACGAAACTTCACCGTTTAAAGGGAGCAACAGTTAAATGCTACTATGTATTAAAGAGCTGGGACGTAACATTGGTCATGAATAATTTTATTATACATCTCTGATGTATCCAGGTTTTTAAAAATGTCACAATAGTTCAATGTAAAAGACAGATCTTAATGCAACTCTACCCATGGAAGCTATTTGGGCAGTGGCGGATTTAGAAAGTTTTCAAAAAATGGGTGGCAGCCAGAACCCACACTATGATAGGTATAGCATGAGTTTACTATAAACTTTCAAAAAATATGTATATAATAGCTTAAATTATTTTTGTCACTCAAAAAAACTGGAAGGCCTTGGCTCCCCCCGCTCCGGGCTAAATCCGCCACTGTAACATGGGGTATTAAAGTAGTAATTTATTATGTTAACAATCGAAAACTAACTCTATGGCCTATGGAATGCCGCGTTCACAAAAACTCTCCAGCAGAGTGTCTACTAAAATTCCAACATGAAATTTCGTGACATTTTCTTTACCAAATCATAAAATTGATACCGAGCGAAGTAGCTCCTTCCCAAATCCTTTCCATTGTTGTTGTTGTTGTTGTTAGATATCCAGTGTAAAATGGCCTCTGAGCTATATCTGGTGGTTGTTAAATAAATAAATAAATAAATTTCCTAACATTTTCAAGAGCGAATTTGGGTGCGAATTAGGCCGAATTTTCATCCATGCGATAGAAACGTAATTTGCTTGCGATTTGGTAGCGTCTAAAACAGGCCATAGACATTTTTGATGGTGAATTTTGACGTTTTATAGAACAAAATTTTCCAATCTGTACTTACATTTGTACAGTTTAAAAAAAAAAAATCGTGACCCAAAAGCTAAATTTCCTGACTTTTTCGTGACATTCGTGACCGATAGACACCCTGTCCAGTAACTTCTGTCCTTAGTAAACCATGATTCAGTTTCTCCTTTGTACTTCTATTTCTGCGAGATCCATCTTAATATTATTCTCCCATCTCCATTTAGGTCTTCATAATGGTCGTTTTCTGATTGGGCTTCCAGTAAAATCTCTGAAAGCGTTCCTACTTTCTTCCATTCTGGCTACATGACCTACCCAGCTGAGTATCCTAGACTTGATGACCCTAACAATATTTGGTAAACGGTATAAAATACACAGTTCCTCGCAGTGGCGGATCTGGAAGATAAAACATTGGGGGACCAGCAGGAACCCAGACTATAGTGGGTATATGAGTGCTATAGAAGTTTCGAACTTAACTGTCTCCAGATGGAAATTATGACTAGGTTGGACGTTGACACTGTGGTCCTTAAGTATTGTTTTACACATTGCATAACAGACAAATTGTTAGACACTCCCGGTTTTAGCGTTGATCGCTACAGAGTAGCAACTCCTTACTTAATTTTTTCCCGGATGGACGTATGGACAGAAAGGTTAAATATATTTTTTTAAAAAAAAGTTCTGGCACACCAAACTTTTTTAAAAAGGCAAAAACATACAAAACATTCAAGGGCAATAAAATATTTTAAATACTATGAACTATTTTTTTCTACGTTCACGTTTTACAATGTTACCTATTTTTTTTTATTAACGAAATTTTTTAATATGATGTGACCTGACAGATTTGGACGGTCGGATGGTTCAAAAAATGAAATATTTTAATTTAACGTCCCATGATTATGCCTGTTAAGCTACGGAAGACGGGTGATTAAGGCAAGTGAATGATAATGGAAGAATTCATGGAATGAAAATGTAAGAGGAAACAAGAGTACCCGAGAAAATCTGAGAACGATGTTGTCCACCACAAATCTACTTGATTTGGGAATAGAACTAGGGACCCCACTCACGAGAGGTAAGCTCTTTACCACTAAGCGTCCCATAGAACAACATAAGAAATTACACTGGCAACTGTACGACTTGTCTGTCGCGTGTTTGAATACTGCTTTGGGAGTGTGAATTGGGTATTGTCCTTTCACAATTCACTTCATTGTCATGAAGTCCTCATCGTGTCATGACTAGGTTGGACGTTGATACTGTGGTCCTTAAGTATTGTTTTACACATTGCATAACAGACAAATTGCAACTGAAACTATACTATACCTAATGTTTGAAAAATTTTCCATTAAAAGGCAACGTTTACTATAAACTTTTAAAAATCAATTACTTTTGCCACTCAAAGAACTCGGGTGTCTAGGACCCCCAGCCCTGAGCTGAATCTACCACTGCATGAAGTTTTCGTCATTCCTCATTCTCGTTCCTCTTGGGTCCGAACATTTGTTTCAATTTTACTCTCAAATACTTTCAGTCTGCGTTCTTTCCTCAGAGGAGGCGACCATGTTTTGCCAACATACAGCACAACAGGCATAGACCTAATTATGGTCTTATATATTTTAAGCTTCAAATTCCTCGACAGAATTCGTGATGACAGAAGATTTTGAACTCAATAATGACACAAATTCCCTGCTTCCAGTTGACATTTAATATGTTCGTGGATGAGTATGAGTTTGGTCTGTTAATATTGATCTTAGATCGAAAACTTCATAAGACGATAGTTAATATAATAAACTTACCTTAATACCGTATACTCATAAACCTTTCATCGGCTTCGTGACCCATGAACAGACGCGTTTAAATATCTTGTAATTCCATTAGGCCTACCGCTCCTGGCGACAAAACAGTTGCGCAACTATCTCGTCGCTGTCGCCTGCAGTCAGCAACTTCACGGAGACAAAACAGTTTTGTTGCCATACCCTCGCTCACTGGCGACGGCAAAAGAAAAGTTGCCGAGCATTTGATATCACAATTTACATAATCGGCAACCGGAACAGTTCACATAATCGCTATTTTCGGACATTAAAAAAAAACTACCGCCCATTCCAATGGTTAAATAAATAAATTTAAATAAACTTTCGAAGGTAGCGTCAACAGGGGCATTATTTCAGACTTCACTTGAGGGGGGCAAGAGCACCACCGACATAAGACTTTCACGTTTTGTACTAGTATATTAGTAGACAATTGATTAAAGTATATGTATTCCTCAAACTCTTGGGGAGCAATTGCACCTCCTGCCCCCCCCCCCCTAAATGACGTCCCTGAATGTCAGTGAGTGACAAAAATAACAGCATTGTGTAAGCTAATACGAACGGGAACAATTATTCGAATCAAAAGATAACAAGAATAACGACAATATAAAACGACTGGAAATAACTAACAGAACGAAACTAACAAAAGCGGCAATTCGACAACACTGTACAGTAACTGTACTCTCACTGTTCTACGTATAGCCATAAAATAAAAATTGGCTTTCTTCGTTCTTCCCGCGTATTCTTCACGTTTTAAAATCGGCCATTTTTATACAGTACAGTTTTTTTATTTTTTATAATTGAAATGGAAAGAAACTTGAAAATGATAATTTTATCTGTATTTTTTTCTAGTTGTGGGAAATTAATGAAAGTAGTAGCGTGTAGTATGACAGCGATATGTCATTATCAAAAAATGTACCTACGTGTGTTGTTTTTTCTTGGCTGGAAAGCTCATTCTAGTTTCTTATAACAGCGAAACACACTTCCTTCCATAATTTCTTCTTTATATAAATTTCTTCTTTAACGCTGAGCGTTTCTCTATTTCCTCAATTAATTTTTCATAGTCTTTATCACTAAAGACATGCTAGTCACTAATCAAAGAATGTATTAGTTTCCATTGCGAACACTTCTTTTCACGCGCTACACACGGAACGAACTGTTACGTGAAAAAAACTTGTAGAAAACATTTATTTTTTACCTTTCTATTTGGAGGTACCTCGGCAACTTTTCTGTCGCCGTCGCCTCAGTGAGCGGACTCCCATAAGACTCAATGCATTTTTAGATGTTGCGCAACTGTTCCGTCGCCGAGCTGTTGCCCTGCTTGGCGACACCTCGGCAACTTTTCTGTCGCTGTCGCCTCAGTGAGCGGACTCCCATAAGACTCAATGCATTTAGCCAGAGCAACAAGATAGTTGCCCGACAAAATGTTGCCAGTGAGCGGTAGGCCTTAGATTTAGTGCTCTCAAATTAGTATAAGAAATGCAATAAAAAAATATCTAAGCCTGGGTATTTTATCATTCGCGTGAGCGATAGTCCTAATTCCAAACCAATTGGTTGCTAGGGTGTTAATAAATAACCATCCAAGATGGCACTATGAATTGGAAGTCAGGGAGGATGCTTTTTATCGGAGAAATATTAATTGAGCTATACAAGCCTCTAGGTAATAAATCCATAATTACAGAGTTCGTGTATACGTGTAGTGCCCCTACTACTAATTCTCAACCTGTTCCTCTGTGGGCCGCGGTTGCTCATTGGTAGAGCATTCACCTCTGGTACTACATGGAGTCCCTGGTTTCATTCTAACTCGCACCAAGTGAACTTTGTAGTGAACTAATACCGTATGCCTGGGTTTCCTCGGGGTTTTTCCGTTTCCTCCTACTTCCTTCATTCCACCATGCCACTTATTTCCCACCATCACCGTCTCCTTTAGCCTAGCCGGCATAACCGTGGGACGTAGAACTGAAAGATTTCATTTCATTTTAACCTGTTCTTCTGTTCCGGATTGCAATCCCTTTTTGAGTCACAAGGAAAAAAACTGGAAATCCTACTCTTGCCTGTCTAGTTAAGTCGCCTCACCTAGCTATGTTATGGTAAATGAAGTAGAACTTTCGATGGAGTAGAACTTTCATTCGAGCAGAACACTCAGAGAGACAACTACCCTTCCTGCTAGCCTAGTTTCTAGTGTGCGCCCCTTTGGTGCATGGGATCTCGAGTTCGATTCCCGGTGGGAGAACATTGAACGCACTGGATCGGATTTCACCTTAAAATTGTAGGTCCACGTCTCACGTGGCTTCGATGCTGAAAAGAACGCCAAACTCCAATCAAACCAACAAAATCAGACAGACAAATAGACAATCAACTAACGAAATCAGGCAGACAGATAGATAATCAACGACCAAAATCAGACAGACAGATAGACAATCAACCAACGAAATCAGACAGACAGATAGACTATCAACTAACGAAATCAGGCAGACAGATAGATAATCAACGACCGAAATCAGACACACAGATAGACAATCAACCAACGAAATCAGACAGACAGATAGACAATCAACTAACGAAATCAGGCAGACAGATAGATAATCAACGACCAAAATCAGACAGACAGATAGACAATCAACCAAAGAAATCAGACAGACAGATAGACAATCTTCCAAATGAAGGAGGAAAGGTATTTTCTGAATGTTGTGCACTCGTAGGCGCTTGTTACAATTAATTTATTCTCCTCTTCGATCCAAGCTACGACTTTTAACAATCAGAAACCAACATCTTGGAGAAACATTGTATCATTGAATAGCGAATGCGTTAAGGAGAATACTCTTTTCCTTTCTTCCGTAATGGAGAAAGCTAAAAAAAAAAGTTCTGTTATACTCCCCTCCTTTCCATCTCCTTTTCGTTTAAAATATGCTGACAAAAGACTCTCGGCTTCTCCTGTAATTTAATTTAGCTTCACACAGAATTTGAAAAGAATATTCGACATCGAATAAATAAGAGGTTGTTTACATCAAACAAAGCACAAAAATTATATTTAAATAATAAAAATAATAAGACAGAGAGAACAGCTATTGTAGTAATAGTGAGATTTGAAAAAGAAAATGTCTGTCAATAAATTCTAGAAAGAAAAAAAGAAAGGCAAATAAATACGAGATAAACATCTCCATGAAATTAAATTTGTTTCAAACACACACACACTCTCATATATATATATATATATATAAAGGGCGAAAATTTCTAGGAATTTTGATGCTTTTTTTCATCACTTCTCAATTTTCCTTCCATCCGCTGTCTATTAAAGAAATGCGTTTTTCCAGGAATTTTCTCTCCCAATACTCTTTTTACAATAAAACGGAAGTACATTGACTGCCTTGACGTCAGCACCATCTATCGGTTCTATGAGGAACCAATTCCATTACAGCGCGCTTTTATGTTTAGTGAAGCATGTATGGATAGTATATAAGAATGGAACAAACAAAATAGATCAAGATGTATGTGGAGAAGCGGGAAGGGAGAGGAAGACTAGAGAAAAATCTCGATGATGAGAAGACGGATGGAGGGGAGAAAAAGGATGCTAACGATAAATTGATACTTATGACTTCAACAGAAGACTAATGGTGTCATGGCCCCTTTTTCAGAAAAGAACTGACGACGCCTTTGTACTAAATGAAGTACATGTATTAATAAGATGAAAGGAAAGGGAGGAAAAAAGCGTATGTAATAAGGAGGTAAAAAAAAAAAAAAAAAAAAAAGTTGATTTGACACCCACGAACCAAACCAAACACGAAAGCTCCTGCTGTGCTGATGAAGCTGCTGCTTGATGCTATGCACGGTTGATTATCCTCGATGAATATGAAACAAATTAACATGCATTCCATAAGCATCTCTTGTATATTTTACCCCTCGTTCTTGGAAAATTACGGAAGAAAGGGGGATAAAGAAAAGGATGTGTCGTTTTCTCGTTAGTTAAAATGAACATCGAGAAAGATACATCATTACAGTGATAGGCATCATTGTTGAAACATTTATGCTAAAGGTAAAAATAAAGACGTGCCATCCAAATCCAAAAAGAACTACGGAAATATATGGTTCCACACTTTCTTGATTTGGGCATGCACAGGACGTCATATATTCCGATTACACTTTCGCCACTTCAATCCCCATTCCTAGGACACATGTGGGGCTTCGGTGTCTCAGTGGTGCAGTGTTCACCTCTGGTTGATGGGGTCCCTGGTTCGATCCCAGCTCGCGCAAAATGAGCTTTGTAGTGGACAAATACTGTGTGTGAGGGTTTTCTCGGGATTCTCCCGTTCCCCCTCCACTTTCTTCATTCTACCATTTCCTCCATTTCTCAGCATCACCATCTCCTTTAGCCTAGCCGGCATAACCGTATGATATAAAACAAAGATTTTATTTTTATTTTCTAGGATATATGTTTTACAAAGACTGGCTGAACCGCTGGGAACGCATTATGACGTCAGAAACAAGAGAATTAAACTCACCCCAACAGGGAACCAAACCTGAGCAAGGATGATTTCTGAGGGTGACCCGTGAAAAAAATCAGTGTTGCCCACGAGGCAAGACGAGAAATTATTGAATTTCATGGGCAACAGTAGATCACCCAAATCTTATAAGTAACACTTCGCTCCTTTGAATCCTGAATGCTTGAATGCGACATATATCCTGAAAAAGACAGTCCAAATTAAGATGCACATGGATTTCCAGTATCAGTCAGGAGTGGGTTCGGGAGTTATGAGCCTGTAAAGTAAATATCAGTAATCCATAGGAAATACTACGTCTAGGCACTTTCCTGACGTCTCTTTCTGCTAACCTGAATATAATGTAACGTTATGAACAAAGACGCATCACAAGAATATGAATGTCCCAGGGAGATGCCAAGAACTTGGCTGGAATATGTATAGCAGTTACCTAAGGCAGCATATGGAAAAGGTGGTTAGTGTAAATGACCGCCGCCATTCAAAGAGCTAAAGGACACGAAAGATCTAGTCACAAAGTCGCTAAATTGACAATACAGCTTTGGATCTCATTTTAAGCAGCAGATCCCCTCTTATATAGTCTCGGGGTGCTGAAAAGGTGCGTTAACCAATGGCAAGTAACTTGAAAGCAAAATAAAACCAGTGGCGGATCGTGAGGGATTTGATATCAGCAAAAAATATTTTTTTACCGCTTCAAGCTAAAGAAAAAAAAAGCTATCTGATGTACTAACGGTTGTAGACAACAATTGAAACATTAGGTTTCGTTCTCTTCGTTTGAACCGATAAAAATATGCCGATGTGAAATCCCTCACGCTCCACCCCTGAATATAAACTGTCCGGTTTTGCGATCAGTCCTATTTACGACTTATGTCATTATCGTCCATGTACCGACCGACGTTGATTAACAGATTGATAACAATTATAGGCTACGGGGAAAAATCCGTTTCGAGACCAACTAATGACAATCAGTTTTTTGTACGAAATGTCTGAAAAGAATAAATCACTGAATCAGTTCTGGGATTCTTATTTCCTTTTACCGTGTAAAGAATTATTATAATTAATACAGAGAACAATTGACAAAAACTTCACTTGCCTCTGCATGTGGTTGTTACTTAATACTGTAGCTATTATTATTATTATTATTATTATTATTATTATTATTATTATTATTATTATTATTATTATTATTATTATTATTATTAAACACTTAATGCTTACTACTATTTTGCTATACAAAACTGGATGCAAAGTTTTGTATTAACCCATGTTCAGTAGCACCATGCAAGCACGTACCCAGAAGTTTTTGTTGGGAGAAATTGAATTAACATCTCTTTTAGCAGTGAGGCTATATGAGACGTTGATCTACTGATTAACGTAGAATCCGAACCAAATGAGCTCCCTCCGGGAATCGAAGCCGGGTCTCCCACAACAAAGGCGCGTATGCTAACCGCTTATCCACGAAGGTCTTTCGTTGGGAGGAGTCGAAGCTTTAGGGAAGGGTGGGGTTTAATACTACCAGCCACTAAGGCCTCTGACAAACATCTTGGCATTTCAGCTAAACGAATAAAACGCAAGCTCTGGCATGACGTTGCCAAGTGGTAAAGGGGTGTGGCTATGGCTAAGCAGACAAACTACAGCACGATCAGGTGACAGGGGATAGACGTGGATGTGTGCAAAATAAACGTGACAATACCGCTGGCCTCTCATTTGATAGCAGCATTTAAAGGGAACTTGGAGCGCCGCCTTCAAATGCCAAGATGTTTGTCACGCCGTTTAGTTCAAAGATATACTATTGAACGGGTCAATAGTAAATAGTACTATTGATGTACTATGTACTATTACTTACCATCTTTTCAGCACCTGAAAAGACAGTAAGTAATTGTAAAATATTTCCACCTATATTTTCAGAATAAAAATCAAAGAACTAGATTTTTTTTTCTAAGGAACGAGTAGATGAAATGTACGTAAGATCAAATTTTCATGCTACATCAATCATTTCCCTGTTAAACAAGTTTTTTTTTTCTGTAGTTTTATTGAGAAATGTATGTTGAGTTACGAAGTTTTTTTTGGGGGGGGGGGAGTCCGGACTCGGTGGACCCCCATCCGTAGGTGTGTCCCCCTGGTACAATAAGTGCTTTACATCCAGTAACAGTTACAAAGAGTACAAAATCTGACAACCAGTTGAGTGATTCCTGGTTCCCAAAAGTTTCATTTATAGAATCAGTCACCGTTTGGGTCGCAAACTGGACTATTTTCTCATAGCTGACAAACCATAGTTTGTTGTCAATCACAGGTGATCGCTAAACAAACTATAATTGAAATGGCCTCAAACTGAAATACACCACTAAATAAAACCAAGACAGTCACTTAATCCCTTCTCCACTATATCTATTTTAAACATAAAATCGTATTACGATACATATCAATGCTTCCAAAATTTATTCATGTGCTTCATTTGAGGTAATCTTTGTGTATAAAGACATAGCTGTTTGTTTGTCAGTTGCTTTCATTCAACTCAATTCAACAGGTGACGGTTCTCATATGTTAATGTACGCCTTCCTTTCATTTTTCTTTTTCCTGAGAGGACTGCTTCTGCATATGCAAATAACTTATACAATTAACCTGTATTATCATAACAGAAGTGGAGCAAAAGTGTTCGTTTCTATTGGCCCTCCAGCTAAATGAATGTGAATGAACACATTGGAGCCAGTATATAGGAGCCACGCTGTCTGTGGTGGCGCAAAACGTCTGCTCTACAATAAAGAAGCATCTGGCTGGCTGCCTTTGCTACAACCCTTCTCAAAATAGCAGGATGTGTTGTAATTTAGCATTTATTAGCTCCTATTAAAAAAAAAAGATTAAAAACACAGCAGTTGGAAGGTTTTTTCACCGCATTATCAAGTTTGAAATCTAGTTGTTTGTAAAACAATGTACAAACGTCAGGTTTCTTATAATTTAATTTTCTAAAATATTTGTATTTAATTATTACTGTATTTTGTTTGTATCTATGTAACTATTTCCTTTGTAAATTATTTTATTTGCATCATATGAATTAGTTCACTGTTAAACCAAATTATAATATTCAGAAGTAAGGTTGCCATATTATTCTACCTTTTATACCGGGAAACACCCATTTTTCAGATGTTACAAGTAGTCCAGACTCTACACGACACCGTTAGGATTGCGTGGGTCTCCGTTAGAAGATGACAAACAACAAAACCCATAATCTTCTACTTAACAATTCTTTTTCCTTTAAAACAGCACATAGTAGCCTACATCTGATATAATATATACCGTATATACAGGGCGCAAAATTTCGAAGTCAGACGCACTCGTCAATCCAAAAATGCTGGTCGCCGGTATCTCTCACGTACAAATTATGAGAGGTTCCCCCCTCCCCCCGTAGGCCTTTGGTTTGACAAAGAAAGAGATTCCATGTCCGTCGTGAAGACTTTACATTCCGTGTTTTCTCTCACTCTGTGACAATTATTTTCGTGCGGAACAGAAACTGTGCATCCCTGTGAGTTTATGCAGAAACCATTCCTACTGAACACTGGTCGCCGGCTCTAAATTTTTCACCGCCAATTGCGCCCTGTATATATATTACAGGACCGGATTTAGAAGGCTGCACCCTCCCTTCGTTCTGAATATACACTATCTAAAGTGAGGTGAGAAGCTAGCCCTGAAACTTGCAAATACTTTCCTAAAAATTTCATCTCATATTTTCGTTTCGGACTTGAAAACGGAAGTTTGCAAAAGCAATAGTTAAAAGTCAATTTTCTGAAGATTGAATGAAGGAAAAGGATTTACCGAGAACAGACAATTAGCATTTCCAGGAAAATTCCTAATTCACACTACAGAGGCCTATAGGCATTTAAAAAAAAAATAATTTAATTCAAATGTACTGGTAGTCATTGCTGCACCCCTCGTCAGAAAATCCTGAATAGATCTACTTCCGTACGAAGCACATTTTTTGTTTATTTTACTCAAGAGTCGGAGTTAGGGTGGTTAAAATGTATGCGGAAACATATGCAAGTTTCTTAGAACGCCTCTACGTATACAAGTTTCTCTGTATGCAACACTCATTACATTATGGTTGTGCGCGCTTGCGTAACGACAAAGGATAAATACCAGTGATTGACAAGGAAAAACATTTTTCGGTCTCTTTTTATTCGGATTCTGAATTACGACACAACGCCGGATACTTACAGCTAGTAAATAAACAGGTAATATATTATTATTGACAACAAACGATACATTTTAGCGTCATAAAAATTAGTTTTCTATAGTTTCTCAAAAACTACGTATGAGGATTTATACTTATCCGTATCATTTTGTTCAGCTAGATGTGATCTATGGATTTATATATCTTTGAACAATACAGTACATTACCGACTATGTGGGCTAATCAGGCCGGTAACCAGCCCAAAAATGTAGGGGAGGGGCCGGCTGAAGTTAGGGGAGCCCGATCCAACCACATTATAGTTCATCACCATGTTATAGTTAATTTGCAATACTACCGTGTGAACATTTTAGGGGGCCAGCAAAAATTTAGGGGTGCCCGGCCCCCCTAGGCCCCCTTGGATACGGGCCTGGTGCTAATGTGGCGGAAGATCAGGCCGCATTACAAAAAAGAAAAAAAGCCTGGTAAACCGGAAATGTAACTTCAATGCATAAAACACGAAATGATGTACACTGTGCATAGATACAATTTTAAAATAAACATCCGTGGCTTTTCTCGGGATACTCCCGTTATTTCCCACATTCTCATTCCACCAATTCTTCCATTATCATTCATTTGCCTTAATCATCGTCCCCCTTAGCCTAACGGGTATAACACCGTGGGGTGTTAAACTAAAAGATTTTAAAATAAACATAAAATTAACGTAAAATGTAGCCTTAGTTATCAAATAAATGATTTAAACTTGTTTTACTGTTCATTAATGAATGATTACACATAATGTCAAAAGATAGGCCTAAAAAGTGTTAAAACTTTCAGTTGATTTTAGTATAGCGTCCCTTTCAGCAGCGAGGCTATATGAGACGTGGACCTACTGATTAACGTGGAATCCGGACCACATGAGCTCTCGCCGGGAATCGAAGCCATGTCTCCCACGACAAAGGCGCGTACGCCAACCGCTTAGCCACGGAGGAGCTCACTAATGTGATTTGGCTATAATATTGGTGACGAACATCAGTTCTAATTACTCCGAGGGTTTTGTTGTTGTAGAGGTATGGAAAGCAGTCACTGTAAAGGCCTATAAAATTTGAAAGATATCTCCTACAAGAATTTCCGTCAAATTAAGTCAGTTTCGTAGAATACTACTATGTATAATGGGACTTTGAAGCAATGGTTGAAACTGAAATGTGAAACGTTTTAAAAGTCATTAAAGATAATACAGTAATAATAATAATAAAAATAAAACTGGGAGAAGGCGGTTACTTAGCACCGGTCCAAAGTAACCCCTTAGATAGAAAATTACTACTGCTGGTACCTCCTGCCTTCTAATTTTAGGTAATTTTCTTATATAGGTAGATGCTGGAATGAATTTCTTGTTGGAAAATAAATAACGAACAGTGGCGGATCCAGAAAAATAGTTTGAGAGGGGCTTCACTCAAAAAAGCTTTTTTTTTTTTAGAAATCACTAATTTGGGGGGGGGGAAGCTTGACGCTTATACGCATAGGAATGACTAACATTACATTTTTAAAAAAGAAAAAGAAATCATGCAATTTGGGTGGGCTACAGCCTCAAAGTCCCAAACCCCATATATAATCTAAGGTTACGTTTGGGATGATATTCTTGGATATGAAGTGCAACCAAAACAAATCAGTTCATTTTCTCTCTCTCTCTCTCTCTCTCTTCCTGAGTTGGCATTTTTGTGGGGCATAGGTCTATGCTAAACTATCAGAATGTGGTTCCTGCAGTGTTGGGTAAGTTACTTGTAAAATTGTAACGCGTTACAAGTTACTTTACTTTCTCTTAAAATGTAACGCGTTACTTGCCCACAAAAAGTAACTGTTACTTTACTTCGAGAGTAACGCGTTACTTTTAGGTCCGAAACTTTAAATATGTGGGAAAATATTACTTCAATTTTCCGTACTACTATTACTACCGCTATTATTATTATTATTATTATTATAACAACACTGTATAAAAAAAAGCATGAAAGATAGGCGGTTTGTATTTGAATACTAAAAAACTAGTTGATTGCCAACCTCGGTAGTCGTGAAGTCTAAGAGTCATAGACATTGTTCACGAGATTCTGAATTTGAGTTGAGGGTCTAGGTTGAGTACTCGAGCTCGAGCCAAACACTGTTAAAAGTTATAGGGCACTGGCAAAATATCTTCAACACTGCTCGGCCCGGGTTTAGAATTGTCAACGACTCGAGAAGCTCGGCTCACAGCCGAGCTGATCATTCACTATCGATCCGAACCGAGAAGGGAGCAGAGCCAACAGCTCACCCAACCGACTCGGCTAGAGCCCTCGGCTCAGTTGAGCAGAACTGAGCAGATAGCTCATCGCAAAGAAGCCAGCTTGAGTCGATGGTTCACCACAAGGAGCCGGCTCGAGCCATCTTCTCAGTTGAGCAGAGCGGAGCTGAGCTTGTTATTAAAAAAAATTCTTGTGATCTCGCTATCGAGACGAGACGAGATGCAAGCAGTGTCCCCTCTCGTGAGCAACACTGAAAGTATTCCATATTACTACTTGCTTACATTTCTTATGGCTTTCGCTTTCCAGTGTAATCAGGCCATGATTTCAAGACGAGTTAAAACGAACGAGCCACTTATCAAACTCGACTGGACTCGAAACTCGACGCGAAAAACTGAATCGTCTCGGAACCCGACTCGAGAATATTACCTTTTACTTGACTCGAAACTCGACTTGAATTTGAGTCGAGTCGAGTTTTATCTTGACTCGTGCAAATCCTCGTGCGTTAGAAAAAATGGTTGCTTATTATTATTCTGCTAAACTAATTATATAATAACAATGTGGTTAGGTAAAATTAAAAATACAGAATATAGAGAAACATTACACTACAACTAATAAAATGAACACATGAACTGGGAGTGAATCAAAACTTGTCAGAATCTCTAAAATCGATACATGCTTTTTAAAGCTAGTTTCAAACTCTATAATCAACGGGACTCGATGATAAGAAACTGATCTGAAAGAACTCCAATATTACATACCATCAGCAAACTATTTTCTAGTAATAAAGTAGACCTGCTCATCAGAACAGTTTATTCATATTAACCCCTTACTGTATATCGTTAATTATGGCACCCTAGTTGTTGATATTTCCCACCGGGGCACTTCAGACACTTTACTTTTAAATTCTGCCCACCATCATCCTCAGCTCTTAAGAAAAAAGTATTTTTTCAAATGTTCAAACGGTAAAATATTTTCGTTCTCCATCTTTGTAAAAACAACACCAATCAAAGTAAAATAGACTACAGGTATCATTGCACTTGTAGTTTACTCACTGAATGTATTGATTTGGAGCTGTCAAAATCTACGACAAAATCTTCCAGGTGCTTGTAAACAGTACACGTGATTTCCCTGAGGCTGTCCTCATCTTCCAAAAACAGCAAGTGGCATTACGAACTTATCTGTTTCTCTGTGTGTCGGTGGCGTCGGTCACTGACATACGTAGTTCATGCTCGATTGTTTCATTCTGAGGTGAGAAATTCACTTACAGGAAAGAAACATTTGTTTCCGAAAAAAAAAAAATACATATATTGTAGTTCCTCATCCGAATCCGAAATGTAACGCGAAAAAAGTAACGCAAACTAGGTACGTTACTTAAAAATTTGTAACGCGTTACCGTTACAGTTACTTTGGAAAAAATGTAACGCGTTACTAGGAAACGTTACTTAAAAAGTAACGCGTTACTTGCGTTACGTTACTTCCCAAGACTGGGTTCCTGTGCCGGTACATAATTTTCTATCGATACAAATATCGATAATTCATACTAACATGTAAGTACTGATACCGGTACCATCATTCTAATATCAATACTTGTAGACTGCATGCAGTTTTGTGTAGAAAGTGAAATGTATAAATGCTGGAGGAAAAACATTGCACAGAAACATTATGTTCGTATATTGAACATACTTTTTGTATGTTGTGCAAAGTATCTTCACCTATGGGGTTACTTTGCACCAAAGTTTATATTTCAATAACTACGGTCATACTGAATGTTTACTAGTATATTTGCACGAATATTTTCCTTATGTATATCTAGCTATTATATGTTTAAAATACAGTGTTCTAAATCATTACGTTTGTAAGTTACATGCGATTTTCTTTATAATTCCTTTAACCTGGTGCAAAGTAATCCCATCTTACGGTAATCGCAAGATGCCGCAGTGTGGCAGTCACTCACACTCCCAATAGCTCACACTCATGCTAGCAGTTGTCGCTACCTGTGTTGCCTCTCGCCTGACGCCACGAAATGTCGCTAGCATGCAGTCAATGTATAGACGAGCCGAAGGCTTTGGAGGATTATTTACTATAATAATAATAATAATAATAATAATAATAATAATAATAATAATAATAATAATAATAATAATAATAATAATAATAATAATAATATCTAATAATGTAACATCAGGAATGATATTAAATTTAACAAGTTTCGAAAACGATAAAAACACGGTTCACACTTATTTCGCAAGCACGAATTCCCGCTCTTCCAGGCTTTCCAGGTCATGATTCACAAATTTTCAGGTCTTATACTATAAAGCAAGAAAGCAACTATATTTTTCCCGAGTAAGGGGGTTCCTCATCCATTATGTATGAACATGTATATAATATGTGTAGGTAGAGAAGTTTTGCAAATTAAACTAACTCATTTTATAAAACAAGCCGAAGTGTCAAAAAGAGAAATTAAAAGTACAAAATCTGTAGTTAAAATTCCCTGACATTTCCAGATTTTTTTTTTTTTTTTTGAGTTTTTCATCAATTGCCTGACGTCTACAGAACTTTTCACAAGTTGAATTTCCTGACTTTTCCAGGTCTTCCAGATTTTGCAGGTCGGTATGAACTAGGGATGGGCAAAACCGTTTTTTTGTTAAAACAGGAAACCGGTTTCTAGAAAAACCGAAATCCGAAAAACCGACATTTCGGTTTTCTCCAAAATCGGTTCGGTTTTTCACCGAAACCGGGTTCGGTTTTTTCACATGCCCCGGTTTCGGTTTTATCCAAACCCGGTTCGGTTTTTCGCCAAAACCGGTTTCAGTTTTCTACAAAACCGGTTCGGTTTTCACCGAAACTGGTTTCGGTGAAAACTTTTGGAAAACACATAACTATTTCTGTGGAAACGGATTCGGTTTCTGGAGAACAACGAAACACTATTCTGGTCAGAAATAGAACAAATTTTGCAAGAACCGGAACCGGTTTTGGAGAAAACCGATAACCGGTTTCGGTGAAAAACCGAATCGGTTTTCGGAGAAAACTGAAACCGGGTTTTTTAAATTTTTCAAAAACCGGTTTCGATTTTTCTAAAACCTGAAAACCGGTTTTTGTACCCACCACGAGTATGAACTCTCAATAACCTTTCCATCATTTTCGCCAAAATGTTCAGAATGTCAAAAGTCTTTGGTTAAATTCCTATATGTGTATACGCAACAATAACAAACTATAGTTTCACATAGGCTACGTACCTCTTCGGATGTACTTATTCCCAGACAGATTTGGCATGTCTTGTAATACAGTTAGCTCATGGAAGCTGTTGTACCGTGCTTCCAAAACCACGCCTCCACAAAGTAGTATCCTTCTAACATCATGAAGAACCTTAGCACGAATTCCAAATAACAACGGACGATCACCTTCAAACATTTGTTGTATGTGAGTCATTTTTTTTTTCATTCTTATATATATAAATTTCTTTCTATTTTCATGAAAAAAGGATGAGAAAGTAATCCTTTCACTAGCTCTCTCTGATCTCAAGCATAAAGAAATTTCCCACCAGATTAAGTTTAGAAAATTATTTTCAACAAAGAAGAAAATGTTCTTTGTTAAAGAGTAATACATCTCTTATTTTTCAAAGAATTTAATTTAGATCTCACGTTTACAGGTGAAGCAAGATCTAACTGTCAATAAGCCAATTCTTAGAACGTTCTACCGTATTCCCAATTCCCCGTAGTTCAATAAAGTCACTCTGTATTTCTACAGCAAAAGAACTGGCCAAATAGAATTTCAGTAGCATTTCACTTTACAGTCTACTTTAGATAATTTACTCTGGTCGTCAGATGACTGACTTCCAGAGTCCAAAAATCCCGTTCAATCTCAATACCTGAGTTAGAACTGCACTGTGGTTACCCAGGGCGAATTTTAGTGAGGCTTTAGTCAAGTGAAGTTCAGCAGTGTTACTTCGCACGAGGGCTATTTGAAAAGTTTTCGGAATGATCCAAGGATATCACTAGTTTCAAACCGAGTATAGTCGAGAAACGTACAGATGTACTTCTTTCTAATATTCTCCGTTGAAATTTGGGCTCAATGTGTTGACCAAGCAATAACCAATGGCCATGGTTATCATAAGCTTGGGAATTGAACGAGACACTCGTTAAAATAGAACATTCGAAGAGGATTGGAGAGTCCACAATCGATACTTTTGTTGCAGAATCGAGTACCGATTCGATTCTCGAAAGTACTAGTCTGTCCACTCTAGAAATTATTTCGCGATTGTCAATAACCATCTTTTGGAACCAACATCTCCATACAGTGATAACAGTAGGCATTATTAAATCTTCAAATGATTTGCAGTAAATTACAGTTTATATACTAACAATAAGTAGTATCGCCAAACAGAAAGAAATATATTTCCTTAAAATCGGAACATCTGACAGTCTCCAATGAATCTCTCGAGACAGAGTACTCAAATCTGACGACAATTCAGGACATCCGAGACATACAGCAACCCTGAACCAATGAGATTCGAGTAAGATGGCGAAAAAGTAGCGCTGTCGTCGTTTTTCTCTTCACTCACAGGCATATATATATATATACATATTTTTTTTAAATATCACGCTATATGAAAATGTACAACTAGTTTCTCTAATTTAATTTAGCTTTCCTCACTGGTTTAGTTCGGTGGGAAAATATTAAAATTTGAGCGCATTATAGTGGTTCGAATTCCAGCTTAAACTGTTGATCCAAGTCTTATTTAGCCTCAGTGCTAAAAACAGACACAAAATTCAAATCTATCCAATCTGTTGTCGACAGGACCGGCTCTCCCACATGAACGACAAGTACATTTGCACGTGGTGGCAAAATCTGTCATAACTATATTATTTAAAATAAATATTTCTTGTTGGAAACATACTTCATGATCACGGTAGTTAAATTTAAATTTACGAAGCTGACTTTGTATTTGAATACTACACTCATAAATCATGTTTAGGAAGCATTAGTTTAAGGTCACATGGACAATGCTAAAGCAAATGGTCAAACAAATCCCAGCATGAATTGCTTGATTGCAGTCGAATACAAGGACTCAGTTCTCAAACAGTAGCGAACACCTGTTCCATTTAGTTAGTTATCACAGTTTTGATAAGAAAACTAGTCTTGTCTTTGTCATAAACAAGTTTTAAAATTTTTTAACAGATGTAGAAGGAAAATCAAGAAATAGAAAACATTGAACAATGACTCGTTCGCTACACCTATTTGTGATATCAGTGAATTACAAAATGACAAACATGCAAAAGTAAAGGGGGGAAAAAATAGGCTAGAAAGTGAAGTTTCACGTCTTCCAGAGCTAGATGTCCCTAAAATGAGTCAACCATGCTGCTGCTAATCGCTTTTTTTCTTTTTTTTTTTAAATCGCTTTCCGGGAAGGGTTAGCCTCCCGCTTAAAGACTGCCAAAAAGCAACCACTATCTGAAGCAGAGATAAACTGTGTTTTACTTTTGTGCTAGGCACGTTCTTCATGAAATACTATCCCATTTTATCAAATGCTGAAATTTTTATTTTGCCCCTTCTCTCAGATAAAATTTTCTACAAGAAAGTCTGTTGAGGATAGAATAGAGATGCACATCCTCAGCTGTGGTCGAACTGGGCTGGAATGAATTGGTATGACATGCCGCTTGTAAATTAAGATGCCAAAAATCATACTAGCTGTATTTGGAGCAATGACCAAGTGTACACTCTTCCATAATTGATACTGTATTATTTTCTTCTCAAGTCAACCATATTTTCATTGGATTGACGCTTTCCAATCTTCCCTATCCTGTGCCAGATTTTCATGCCCATGTACTTTTTGTATCCTACATCTTATACTATTGGTTTGACAGTTCTCCAATCTTCTCAATTCTGAGCCAAACTTTTCATTTTCTTTCCTACATGTTGTATTATTTATTTCACACAGCTTTCCAATCTTCCTAATTTGTAGCCAGACTTTTCATTTCCATGTACTTTTTCTATCCTACATCTTGCGTTATTGGTTTGACACAGCTTCCCCATCTTCCCTATTCTGAGCCAGATTTCTCATTTTCTTGTACTTTTTCTTACCTACATTTTGTCATTTGGTCCGTATATTTCAATCGCACTTTCACTTAGGTATTTCTTTCCTCTGCAATTCCTTCCATATTTAATAGGGAAATGGTACGAGAAAAGAGAAGTATACCGAAGAATTTCGAAAAGATGAGATACTGTATTAAGTCAATTAAATAAAGTAAGTTTTAATAAACAGTAGTTACCCACGAACACTTGATTTCTTTATCTTTTTTCTTTCTTTCTTTTTCACCAATATTTGCATACCCAGTGCAATAATTTTCTACCGTAGGTGCCAGTTCTGAAAACCAGGGGCCATAAAAATCCAATTTTATACGCAGGCCTAAATGTGTGGACCGTAAGTTTGCGGGAATCAATGCGACCTGATGCCCAAGATTTTTCGAGTTCTGAGCACACCGATAGTAGTTTATTTACAATTCAACTGCTGATTCTCATATCTTTTGTTCTGAAACTAAGTAGCTTATCAACTTAAAAGCTTTCCAAACTACTTATACTTACTTACTAACTCTCCCACAACTTCAATCCAGGCAACTTACCTATAAAAAGAAAGAGAAAAAAGACGTCTTAATAAGTTCAGTAATTATCATTTCACAATAACACAATAATCGTACTTTGAAAATGATACATAATAGTCGACATTATTAACCATATACAAAAACTGTAATCAGAGCCATATTTAACATTTCCCCCTCCTCAATATCAACAAATACCGGTGTAGGAAATTTGAAACAGTCAATTCAATAAACAATATTTAATAATATAAAAATACAATAATACACATAATACAATGTAAAATTCCTGTATCATATTCATATGCCTGTGCATAAGAAAATACCGACATTTCCAGAACTGAAGTAGGTATTAAAAAACATGGTAAGAGAAATTCCTTCTAAAAAACACAGCCCTGGGCCATGGCTCATATGTAAATACGGGCCTGACTGTAATACAGCCGTAGTACTAGAATCTTATATATAAAACTAAATGTTTGTGTGCCTGTTTGTCCAGTATAAAAAGCCACACTTTTGAATTGCCATACTTCCAAGTAATTTTATCCAAGAAACCATACTCTGGAAGAGACCGTAGGCTATATAGAAAATTTTGGTTCGTATCCTAAGGGGGAGGGCTTCAAAGGGGGAAGATGGTTTGAAAATTATGTTTAAAAAAAACAGTATCTCACGAATTCCGTATGTCAGGAAGAAGAACTCGGTATGCAAACTCATTTTTAAAAGAAGTTGGCTACACCTATGACTTATAATTTGGTAAAATACTACTATGTAGGAAGGAGTGAAACGTAAAAATAATCAAAACCGACCGATATTGGTGACGAATGCAGTTTTCGGAGTCGTTGAGATGAATAGTGGCACTTTCGATGCCACCTAAGTCAAAGTTCATTCTGTACAAAGTTGGGGAGAGGAGTGAAAAATAAAATGTCCAAAATGACCGAGTGTTGAATCCATAGTTTTCGGCTTCGTTAAGCTGGTTAGTGACAGTCCCAATGAGATTTAAACCCAAATTTAGTTAAGAGCATGTATGTCAGCCAATTTACGGATTGATATTCGGCGTTCCTTGTCCTATTTATTCTACATGGATCCTTATTTTCTGACAGAATAAAAACGACACGAAACTACAAAATTGACAAGTCGACAATCTTATTTCTCACCTTGACGATAAAAGCTTCTCTAGAATTGAGAAAAGACGAGAAAAAATCCTTCCAAACTATGGACGACACGAGACTTCTACATTTAGAAACCGAGACAAGAAAATCTTATTTTTTTTATATCGTGGGCAACGCTACTGTTGTGACTGGAAATTTTCAAAGGAACCATCCTGGTCCATAATAGGAGGATTTTACTGCTTAAACAAGTTCCTCAAAACAACATTTTGGCAATGCCACTAAAAGACCTACGTTAATTTTATATATATACGCTGTATATTGTACTAATAAATTGGCGTCTATCTAGTTTGTCGAAGACCATAAACAGTGAGGATAAATACGGTTCAACTTCTTGATCCTGTCCATCTGTTTCTTGGTATCGCATACTTAACTATTGATCTAATTCCGAAAGCATGCGATTCAATTTTGCGTGGGTGTATTCTGACCTATCGACGGGAACTAAAAACGAAATAACAAGGACGAGTGAAACGTAGCTATATTAGAAAGAGACGAGGAGAAAGGGAAGTAAGATTGTGTCGCGTGTTGTTATATTGCAAGCGGAAGAGACAGGGGATGCGTGCAGCTAAACTATTCTCTACCAACAAGACACGCAGTTTCAAACAGCAACTTACCCAAGTAAATTTTAATCCATTCAGTTATTTAATCTTGAATTGGAAAGAAACAGATCATTTTCATTTAGTTTCCCTGACAGATTCATTTGAAAAAAAAAGGGGGGGGGGAAGAAAGAAAAGAAATAGCAGAATATGGATTTGAAAGTTAGTCGCCCAACCTCGAGAGAAGCGACGCTAAGAGTTATTACGGGAAGTTTTTTTTTTTTTTTTTTTAATCATTTAAACAAATGAGCGGTTAATAAGGAAAGTTCATAATTGGCAGCATCATTACCACCGAACATTATACTGATAATGATTTAAAGATATCTCAGATGGGCATGGCACATCACTCACAACGAGAAATCATCATCCATCACCACAAATATTCTGCCATTACTGACAAGTCATCTGGTGCAAAGTAACAAGCTTAGAATTACCCAGAAAATGAGATAAAACAAATTTTTTGGGACGAGACAGAGCTCTTCTTGATGATTCTCTGCATTTGCAAGGACGCGGCAAAATTTTCTGATTTTAATACTTTCCATCAATCGTACTTTCCTTCGTGGCTCTCTACCCTTCTAGCGTTCTAAATATAGGTACCATGTGCTTCTTAATCTTTTATTCAAACCGGAAGTGACAGGAACCAAAGACTTCCGGTTTTAACGTTGATCGCTACAGAGTAGCAACTCCTTACTTATTTCTTTCCCGGATGGACGTACGGACAGAAAGGTTAAATATATTTTTTTTAAAAAAAGTTTTGGCACACCAAACTTTTTTAAAAAGGCAAAAATATACAAAACATTCAAGGGCAATAAAATATTTTAAAAACTATGAACTATTTTTTTTCTACGTTCACGTTTTACAATGTTACCTATTATTTTTATTAACGAAATTTTTTAATATGATGTGACCTGACAGATTTGCACGGTCGGATGGTTCAAAAAATGAAATGTTTTAATTTAACGTCCCACGATTATGTCTGTTAAGCTAAGGAAGACGGGTGATTAAGGCAAGTGAATGATAATGGAAGAATTCATGGAATGAAAATGTAAGAGGAAACAAGAGTACCCGAGAAAATCTGAGAACGATGTTGTCCACCACAAATCTACTTGATTTGGGAATAGAACTAGGGACCCCACTCACGAGAGGTAAGCTCTTTACCACTAAGCGCCCCATAGAATAACATAAGAAATTACACTGGCAACTGTACGACTTGTTTGTCGCGTGTTTGGATACTGCTTTGGGAGTGCGAATTGGGTATTGTCCTTTCATAATTCACTTCATCGTCATGAAGTCCTCATCGTGTCATTTAGCCCAAACGGCACAAACTCATAACGTAAAAATTCAAAAATACGAATATGATATATGATCTGGCAACGCTGATTAATTGATTTCTGTGCATTGTACATGTATGCCAACTATGCTCTGTGTAACAATATTAATCTGATTATCTTGACCATCAAACGCTTTTAGTTGGCCGTTGTAAATTTAATCATTCTACAAGAGACGAGAATAATATACCTGAATACCACTAACGACAAATATGTACTGTGAAACTAAATAGCTTTTCTATTTATTTACTTACGGGAGATCATTACGGTTGTTTAACGAAGAATCGTCAGCAGCAGTAGGTACTACTACTAGCATAAATGTTTTGTTGTTAATTTATCACCACTACTTGTAACATTCCAAACGTTAAAAAAAATTACCATACTCTTGTTATTACATTTGGGTTATTGTTATCTAAAAAGGACCTACAATGTATTACTGTATTGTCAACAGAAAATGTGAGTAAACCTGGCAGAATCCACATTTGGAAATCGAAAATTAACTACGTAGTTCTTCTGTAGTAAACGATTGTTCCCATAAAAATTTTCGTTTTTTCACGATTTGTACATAATTTCTACCATCATCATCATCATAAGTATTTTGGCATTCTTGGCAGGTCACTTGCTGCAATTGAGAAGCTTCATGCTCCACGGTCTTCCCTAACCTCTTCGTCTTCACGAACGATTTTCTGTTTTGATCATCCATCAAGTGTAGTCTCCTTCGTTCTCTCCCTCTCTTTCCTGCTACAATACCTCTAGCACGCCCCTCATGATACAGTTATTTCTTGTCCAATGTCCGAACCAGTTTCTCTTCCTCTTCTTAATAATATCTATAAATTATTCTTTTTCTCCCCCCGTACCATTTCTAACATCCTCTCATTCGTTTTCCGCTCGACTCAGTTAATTCGATCCATTCTTCTCTACACCACATTTCAAAAGCTACCAGTTGTTTTTTCAGCATTTTTGCGTAATGTTTTTGACCCATACAGAACAATACCTTACAAGAAGCATTTTATGAGTGTTTTTGTCAACTTTTTGTTCTAGAATCTACAAAATAGTATTTTCTTCCTCCTAAAAGCTTTTTTTCACCATTCCTATTCTTGATTTTATTTCATGTTCACATTTCATATCATTACTAATAATACTACTCAGGTATCGAAAACTAGTCACCTGTTTTATTTTCTTCCTTCTTACTTTTATATTTGACACCAATCCCTTCATTTCAATAATATCTACCAATTGTGTACATAATTTGTGCCAAAAATACAATGATACCGCAAACTTCACGTGGCAAAAGTCGTCTTCGGAAATCGAAAACAAACCATGTAGTTCATTTATTCACATAAAATCTTCATTTCACGATTTATAAACACTTTATAGCCAAAACAAAATGGTGGTGATAGTATAAGTGCAATATGAAGGGCTATCTTTTAAGTGCAGAAAGACCACCCACTTATAAACTAGGAAAAATTTAATTTAACAAGGAAATTTTTGTGTCGTTGATGGGAAAATTGTCCCAGAAAAATCTATGAACATTGATATAAGTCTACGAACAAGTGTTGAAAATTTGTCAAGCTGTATTCTTAATAATCCACGTAATTTCTGTGTAAAATACGGAGATCGATAGCGGTTGCTAAAAGAAGTTCGGAGCCAATTTCCCTTTATTAAAGCTCTTTCTCTCTGTCTGTCTCTTACCTTGTTTGATGAGAGCATCTTCGTGTTATGGTGTTGGCAGAACGTGCATCAGTGTGAGTATGCGGTCTTTTTGTTGTTGAAACTGCAGGGTTGGAGATAATTAACAAGGAAATGGGCTTCGTTCCCTGAATCTCATGATTGCCGCATCTCTTGTGAGTGCTTCATTATCCCTTGGGAGAACCTTGTCTTTGGCGACCAACAACTACTCATTCGCTTTTGCTACCTGTCTTCTCTCCTGTGCTTGTCTTCGTTGGAGGGTACATTTCTACTACATTTCTCTCTTCATCCGCTTTTATCTTTTTACAGGAAGCATGGTTCTTTAACCAATATAATGAAGAAACAATTAATTGTTGTTCTGTAGCCTGCTTGCAAGCATATAAGTTCTTGTATTAACTCAAAGTTTTCATAGAAAACATTACTATTTCTCAGGACTACAAAACAGAGGCGTAGCACGAGAAAATGGCGCCTCTGCGAACAAAATAAAGTGCATGTGCCCTAGTTTACATTGGGGCTTCGCGTAACGTAGTCGCTAACGTTCACTTCTTTGGTACAAGCAGTCCTAGGGATGGGCAAAACCGGTTTTTATAAAAACCGAAACCCGAAAAACCGACATTTCGGTTTTCTCCAAAACCGTTTCGGTTTTCACCGAAACTGGTTTCGGTGAAAACTTTTTGAAAACACATAAAACTATTTCTGTGGAAATGGATTCGGTTTCCGGAGAACAACGAAACACCATTCTGGTCAGAAATAGAACAAATTTTGAAAAAAGAAACCGGAATCGGTTTTGAAGAAAACCGAAACCGGATCAGATGAAAACCGATAACCGGTCTCGGTTTTTCTAAAAACCGAAAAACCGGTTTTTGTGCCCACCACTAAGGAGTTCTGGGTTGGATTCCCGGTGAATATTCGGTCCAAAAAGTGTAAAAGTTTTTTTTTTCAGACCAGCCATCCTGAGTAAGGTTTTTCTGGGTTTTCCTCATTCGACCAGCTAAATGCCGAGATGGTACCTAATATACAGGTTCCAGGCCGCTTCCTTCCCTTTCCTTGGATAGGGTGATCCCTTATACGTGCAGAGATGGCATGGGTAAATGAAAACTTCTGGCTTTCGACCCACTGACACCTCTGGACCCGCGAACCACCGTGACCCACTCTGACCCACCACCCACCAAAACTCATCATCAATTCTGACCCATGATTTGCGCCCTCTTCTCAACTGGCTAAAGAGTTTGCACTTGTAATAAAACAAGGCTGTGGCATTATCACTAATCGGAGTTTGAATTTCTACGTTCAATCGCTCACGCACAGCTCTGTTACATGCATACCGATGGTTCTGACCTTCACGACATAAAATAGTAAAGTGTTTGTCAAGGGCCTATTATTATTTCCTTGTTGAATTACAAATACTTTTCAGTAGAAAATAAGATACAATTTGAGTCTTAAACCAGGATAAAGCAGGCCAACGTAAAAAAAAAAAAAAAAAAAAAAGTAAAATTCGACTGTCTCGAAAGCCAAGTAGTAAGTCCTATTGCTATTATTACAATTACAAATACCAATATTCAAAAGTGCCTGAAGTTCTTTTTTTTTTTCGGTTTGAAATACTCATCTCAGGTAAGTATATGGAAACAAATGAAAAGGAAGAAAAAATGGAGGCCTTGAAAGTAAATCGTAGACAAATTCACGAGTGTTCAGAAAAATATTGTCTACAATGCACGGAGCAGAGTGGGTCGGTGGGTCACAGTGGGTTGCTGTTAGTCACGTCCTGTTGAGCCACGATCTACTCACAAATCTTGACCCACTTGACGCACGACCCACTAACCCACTCCATTTCTGCATATGTGACGGGTTAACATGGCCATCGAAGCCGAAAGCCAAGAAATCCAATTCCTAAGTCTAATTTCCTAGTATAAACACTATACAGGGCTAGCATAAATGATTCATCCATTTTGAAAAGGCTATATTCTTTAACGTGTTACACGTATTCACATGAAAGATTTATGAAAAGAACCACTGATAAGTTCATGTATTTTCCTTGTCAGTAAACTTATGGAATAAAGGGGCCGCGGTGGCTAGGTGGTAGCCGGTGGGTGTAGCCGAGCGGTCTAAGGCGTTAGGCTGATGATCGTGAGGTGAAGCCCATTAGGGGTGCGAGTCCCTCTGAAGAGCAAGACTGGAATTTTAACTGTCTTCGATGTTTTCGTGTTCGTGTCCCTGTCGTGTCTAGTAGTCCTGGGAAGTGGTTAAAATAGGAAAAAAATAGTCAAGAAGTTTTTTTTTTTTTTTTTTTTTTTTTTTTTTTTTTTTTTTTAAGTGGTAGAGCAGGGTGTCTACTAAACTTCCAAAAGGAAATTTCGTGACCATTTCTTTACCAAATCATAAAATTTCCTAATAATTTGTGTGCGAATTAGGCCGAATTTTCATCCATGCGATAGAAACGTACTTTGCTTGGGATTTGGTAGCGTCTAAAGCCGACCATAGACATTTTTGATGATGAACTTTGACGTTTTATAGAACAAAATTTTCCAATCTGTACTTACATTTGCTCAGTTAAAAACAATCGCGACCCAAAATCTAAATTTCGTGACTTTTTCGTGACTTTTATGACCATTTTCTGATTTCGTGACATTCGTGACTTTCGTAACCGATAGACACCCTGTAGAGCGTTCGCCTCCGGTGCTTAGGGTCCCGGGTTCGAGCCCAGCTTCCACCACGTGAATTTTGTGGTAGACAAGCACCGTGTGCGTGGGTTTCCTCGGGGTTCTCCCGTTTCCTCTACTTTCTCCATTCCACCATTTTCATTCATTACTCATCATCATCGTCTCCTTTAAGCTAGCCGGCATAAGCCTGGGACGTAAAACTCAAATATTTCATTTCATTTTTTTATGGAATCAAAATAAACAAAAATGATTATCAGATGCTTGAGTGTTTTCCAGATTCACTGTGTAAACCTGATCACTAGATATGAAAATTCTATGGAATACCTATCTCTTTACTGTCAAAAATAGATTGCCTAAATTTAGGACCTATTGCCATGTACAAATAATAATAATAATAATAATAATAATAATAATAATAATAATAATAATAATAATAATAACAACAATAATAATAATAATAATAATAATAATAATTTTGGATCTCTTCTTGTCATTTCTGCTCTTAAGATGATGATGATTATTATTATTATTATTATTATTATTATTATTATTATTATTATTATTATTATTATTATTATTATTATTATTATTATTATTATTTAATGTTGTCTTCTTAAAATAACATTATAATCACCTTATTCTTTTGAGAAGATGAGGAGCAGTATTCTTTGCCTCAGTTAATTATCTTTCCCGCTTTTAGCAGACAGATGGCTGTGATATCAGAAATTCATCTTTGAAACTCGCTTCTTCTACTTTGGCAACAGAAAGGGTAGAAGGGATAAAGATGGAGATGATGAAGTTGGTTGGCTGACGAAGAAGAAAAGAAAAGAGAAGCAGAAACTGAAGGAGAAAGAAAAGTGGATGAAGCCAGCAATCTCCGGACGATTTCCAGGAACAGCTATTGCGCTGCAGAGGCTGGTTCTGAGGTTTTCAGAGCTTGAGAGCAAGTTGGTCACCCGCTCCTATTCAACATTATACACTCAACTCAGTGTTTTGCAGCATCCTGCAGAGAATCTCTCGTCCCTTACCTTCCCCGCACTTCAGAACTGTTCGTCAAGTGAGGCTTGTAAGAATTCAACATTTTCGCTTCTTTTGCAACTCTTAATTTAGAATCGGGATTTTGAAAAATAAAATTTTTGCAATTATCTTTTCTTTTTTAACCTAAGCTTAACGTATACTGTTAAATAAATACTAGCTGAACCTGCGTACTCTACACGGCGCATCATTCATATATGAACATGAATCTCGTTGTCATTCCTCACAACATGTGTACATGTCCCTTTACAGACACAAGTGAAAAACGTCTTGATAAAAATTGGCAAGGGGTACCATAAAGGGGAGATTATTTTCGATTATTTTTTCAATATCTCTCACCGTTTGCAAGATTTGAGCCTACTTCCGGCTGGAGTTTCTAATTCATGTATGATCAGTGTTTTCGTGCATGCAGTATGTAATAAGCAAATACATTACATACACAATTAATTATAGTGTCAATGATTGAGGCGCCTAATATTAAAATTCGCTACATCCATTTCGGTTAGTTTCGAGTAATCTCGCGAAACGTCCAGTGAAGCTCCAATACATGCGTACAAAGTCCCATATTTGAACTAGTTTTTTAGTATAAAATATTAAGCTTTTAAACAAAATTCTGTTTCCTTGGAATTCCTTTAGATCATACATATAACAAGCGATATATAATTCAATTTCGGTAAAAAAAAAAAAAAAAAAAATGGATTTGGGAGTTTTCGACACTGGGTGTCTCATATATGGTGTTCACTGGGTAAAACACTCCAAACCCAGTATCTTACATTGGAGAAATCGCTATCCTTCGTTTTTCATTGTGATTTGGGTACGAAATAAACGCCTGAGAGATATACAACCCTTATATACAAGTATATGGCGTTGGAAGGTATAACTCGTAGGATGATGCTTTACTTTTTTAAAAAAAAATAATCAACACTTCCACTGTACTACTAAAAAAATGTAATAAAGGTATAACAGCCATGTTTTTTTTTTAAATATATCCAATTAGAACTGGACAATCTACACAAAATTTGGAATCGACCAGAGAAAACGACACGTTTCTAGCACTTGTTGTTTTCAAGATCTCATTGTCGAAAGGACTAGAGACAAACATATGAACTTTTCTTGACCACAAATATATAAACCTAGCATTTTAATACAGCCTACATACTGCCTCACTTTCTACATATATATATATATATATATATATATATATATATATATATATATATATATATATATATATATATATATATATATATATATATATGTGTGTGTGTGTGTGTGTGTGTTCTTCATTGTCTTTAAAGTTATTTACTAAATTTAAATAGTAAAAGGTGAGTTTTGCCAAGACTCAAAATGTATAATCACCACCTCAATTCATTAAAAAAACATTTTTTCGAAACAGTACTACATGCACAATGTTCTTAATAATAATAATAATAATAATAATAATAATAATAATAATAATAATAATAATAATAATAATAATAATAATAATAATAATAATTCTACAATATTAACACTGCATAGGAAACAACTTCACAGACGAGACATACACTAATTCATAGATCTCACTCAGCTGAACAAATGATTTGGTAAGTGTACATCCTCATGCGCACTTTTCGAGAAAATTCACATTTTTTCGTTAACTTAAAAGTTGACGCTGTACGACCACTATGTGAGCTATATTGTGCAAAGATGAGGCGTGTATTAATCAATACATGAGATCGAGTTAAAGCAAATGACGTTTGCGTATAAATTATCATGCGTAGTTTCTGAGGAAATCGAATTTTTATCACGCTAAAAAGTGCATTGTTGGTTGCCAATAATAAGTCTCTATTCTGCTGAAATAGATTATTGTTTCTGAATAAGTAAAATGCATTGTTACATAGCAGATTGTACAATCCATTGTTATTCGCTTTTTCCTATTGGAGACAAACTTTAATTAATAACAATCCTCCCAACCGAATAGTTAGAGGCTGTGTATTTCGTATGTGGTTTCCGGATCAATTCCCGATGGAGGTATTTTTATCCTAGTTGTCACAGCGTCGTGAAAAACGTAAACTCCAGTCTAGAAATCCATAGATAACGTCGATTAGGATCAACATCTGCCGACCGCACATCACCCAGCAAAAATGTCATTTGGCACAGCTTTGAGTTCAACTTAGTTCAGTATTATTGACCATGACTACGAAAGTTTAAAAAAAGTACTTAAAATGCGACTCATATATATATATATATATTAATATTTCCTTGGAAGAGGATGAAATATTTATAAAATATTACCGAAAGTGACGTTCAAACAACCATTTGACAGCAATGTTTAGATTAGACACAATATAAACAACTTAGTTTTAAAATTCTGCAAGGGAAAAGTGTTCAGCTATGTTGTTCTTTTTACAAAGGCCAACCGGTGTTGCAAAACATAAATTCCAGGAACACAATATGAGATCAGAACACAATGGCAGCAAGAAGACGTCTTTCCACTGAAAGGTGCTGAATATGCAGGAACCACACACACCACCATCTCAGCATAGAACCGGTACAGGCACAGACAGGTGTATGCTTACGACATGGCTTAGTAAGTATCTCAAACGGGAATCTGCTCTCACAGAGTTTGTTTTGTTATGAAAGCCCCATATTAACATCCTGTCTTAATCTAAAACAAAAATATGCATGCTACTGCTTGTTCTACATATTTATGTTAATGTCTGAATATATCTAGTGAGAGTGTCAATTAATAAGGGAAGCACCGCGAGAGCTTAATAATAAATCCTTGCAGTAGAGTAAGACCAGCTAGACCGCGTACATTCAATATGTAATACATAGTCACAACATCCAACGCCAAGCCCCATTTGTTTGAGTTTTTAGTTTCCCGATATGTTATTTCAATAATGACTCAAGCAAGTGTTTGTTATTAGAATAGGGTGACCAGATTCAGACAAGCGAAAAGTAAGACACAAGTATAATAGTATTTGATAGTTTACTCACGCACGTAGCCAAGGGGGGGGGGGTCGGACCGCCCACCCCTTCGAGACCAGAAATGAAAAAAAAATAAGGAAGGAAGAAACAAAATGAAATAAGAAAAAGAAGGATCAGCGTTAAAATTAAGAAACTACAGGAAGCTTTTGGTTACTCTTTCTTATGAGAAGATTTGTATAGTACAGTAGGACGTCGATAATCCGAACGTCAAAAATCCGAACTAGCTCCGAAAATTCCTAGAAGCTTTTTACATTTTGTCTTAGTGCTAGCGATAAACAAACAATAGGGTTGTCCGTCGGCGCTGTGTGAAATCAGTGTTTTTACTAAAGCTCATTAATATGTAATTATCATACATATTTTTATTTTTATTTTCCCTTAGGATTAAACAGGTTAAGTTTTAAGTGTGAGTTACAAGAAAGAACGGTGTAATTTCTTGTACGAACAGGTTCTTCAGAAACATTAAAAGAAAGTAGCCTTACGTACGGTATTGTAATTACTGTATGTACTATATAACCACTGTATCGATAAAAGAGCATACCGTACAGTATATTTAAGTCTAAATAGCATTTTCTTGGTTATTTTAGAAAATCCGAACAATATGAAAATCCAAATAACTTGTGGTTCCAATTAGCTCGGATTTTCGACTTCTTACTGTACTTGCAATACATGGTGGCGAGGTGAGAGAGATATCCTGGAAGAGTCAGGGAATTTGAAATTTCTAGAAAAGTTACGGAATTCTCAAAATTTCTGCTACTAGTCAGGGAGATTTCAAGCTTCCGAAAGCATAGTGCCGTTGTGTAACAGCGTGGACATTTTTTAACGTAATTTTTCTTCATCGCATCCTTGCAGTATCAAACATGTTATTTCACAATTTTCTACTGCTTTTTTAACCTGTCATTTGGAACCGACAGTAGTTGACGGAATAATAAAAACACAAATTTATGTGTTAAGAAATTTCTGTTAGCATTTGATTCAACAGAGAAAGGAACGCAGGTATTGTAAAATATTTTGCAAGACATTATTGAGTATGCACCTTTTATAATAGTGAATATGTACTTTTTATAATAGATGAGGTCACAATGAAAGGAAAATTGTTATATTTGAATAGAGGAAAGGCGTAAATATTGTAAAATCTTTTTCAATACTTTTTTTTTTATTCTTTTACTCGAGATTTCTTCATAGTTTGTTATTAAAATACTTACCAACATATCCTCATTTTATTGTCCTAACAAACCAATATATGTTGATAGTAAAGTAGTTTAGATTGGTGGAGCTCCTGGGCCTTCAGTATTTCATGTCACGCCCCCCCCCCCCCTCCCTCTCTGTTAAGAAATCCGGACTAAACGAACCAATATATGTTCCAGTAAAATAGTCTAGAATGATCGAGCCCCTGGTGTGATGACCACAGTATTTCATGTCTCAGACCCCCCCCCCCCCTTCACGGCTCCCCTACGTGCTTGGTTCACTACGTACTGCAATACACACGTACTCATTTCATTAAACGTTAAACTTAAGTTAATTATTCATTTTTCTTAAAAAGAAAAGTACCGAACAAAAGTATTGAAGGGTTTCAACACAACTGCAAATGCTTTAATGAATGACAAAGTGGTTTATATTTTTAAACGTACAGCGAAACTCCGTGTTGGGCTAAAGATTTTTTTTAATCGATTTTCGGAATGTGGTATTATTTTAAGGAATGAGAGAAAATTTAGGCCTACTTGAGGGAACTTCTACTTAACTTGTTTAGCATCATTGTCATAAGTTTAAGAAGGAAACGTTTCCTACTTTAACGATATCTCAACAAGCCCTTCTCAGTAAAACCAATGTATTGTAAAACAATGGTTTGTTGATTGCTTTTCCCTAATCGTTTGAGGAGTGCTATAAAAAAAAAGGGAAAAAAAGCAGTTGATTATTCACGAAGAAAAGTGCCTGTGATTCCAAATGTTGTGAGTAAAGAATGAAATATTACGATATTGGAAATAAGTTAAATCAGGACATTTTAAAAAAAGGACATTTCTCGATTTTCTAGGCGTCTTCGCCACACGCAAAACAACTCTCTGAAAAACACTACTGTACAGCGAAAATCAGTACGTCTGGTCACCCTATATTAATGATTAGAGTGACGTTTTATTATTGGAATAAGGGTTTATGCGACTGTTTGTTATTGGACTAATGATCCAATCAATTGTTTGTGATTCGAATAATGATTAGATCAACTGTTTGTTATTCGAATAATGGTTAGAGCAAATAAAACTAGTGTTGTTCGAAAAATTATAAAAATTCAGAGTGTGGCTTACATATGCGAATAATAAGAAATACGTATACTCGACAACACGAATACTTGGCACATAGTGTACTTGAAAACATGAGTCATCATTGTTATTGGGTAAATATTGCCTGCCATTCAATTACTTGAGATCAGCTAGTATGGGTGTTGATTCTTTAAGGAGAATATGATTTAAATTTTCCTTTTTAATGTGTTTTCATTTCCAACTGTTTATATACAGAAAAACTTCCCGGTTAAGTGCGTCGACTTATACACACAGTTATTTTTTCTGAATTTACAGGGGTAGGAAATCAAAGAAGCGGCTTGTACACGAGTGCGAATTACAGTATATATCCGAAAGTCTGGCACAAAATAGGTTTCGCTATTGCGGCTTTATTTTTATTTTTAAGCAACAGAGATAATAATTCAACATTTTTAAGGAAATGTTATTTATTGTTCATCAATAAGGCAATATATATATATATATAACCTTTATGTTAAAAATGTAGTTGTGATTCTCTGCAAGGTATACTGCTGTGCGGCTTTTACAACGATATTTGTCTTAACAAAGAACAAAAGACGTTTTTGGTCCAGAACGTCGTCTTATCTCCCACGATTTGTTATGAAAGGTCGTTTCGTACTTGTTTTTTACATAGAGACAAGAGAATTTGCAGATCATTAATCTATTTTTAAAAAAAAGAAAGAAAGAAGAGAAGATAAGGAAAGGAAAGAAAGAGAAATATGAAAATTCAGAAAATGAAGATTTATGGAGCAGTTACCAGCAATAAAAAGGAAAAAAAATAGCACACTGCTTTACATCCCTATGAAACCGTTCATTTGAAGGAGACGCCCGAAAAATAAATTACAATTAGAAAAAGAAAAAGATAAAAAACGAAGATGAATAGTATGACAGAGATAAATGAAAGGTAAGATCAAGAGTTGCGGAATGCGCAAAGAAATTCTATAAAATGACAGCTCAAAGGAGATTAAATGACAGGAAATGAATGAACTATTGACAACACCTTTAAAACCTTCAACATAAGAATAATGTTTATGGATAACAAACTGCCTCTCAGCCCATCATAAGTACAATGACACAGTACCTCTCAGGCTAGTTATTACATATCCAGCACCATTTATTTCCTTTAAGTAACGCTCTATAAAATGTTAAATACTATCATGCTTTGATTTTAAATTGTTAAAATGTTATAAATTACTTGACGAAGGCAAACAGAACGGTTAATTCAATTAAATTTGTTAAAATAGTCTCGGTTCGACTTCCAGTACATGGCTCAAAATATTAGTATTTTAAGCTAAGGATATCATACGTCAGCATCTATGTGGTTATGTTTACATTTTGGGAGTAAAAATTTCCGAAATATCCTGACTTGTCTACATTTTCTAAACTAAAGTGTATTACGAATCCAATTTCAGACATTTCGCACGAAAAGATGTGCTTGGCTATTTGTATTAAAAGAAAAAAAAAGAATTATTAAAAAAAAAAATCAGATCTGAAAAATATGAATAGACAAAATCATGTCTTGTTTAATCACTTTTCATATATTTCAATATATTTTTCATGTTTTGAAAACCAACTTGAAAGTGAAAGACAAATCTTACCATTCTTGCATTGAAAGTTAATGTTTATATAATAAGTTTAGCCAGACGTGTCACTCTTCAGAACACGGTAATGCTATATTAATCTATTAATACATCATACGGTATTGCAAGGCACGATATTTCATGTCTAAATCCAGTAATAGATCAGAGATTTTCGTTGCACTTTTTTCGAAGGCCACATGTTTACTGCCAAACTAAAATATCTGTTCACAAATGGCAACCTAGAGATCAGAAATTTCGTACCTTGTGCGGGTACAGGGATCACTCGAAACGAATACAACCTGCCTATTGGTCCAACTGACAGCAAGTCCCGAGTTCGATTCCTAATGGAACCTACATTACAATGATTCATATCTCACTTGAATCTGCACGTAATTCTAATTGGTCTCGCAGCTGACAGAAAACGTAAATGCAAATTAATCAATCGAAACGAGTACAAATTCTAACATCTTTTTCAGCTGAACAATTGACCAATATGTTTTTGACAAGTGACATGTAATTTTTGATAACTGCTTTTGTTCGCAACAAAAACTATACATTTTCCCATTTGAAAACGTTTTATTTATTTAACAAATTTGCAGGTAAGGCCTCTAAGGCCATTTTTAAAAAGAATTTACAGATACAGCGTGTAAGCCCAATTTATTTATTTAAAGAATTTCGAGATACAGCCTCTAATGCCAAATTATTCATTTGAAGAATTTCGAGATACAGCCTCTAATGCCAACTAATTTATTTAAGAACTTCCAGATACAATCTCTAATGCCAGTTTATTTATTTAAGAACTTCCAGATACAGCGTCTAATACCAGTTCATTTATTTAATGAATTTCCAGATACAGCCTCTAATGCCAATTAATTTATTTAAGAACTTCCAGATACAATCTCTAATGCCAGTTTATTTATTTAAGAACTTCCAGATACAGCGTCTAATACCAGTTCATTTATTTAATGAATTTCCAGATACAGCCTTTAATGCCAACTAATTTCTTAAGAACTTCCAGATACAGCGTCTAATGCCAATTCATTTATTTAATGAATTTCCAGATACAGCCTTTAATACTAATTAATTTATTTAAGAACTTCCAGATACAACGTCTAATGCCAATTCATTTATTTAAAGAATTCCCAGATACAGCATCTACGGCCGATATAACCTACTATTATGAACAATCTAGAATATAATAACGGGGAAAGAAGTAGTCAGGCCCTGTAATCATGTAACGTTCAGTGATGCCAACTTACTAGAACAGAAATGGCGGGCATTTCAAAAGTTGCGTTCTTTAAGGGACACCTTTAACAAGCAACTTAAATATTTTCTTTTTTACGAGTTTTTGAATAACAGCAGCAAACCTCGGTTTGTTTAGAAAAACATAGCATTAGTGTAGTGGAACTGAAGAAAAACCTTGGAGAAAAACTCAAGATGATTGGCCGCTAGATACGAACCCAAATACTCTCACCATTTCGAAGCGAGGACGCTAACCACTAACCTTAGCTCTTTTTTTTCTTTTTGAGTGTGTAGTCGAATTGTTGGCTTGCATGCCTTTAATTCACGAAGTTTTGGATTCGATTAATGTCTCAGACGTTGACCTAAGTTTGTGATTTGGTCGAGTCCAGAAAGCAGGAAAATAACGGTGATTTGCCTTTAGCTAAAACTTGTGGAGGAAAGGTATAGTCCATCGTGGGCTAAAGTGTTTTTTTTTTTTTTTCCTCCCGCTTGCTATGTTATATTCTACTTATCGACCCACTTAACTCTTTAACCTTTTACCTTTTACCACTTGAATTTCCTGAACTTCAAATCGGGAATAGTTTACTAACCCGGACCCGAACATATCTAGTAGTTATGATAGACAAAATATACATCAATCAATTCATATCGACTGATATCAATCTTGGCCCGGGTTTAGAGTCACAATTTACTTTCCACAGCCTCTTATTTCTAGTGCCTCAGCATAGATAGTATATACAGTACATCAATTCATTCAAGATAACGAAACAAGTCAAATGATAAAAATTTTAATCACTTCTGATTCATAGTTAAAATTATTTATGGAGGTCAGGAATAGTCTTGTTTCGAAAATATGGATTTTACCCTATTAATGACTGTTTAATATAGAATCCTACAAATGCTCGGGCTCTAGAAAGTAAATTATGATCATAAACCGAAAGCTACTTTCCGGAAGTGGCCAATATTGGTATCAATCGTTTCGTTTCCTTGTTCTGAATCGATTGATGCATATTTTGTCTATGTGAATCCACTTGATATGTCCGGGTCCTGCGAAGTAATTATTCCCATCAAATCCTATTAATTTAGCGCACCTTGTATGAACAAACCACATTAGAAAAACAACAGCGCAAGTGACCTGATTCCTATTTGCGCAATGAAACATATCATCTGTTATTTTAACTTATACCATAGCAACGCGCAGCAGAACTAAGTTCTAGGCCTCGACTGCAAAACAAAAAGATGAACAATAACACTACACTTAGTGCTCAGAATCAGCAATTGTTTCTTCCAATTCATCCACCACAGCAGAACAATGACCCCTCCCCAACCCACTATTCTCATAATACTTTTAAGTTCACTCAGTGTCCATTGTTCTATTGAAGAAATAAAGAAGTCTTTTCTTCACCGTGGAAATTCTCGGAAAAACACAAATTTGTGCATGGCCAGCCAAACATTAAACAAATGAGATTGTACAGTAATTTCTTGCTTGCTCAAGACATGAAGTAGGCGGAACTCATCCAGTAAAAAATAAAAAAAGAAACAGTATATAATATCAGTACATAATCAACAAAATGATCTTTTACATGTAAGAAAGAAAAAAAGTAACGACTTTATCCTGTTGGAAGTTATGTATGGTTATTAGATTGAATTATAAAACTTGAATACAAGACACCGTAGTAATTATTAAAGTATTATTTTTACAGTTCAAAAAGAACATTAAAAAATCCAGCTCTAACGTATCATTGCAGTGATATAAAACTCCTTTTAGGTGCTTCAGGGTGAAGTATAGCTAACACATAACTAGATTGTAGCTCTGTTTTTACATCACACATTCTCAAGTCTTTTCTCGTCAGCCTCGGTCTATTCTCTCTGACGTCATAGTTTGTTTTTCTCGTTCTTAGTAAACATAGATCAGTCATTTCCAACTTCATTCTCTGCTTCTCCCATTCTCAATAAACCAATAGATCAAGCATTTCCAACTCTATTCTCTGCAAGGAGTCGCGATGGCCCAGTGGTAGAGCGTTCACCTCTAGTGTATGGGGTTCCTGGTTCGATCCCAGCTCGCGCCAAGTGAACTTTATGGTGGACAAACACCGTGTGCGTGGGTTTCCTCGGGGTTCTCCCGTTTCCTTCCACTTTTTTCATCCCACCATTTCATTCATTTCTCATCATCACCGTCTCCTTTAGCCTAGCCGGCATAAACGTTGGACGTAAAACTGAAAGATTTCATTTCATTTTTTCTATTCTCTGTGACGTCATAGTTTCCTTCTCTCATTCTTAGTAAACACATAGATCAGTCATTTCCAGCTCAATTCTCTTCTGTCATTCTCAATAAACCCATAGATCAGTCATTCCCACCTCTGTTCTCTGCGACCTTATAGTTTGCTTCTCTCATTTTCAGTAAATCCATAGATTAGTCATTATCAACTCGATCCTCTGTAACGCCATAGTTTGCTTCTCCAACTCTCTCGGTAAAACCCATATTTCGTTCATTTTTCCACTTGATTTTTTGTGATGTTATAGTTTTCCACTTATTCTCAGTAAACCCATAGATCAGTCATTTTCAACTCGATTCTCTGGGACGTCACACTTTTCTTATTCTCAGTAAATCAATAGATCAGTAATTTTCCCCATTGATATCTTAGGGTTTCCACTTATTTGGCGAGCAAGAATTCTTTGACTTTTCCAGATTTTCCATGTCACGATTTACAAATTTCCAAGTCTATTTATAACATAAGAAAGCAAGTATATTGTTTCCGACCACACGTGTATAGGTACATGTGTAGGTACAGAAGTTTTGCACAACAAACTAATTTATTTTATAAAAATCCCCTACCAAATAGCTGGGTACAGCAAAATCATAACTGGGTTCTGAGGAGTAAAAATCCGTACTTAAAATTCTCTGACTTTCCCAGTTTTTCTGCTTTTCATTAAATTTCTAGACATTTTGTGAGTAAACCAAATTTTCTGACTTCCAGATCGGTGGAAACCGTCTGTTCGGTGACGTCATAATTTTCTTCTTTTATTCTCAGTAAATCCACAGATCAATCACTTCCAATTTGATTCTCTGTGACATCATAATTTGCTTTTCATTACCAATAAACCCATAGATCAGTCACTTCCAGCTCGATGCTCTGTGACGTTATAAATTACCACTTTCATTCTCAGTAAATTTATAGATCAGTCATTTCCCAATTAATTCTCGGTGAAGTCATACCTTGCTACTCTTATTATTTATTAGTAAACCCGTAGATCAGTCATTTAAAACTCTATGCCCTGTGACGTAGTCCGCTTTTCTTATTCTCAGCAAGTCTACAGATCAGTCATTTCCTAGCTGACTCATTGTGACGTTACTGTGTTCCATTCTCACTAAACTCATAGATTAGTCAATTCCACATTAATTCTCTGTAACGTCACAGTTTTTCACTCATTCTTAATAAACGCATAGCCGACACTACCAACTCGATACTCTGTGATATCATAGTTTGCTTTTCTCATTCTCAGTAAACTCACAGATCAGTCATTTAAAACTCGATAGTCTGTGACATCATAGTTCACTGCTTTCATTCTCAGTAAACACAAAGGTCAGTCATTTAAAACTCGACTGTCCGTCGTATTTTCTTCTCTCACTCTCAGTAAATCCATAGATCAGTCTTTTCCCAGTTGATGTTCTGTGATGTTATAGTTTCCACTCATTCTCAGTAAACCCATAGATTAGTCGTTTCCAGCTGAATTCTCTATGACGTCACACTTTCCTCTCATTATCAATAAGCCTATAGATCAGTCACTTCCAATTCGATACTCGAGACGTCATAGTTTATATTATTTTCAGTACATTCATAGATCAGTCATTTTTCTTCTATAATTCTCAGTAAATCCAGAGTCATTTCCACCTCAAGTCTCTGTGATGTTATAGTTTTCACCTCATTATCAATAAAACAATAGATAAGTCACTTCGATTCGATACTGTGTTACGTCATAATTTGCTCCTCTCATGCTCAATAAACCCGAAATCAGTTATACCCAACCCGATGCTCTGTAACGTCATTGTTTGCTTCTCTCATTCTCAGAAAATCCACACATTACCCCATTTCCATATTGATTATCTGTGACGTCACAGTTATGCCCTATAACATAAAGAAGATAATGATTATGAAATTGAATACGGAAAGAATCAAAAAAACTCCTGAAAAAGCCACTGGCGTATAACGAATATGACCTAGGATCGAATCTTGCACCAGAAGTGGGCGCTCTACCACTAATACATCATTCTCGACTCCATCCTCGAGGCTAGACTTTATCTGCCGTATGCAGAGTCGTTTTGACGTATGATTAGTGCCATACTAAAGAGTTCGACTAACATGTGTTCTGCAGTAGTCAGACCTTTAGTGTGACGCTAGTCAAAACGACTCTGCATAAGGCGGTATTAGTTTATCTGCCATACCCCCCAGTTCAGCTAAGTTTTATAAGTTTATAAAGAAAAATAGTAAACAGCTCTGGAATACTTATCTACAAATATTTTCTAGGAAATGAGTCCATTTTCGTTTAAACTAAGGATAAATGTATAGGCATTTGCGAACATTTTCCCCAGTATGTTATCCCCTATATCCGACTGACAAACACAACAAATACATTAACTTTTCAATATACGTACTAAATCTAGTGCGAAAGCTTGGTTGAGTGGAAATGGACAAGAACAATAGAAGTACTTGTCACTAACAGAGTGGTTTTGTCACCTGATCGTTGTGGTTGGGTGGGTGTTCGCTGTAAACTCGGAACAAACTATGTTGCTTGTCTGAACAACGAAATTGATCTCTCTCCCCGTAGATACTGCAGCGAAACTTGGCTCTCTACCAAAACTTCCAACAGGTACGAGCATTACCCTTTTGGCTTAACGCCTCTCTAGATTGATTTGCTTGTATCCAGAAAACAATAACTTCCTCCAAAGCCGAATTAAAACAGGAAAAAAAAAAAAAAAAAAAAACTAAGGAAAAAGTAGCTCGAATTTAATTAGTTCCTCCACAGGCTAATGCCACATTTAATTGCCCCTGTTTTGATATCCTCTCGCCGTTTTCCACAGTTACGTTATTTACAAGGGTACACTGAAAAGTAATGCCACATTTTCATGTGAAAACTTTTTAAAGTTATCGGTATAAAATAAACGCATGTACATTACTGTGTCACTAATCTTGTAATTGCAAGTTACTTGTCTCAAGGTGTTAAAACAGTTCGCAGAGGGTGGGTCAGGAAGTACAGCCCTCTCATTTCCTCCTCACTTGAATAAGGATTACATTTCGATTTGAATTATTAAAATGCTGTTCTCTCAAAATCAGTGTTATCTCTTCCGTAAACTGGCATACACATATAAGCTTAATAGAGCACGGAACATGAACAATCCGCTAATTCCTGTACTGTTCAAACCACAACATACTCCATATAGATAAGGTTGCATATGTGGCTGCACAGAACAGACTGCAAATAGAACAGGTAAATTTTTATATTCCTAATTACAAGATAAGCACTTTTTTCTTTACATAAAACAAATATATTAACCCAAGCCATGTTTAAGAAAAAATTCCAGTTAATTTTTATGTAATGACCTGTCATGATGTTTTCAATGTAGTGCTATGCTAATTCCTCCCACCCACGCCTCATTTAAGGCAATACCACCTGCTCATTACTTATCAAAAGAGCCCACACGTTTACATCTACTTCAAAGAACAAACAGATATGTTAACTCTTTATTATGAGCTTGCTCAACTACGCCCACCTACGTAACGACTTCAACCTACAGACGCTTTCGTTTCAGTACTCTGTCGGGGAGTGTTCGTGTGAGTTCTTCAGTTTGAAGTCGTTGTAGTATGGCTTATCTCGTACATAACCATAACAGACGTGGATGTATGAATGAATGGCTTTGGGTTTGAACTCTAGTGGAGATGTTTCAGTTCTGATTTTACATTAAACTGTTAAGTTCAAGTAGTCTTTATTATCAGTCTAGTGACTAGTAGTGATGGGTCACGACTTTTAACCGGGACATCCGGGTCTAGATTTCGCTTCTCAAACCTAATCTGACCCGGTGACCTAAATAAACCAGATGATCTAGTCAGAGCCAATTTCCCAAACAGTCCTAATGCCCCAGGAAGACCCGGTGATCCAGTCAGAGAAAGCGACCCAGCTAAATCAGGTGATCCAGTTAGAGCCAATGTTCCAGTCAAACCCGATGATACAGTCAGAACCAGTGACCCAGACAAACCAGGTGATCCAGTCAGAGCCAGTAACCCAGACAGACCCGGTGATCCAGTCAGAGACTGTAACTATATAAACCAGGTGATCCAGTCAGATCCAGTGTCCCAGACAAACCCGGTGATCCAGTCAAAGCCAGTGTCCCAGGCAAACCCAGTAATCCAGTCAGAGCCAGTGACCCAGACAGACCCAGAAGCAGCCGAATTATCATCTCTGCGCATTACAGAAGAATCTTAATTAATGATGTTCATTGCTTGAGCTCGAATATTCATTTGTTTGATTCTTAGTGGGCATTTCTTAATCAGGATACCACGCCATGAATATTTCAAATTTCCACGCCATGAATATTTAGTGGGGCCCAACCGGGCCAAGGGCCTACTGTTGCACATGGCTGGTTTAGATATAGCTTAATGCGTTTGCACGAATAAACATAGAAATACGGTAACACTGTAATAGCAGAAGAAGTCTACCATGTGATTCATACTCCAATGCAAAACCAAATGGTAAGATGAAATGAATCCTGCACGAAATTATGAATAATCCAAGAACTTCACTTTCTTTTAAATCTAAAAGAAGAAAAAGTAGTCTCACTCACTGAAAGAATTTGGAGAATTATGCATCAGAAAATTATTTTTTAATTCAAACAAGACTTTTTGGGTTCTACTACGGCACCACAGAAGAGAAGTGGGGTGGGATGAAAGAATGGAAAGCACACGCAGAGACAGAAGAGATGTAGGCTATTTATTGTTCGGAAAGTCACTTTTTTTATGTATAATTTAGCTTATTAAGTAGGCAAATACGTGTTTTTTTTTTTATATACTACAAAGTACAACTGTATATGTTGCTAAGAGTGTTTTTTCTCTTTTGTCATATAATGTGCTGCTGTACCACAAGAAAGGGATATTCCGACTCAATAACAATAATGAAGGGGGAAAAAAATATTTTTCTTGGGTTCTTCCATGCTAAGTCTTCACGTCACGAATTTCCACCAGCTATTCATCCCGACAGCGGCCTTTTTAACGAAGGAAGAGCAGAAAAATCGATTTGTTTCTGTCTGGATATTTCTTTTTTTCTTTTAATTCTTTTACTGGATTCGATTCTTTTTTACTATTATTATTATACAACCGATTAGTTGGCTTCTCCTCCCACTCTTTCTAGTTAAGAATCATGTTCCTGTTGCACTTTGATTGATAGTTGGCTAAAAGTGCCATCATGCATATTGAACGACTTTGCCAAACGTTATGCCGATTTCCACGTACAAAAGACTTATTTCTATTATTTTTTTTTTCAAAAAGGGGACACGGAGAAGGAAATAATTCGGACGGTTAACAGACGGTTGTCGGAACTTTTTTTTTGCATTAAAGAGATTAAATGGGGCGTTAAAATTAATGTAAAGACCCGACTATCGCCAAAAACACTGGAGCATGTTTTCCCTATATTTTCCATGTATCTTGTACAGAACTATAATATTCATTGTAGTTCAATCAAATTCAAAGTATGATTATTCAAACTTTGCCCTTCCCTATCTTCTCTATGTATCTAGTGCAGGACTACAATATTAAATAATAATAATAATAATAATAATAATAATAATAATAATAATAATAATAATAATAATAATAATAATAATAATAATAATAATAGTTTGCTTATCGCTTCTCTTGGATATGACCGATTACAATTATCTTTCTCCAGGATCATTATCATTGTCCACAAACTAATCAATGTAGCTCAAATAGTCATTGACAAAAAGGACTTCCAAGAAACACCTGGGTTTGTCCATAAAAAGTTCGCCTGTTCAACTTTAATAAGCACCCATCTCACATTCTTCATATTGCTTAGGATCTATATGCAGATATGTTGTTGGAAAAAAGAAAATCTAATGTATTGTCCATACGCGTAAAAGAAATAAAATAAAAACAAAAGTCATTGAGCTTCTGTTAGACTGTCAGATGCAGCCATGTGCGATTATTGGTCAACTGGCTGACGGATGTGGGTTTCCTAGCTGTGAATTTCGGAGTCGCGGTACACACCGCTGTGGTGTTTCACTTCCTTTAGCTATAATTCTAAATTGGCTTCAATCCAAATCAATTCTAGAAATTTATTTTAATAACACTTTCAGTGAAAATGCTGGTGAAAAGTTCGTTTCCGAGGTAAATTAATAACCGATAACGATAACGTACGAACAGAAAAGAAAGAAAAAATGTTGCAAAGAAAGAAAACAGAAAGAATGCAAAGCCATAGTCAGAGCTAGCCCTAACGATTTTGCCGCCCCGTACAATGGCATCATTTGCCGCCCTCCCCTCCCAAAGAATAATATCAATGCCATAATCGATGGTTTTGCAGCCAAAAAACATCAATAGCATAATCGATGGTTTTACAGTCAAAGAATAATATCAATAGCATAATCGATTGTTTTACAATCAAAGAATAATATCAATACCATAATCGATTGTTTTGCTGGCAAAGAATAATATCGATAGCATAATCGATGGTTTTGCAGGTAAAGAATAATATCGATAGCATAATCGATGGTTTTGCAGGGATGCTACTCGTGAATTCATAAACTACACGTACTCTGCCAACATTTTCCTACCTCATTCCCTCCTCTCTATTGCTCTAGCGTTTAATATTTCTCAGATTGTAAAAGCCCGCTCACACGCCATTCGTCTGCTAGATGATATCACTGAATATATAACTTATTGAGAAATCCGAACTAGTGTTCCCCAAGAAACGAGACGAAACTAGAAATCAGTGGCGGATCTAGGGGGCGATCGGGGCGATTGCCCCCCCCCCAGAAGAGGAAACTTTTATATATATATATATATATATATATATATATATATATATATATATATATATATATATACAGTATAACCTCGTTAACACGAACTCGCTTAAGCCGAACACTCGGTTAGGACGAACAAAATTTCGGTCCCGGCATCGCTGTACGTTATCTTATAGGAAGTTTTATCGGTTAACACGAATTTCGGTTAGCACGAATTACGAACTAATATTTAGTCCCTTGAGTCAGTAAAGGTTTTCATTTAACACGAACTTTCAATCCTTTGTTGTTGTTTTTCGAGATCATTTTCTTATTTCAGATTTCACTCCGGATCAGTTTTTGTCATACAGTATTTATACAGTCGAAAATTGCCTTGTAAATAAGAGAAAAAAACAGAAACGGATATCTTTCCTCTCTTATGAGGTGTTGATTCTGTCCGTCAAGCGCTGAACATGCAGGTGCTTGGCAGACGAGCTGGCTACAGCTCGAGACAAAACATCTCTCCCCTGTAACTCCAAACTGGTGACAGCAGTCATAAATACCTTTCCGTTACTAGCGGTACCCAACCTGCTAGCGGAGTTATCAATTTTATAACTTAACCCGGATTTTCTCCGTGGAACTTTTTTTTTTAAATCTTCGAAGATAGGATAATAAGCTTACTGTAGTGTTTTCACTTTTCAGAAGACGGTACCGAGACCGAAACTAGTCTCGATCTCGATCTTAACTCGAATTTGAGACCAAGCCGTGCTTTTCGAAATCGAGACGAGACTGAAACTCTCAGTCTCGTCTCGATACAATTTTGTGGATGGTATCAAGACTGAGAATAATCTTGGTCTCGTCTCGAATTTGGAAAAGAGACGAGACCGAGACTACTCAGTCTCGTCTCGATACCATCTCTAGTGTTTTCTATGACATACATAATATACTGTCGTGTTATGTATAGTCTGTATACTGTAGTGCGTATGCATGGAGAAAATGTATTCGAATAATAAAATTTGGGTCTCCGGTTAACACGAATTTTTTTAACACGAACTCCTGATTTTTCAGTCCCTTGGAATTCGTGTTAACGAGGGTTTACTGTATATATATATATATATATATATATATATATAAAACCCTCCCAGAGTTTCAAACTGTTTAAAGTAGTTCTAAGTAGTAGTATGACAACCCACCGCCCACCCCCGTCCAAAAAGTCGGTCCTGGATCCGCTCCTGCTAGAAATTGTTTTCTCCTTTCGTTTCGATTCTCAGAAAAAAGGTTTTGGTTCGTCTCGAAACATTTTCGTCTCATTTTGCAAATTTATGTACAAAATGTAGGTCTATGTCCTATTTTTTTTTTCTTAAGAGGCATCATCCCGGCGAAATTAAAATACCGCTAATTTTACAGTAATTATGTGATATCTTCAAATAGATAAAAGTTAATCGAAATGTAAAACAAGAGCGCCCTAGACAATATTATATTGTGTGAGGTACCGTTATCACAAGTCACCTAGTGACTTTCCGTTTTCAGCAATTTAGAAATGCGAAAATAAATGCCGATTTTCAAAATGGCTGGAAATCGAAAGCAGATAAGTGAGTCGTGATAACGGTATCTCATGTAAAATGATATTGTCTAGGGCGCTCTTGTTTTACATTTCGATTATCTTTTATCTAGTTGAAGATATCACATAATTACTGTAAAATTAGCTGTATTTTAATTTCGCCGGGATGAGGCCTCTTAAGCTCACGTACAAGTTATCAGAATAATTCCGCATCACAAGAGGTCCACGAAGGGTGTGATATAACAGCATTTAAACTACGTGTAATAAATTGAGTATCTTGAAACGTTAATAAACGCTCTTCATTGTGTTAGTACGGCTTTACTTTATCAACTTATATTTTTTATGCTTTAAATCATTTAACACTAGAAGTGCTTGAGTTCTAAGATTCGGGTGAACTAGTGTTACTCAAGTGTTGCGTATTTCGAGATAGGCAAGAAATCTCGTATCGTGGGCGAAATTAATCCGAAGTAATTAAGGTGGATCACTAGGTGTTCTCGGTGCTATGCGAAACGCTGCTTGAACAGTGCGGCGTTGCCAGATAGAGTCGAGTGTTTACTGATGCCAGATAATACAGGGAGTAATCATGGAATTCTGCATGGATACTTAATGGAAAAACTAGTTTTCGACCCTTACCGCAATCTTGCTTCTCGAACTGCAACGCTAGAATCCAGGAATTTTCTTATTGAGACTACTACAGTAAAAGTACAAATTTGGCAACAACGCATTATGGCGTTCTGCGCAAATTTAGTCTCAAAATCTTTTTCCTTAAATGTAAATTAATATTTAAATAAAATGTGAAACATAACACTAGAAACGGTCAAACAATATATCTATTTTGTAATAAGATCGTTACTTGAAAATACTTTGCACATACAAATAAACATTTCATAAAACGGAACACTTCTAGTAAGATCTAACACCAAGTGCCATCTTGTGTGCTCATTGTAAATCGAATCAAATATTTTCTGTTATTTGTTACATTTTTCGATATCAGAAGACACAACCAAATGAATCAGTGTCTTGTGCTGTAGCTGAAACATTACTCTATCTTATTGTACAATATTTATAATCTGTAAAGTTTCATTGCGCAGTAGTTAAGGGAATGAGCTAAAATATGTACTGAGTTCCGGGTGGTGATCTACCTTAAGTACTCGCACCAAGAATCTAAATTTTCCTTCTGAAATCATACTTTGACTTTTTTTTTTGGGGGGGAGGGTTAAATATACTTCACATATCGCTTTTCCTTGCATATATGAGCGGCTGGAGCGAAGATAATGGTGTGAAATGTATTTAATTCGCGGAATAGGTTGCGATTGAACCATAGAACAGTATATGTGTAGTTTGATTTCGAAAACGTGCCTGTAGATGGCAGCGGAAGCTTATCTGTTATGTATCATTGTATTGAATTGAATGGAAATATTGAATTTTCTTTCCCAGTTTACTCGAAAAGTTATATAAAATGTGGCATACCATTAAGTTTCCCACAGCTGGTCATATATTGAAATATGATCAAATTTTTACCAGTCCATTGCTAAATTTTAATTGCCTTAACGATAACAACTTAAAGATAAAATAAAACTCAGGAATGCCAAATAATAGTTTGTCTCGTAGATCTTGGCAAGTCACTTTCTGTAAATAGCGTGGTTTTACATTACATTCAGATATGTTTATTATCTACATTACACGTTCCTGAAACCGTATGTCAACATTTGCTTAATTAATGCATACGAGTACATTCAGTATTTGAAGCTTACATACTGGTGAAGAAGAACCAATTGCGTAATGATATTTTTAAATGGGAAGAATGTACGTTTCACATCTTTTGGTAGGCGAAAACACAGGCTGCAAACTAATTATCCTCTTCTTTCTCTTCGTTTATATTTTTTCTTATACGGAAAGAAAGAAAAATCGCTAATCACGGTCCGTCATTTCATTGTATACGCCTTTTTGTTATGCGTTCAGCTTAGTTATGTCGTACCTTTTAAAAAAAAAATGGCCGAAGGAAGTGAGCGAAGAGAACCCTTTTGTGAAAACGGCTCGCTTCTCGGAAAAGCAGCACTAAACTATGAACGATCTACTTTCCTCTCCTCCTTCCATCCGTATAATAAAACAACGGCATTTTAACAGTTCATAGTAGGCCGTGAAATGTAAACCCTTCTCCTTCCTTTATATGTCGTCTTTCCGGAGTTTTTATAACGTACGACAAGAAAAAAGAAAAAGAAAACAGTCCTCACACCATCCATGATTTTTTCCAAAGACTAGGAGTTATGACTCTTTTTATTCTATGGATCGTTACTGCTATTCTGTATTGAGGTTACCGTAAAACAATTCAAATATTCACTGATATTCAAAAGCAGGTAGATTTGTTAGTTTAGCACATGGTTTCTCAACCTGGGGGTCGCGACCCCTAGAGGTCCCAAGAGGCTTTTTCATGGGGGTCGCGAAGATAAGCAGTAGATATGAATATAATTACAATGTAATACCGGAAAATATTTTTAAATATTATTTTGAATTTTTTTCTGATAGTCATTTTTATTCTTGTACATACTGTTAATAACAACAAAAAATAGGTCTACTAAATATTTTCAACAGGTGCAGAATTGTTTAAAAACTAATTTAAATGAAAAATGTACGATATGAAACTAATGAGAACTGCATATTGAAGTATCAGAAAAATACAAATGCAACAACACTTACATATTGAAATATAATTGAAATTGAAAGCTAATGAGGTACCTGGGCATGGTGTGATTTCGCTGGTGCGGCATTGTCCGGTTTAATCTTCGTGACGTACATTATCAAGTCATTTAAAATACTCAATAACTTTTTTTTAACAACTGCCCAAGTTTTTTTAAAAAAAAACAAAATTAGAAATTACTTTTTTATTATATGCCCCAAAATTAAGGGAGTTATAAAGTTTTAAAATTTTCGAACGGTCTCCATTTTGAAACAGTATGACGGATCGGATTCGAAATTTGTAATATGAATGAACTGACCAAATTTAGTTTTAATCCATTCGCTTTTAGGGAAGTTACTGTATCCACTATATACATGAAATTTATTCTATTATTATAGAAATAGATGGATATTGTGACATCACCGCAATAGGCATATCAAAAATCCCACACAAGCATATTACAAACCACAAATTATAAGGGGGTTGCTGGCAAGAGGACGTGATAAAATGGGGATCGTGATAGGATTTAGGTTGAGAACCACTGATTTAGCATAACCCATCCATAACTGAGACATTCCATTTTACTTCCCTCCCTCCATGGTCACGCTTTAATCGTGTAGTGTATACCATCATAAAATATTTTAAAAAAGAACATTTATCCTCTTGAAATACACTCACTTCGTAAAATCTTTTATATAGAAACCAAATGCAGGTGACAACATAGCTACAAGCATAGCACTTAAGTTTTAATTGGCCTGCGTGAAAAGAAAACGAGTAGCAGGACGTCTTTTGTTCTCTTAAAGTCCTGTGAAAAAAAAATACTTCACTTCCGGCGTGACAACTAAATTGAAAATAAAAAAAATTAAAAACTTTCAAACATCACACAAAGAAATTGTAAGGTCCTGACTTCATCATTCACCAAAGCATGGACGAGGTTTGTCTTTATTATGAGACAGCATTTTTTTTCTTTCAGTCAGTGATGGCTTGTTGAGGTAGTAAAAACAAAAAGCTATTTTTAATGGTATAATTTTTTATTACAAAATGCGTGTATTCTGAATTCATTTTTCGCCAATAAACCAAAGTATTTAAAAATGGAACTACCGTAATAATATGTTAACCCCATAAGATTGTTTAATTAATCAGTCTTAATTCTTCAAAATTGCATATTGTCGTTTTCCTAAGGAAATCGACCAATCTTTTCACTTCGACCCATCTTCAAACTAGAAATATAAATCACAGAGGAAAGCAACGTTTGTTTTCATTTTAAAATAATAACTGTGTGCAGTTTCGCCAACTAACGGAACATATTGACTTCATTGCGTGTAATCAAGCTAATATGTTCAGTTCGTAGGTGAAACTGCACATAGTTATTATTTTAAAATGAAAACAAAGTTGCATTGTTCAATGATTTGGTATTTATAGTTTACCTTATTGAATATAGCAAAGCTAATATGAACCAGTTAATTATTGGATTCCATTCTTTTAGGTCATCGATGACTGACAAGGAGGAAATGTTGCCGGAACATGCAGATGAAACAGCATATAAAAGCTGACATCGACCTTTCTTTGCGGGATCTAGGATGCTTCGTGTATTTGAAGTTCGCCAGTGTCGACGATTCAAAGTTCTCTTTCTCGTCAACAGCAGATTCGAAGTGGCTGCACACGTGAAGGAGCAGGGACCAAAGGTGTCCAAACTCATGAGGTCGGCGCTCACGAGTTCAGAACTCACGCTCACTCGACCTCAACCTCACGAAGTGAGCGTGAGGTCAGACTGGTTATGTCAGCATGAGGTTGAGTGAGAGTGAGGTCAGGCTGGTTATGTGAGGTGAGGTCGAAATGAGTTTGTGAGCGTAAGGTTGAATGAGGTTAGGTCAAAGTAGTCACCTCTGGCAGGGACGTCTCGTTTGTGAACAAGCTTTCGAGCATCTTTGGACTTCAGTTTACCCCTTTTCAAATTCTTCTTGTACTAAATCAGCGCCAGAATGCGAATAAACTCGATTTCTCCATAAATATTCAAATCCAATAATAATAATAATAATAATAATAATAATAATAATAATAATAATAATAATAATAATAATAATAATAATAATAATAATAATAATAATAATAATAATAATTACGAGACGAGTATCGACGAATTAGATTTTAAATACCTTATTTTGCTCTGTAAATTGTGGATCGTTCCGTCGCGGAAAATGTTATTTTACGAAAAAGAGTTTCTTCTGTTTCACATACAAAATTCCTTAGAAGAATAGAATGGGTAATGGTTCAAATGCGAAATTTTAAACAATATTCTCAGAAACAGAGATACGAGTAGGAACGCGAGGGCATTTTCAAGCGGTGGTTAAGGTCACTAACAACTAACTCCAGAAAATCATGTTTTAAATGCAATGCTATGACAGCAAAAAAAAAAAAAAAAAAGTTTTATTGTATTGTAAAGCATGTAGGATTCATCATCAGTCATACTGGTGTCCTGTAGTGTCTTCGAATCTCTTCTGCATGATTCAATTTATATAGGCTATATGTTCGCAATTTCCCAAACCAGCAGAAATACATATTTTTTTATTTATATATAAAAAAAAGAAAATTGAATAACATTATTTGTTTGAAAGATTGCATTTAAACCTGAGAATAAAAATAAAAATTACAGCAAAAAAAAATATATTAGGTAACGAAGACGTAACCCCCCTCCTCCCTCCTTGTCACACATAGTAACGCAAGGCGTAACCCCCCCTCTCTTTGCCGCGTTACGTAATATGTGGACGACCCCTTAGGATTAATGAAATCGGAAATGTCACCAAAGAGCTTAGCAACCTCGAAAACTATGGACTTGACGCCAATCTCGGCCACTTCATACATTTTAATTTTCACCTTTCTAACCCTCCTCTTCCACATTCCTCGTGTCGATAGGACTGAACTTGGACATGGACGGCACCAGAAAAGTATTAGTAATCATCTAAGTGAGCCCGAAAACTATGGATTCAATACTAATATCGGCCTTTTTTCATTTTTTTTTAACATATCACACACTCCCTCATCACTAGGGGTATCTTAACCCCACGTACTTTTCATGCGTATATATCCATTTGTACTTAAAAGTGAGTTCAAATACCAGGTTTAATTTCCCTAATATGAGTACTGCGTAAGATATTCTATTTTTGGCATAAATTTTAAGCCACCTCTTTCCCTTTCAACCTCGTTCTTTTCCCTTAGGATATGGATTTTTAAAAATGCTAAACATTCAACGATCTCTTCGATACAGCTACTTAGAAATATGCGAAGCTAACAGTGTGCATTTGTATACCGGACAGACAGATATTCATATATAGAAATGTTTTATAAAATCCACTACAAATAAAATTTCTTTGATGGATGAAGAAATAGCAGTAAATATTAGTAGCACTGATATTCTTCCTAAAATTGAGGGGTAAAGTATTTATGGATATTACGGATATGATTTCAGTACTAAATGCGCCCAATGCTTTTGGTCCGATTGTCATATCTTCAGAAATAGTTTTTTTTTCCTTTGTAAAGCATTTATAACTCTATAAGCCCTTTTTTCTTTATTATCATTGTTAGCTTTTTATATATATATATAGCAACTACTCTCTCAATTCATGAAGTCTATGATCGTTTCACAAAACTGAATTACAAAGATCTCCTGAACGTTATACTGTACGTGTTAGCTCCACAGCACTTTTGGTTGCATAACGCAGGATTATAGTGAATATAGCACAAAAACACAATGGACTCTATGCAGAGTCGTTTTTAGTGTCGCATTAAGAGCTTGACTAACGTGTGACTAACTTCCGCTTGAGAAACATGTTAAAAGTTAACAACTATTTATATCGATAAAAGCCAGTCACAGCTTTTCCGCAAGGCTGTCCAAGAACATTACAAGAAACTAAGATAAGGTAAGATAAGAGAAATATTTCTCTTTTACCTTCTCTGGGGTTGAAAAGGGAATTAGCGTCTAAGAGTGCTTCACTGGAATACTACTCCAGTGATTTATCTTAAATAATAACCTGACCTATATTAAAATAATTTATCTTAGATTCGGGACGTGGTGATAAGCACCCTCCACGAAAGTATGCCTGAAAGAAACACCGACTTAATCTATTATTATTATTATTATTATTATTATTATTATTATTATTATTATTATTATTATTATTATTATTATTATTATTATTATTATTAAATATTCTGTCATTTGGCAGGTCTTGGGACTATAAGTTTTTTTTTTCTTCTTAATTTTCAGGTTAGGCCTGGGAAAATTTCTTCCATGTTTCTCGATTTTCAGTTTCCTCTTTTAACTCCCAATAATTTTTCTACTTTTAAAATCATCAATCACTGTTTTCCTTCTTGCTATTCCTCGCCTTCCTTCTATGATGGTATAAAGAAGGCAATTTCTTCGCAAGATGGGCTTTCTACGAAGGATGGTGGCTAGAAGTGTCCTCTTCTCTTCTATCCGTTTTTAAACATCTTCGTTTCTTACTCTTTCTGTCCATGTTATCTTCTCCATCTTCCTCCAGCACCACATTTCGAAACTCTCTAAATATTTCTTCTCTAACTTCCGTAATACCAAAATTGCATACCAGTTTATCGCACACGAATTTGATAAATTCTTTGAAACAATCTTAGTCCATGATTAAAAACATGATCGCGTCTTGAAGGCCTTAGCAAACATTTCAAAATGACCCTTATATTAGTTTTAAATATATATATGTATTAGGTCTGCATGATCTCCAAATTATATTTTCCTGTTGTTTTTTCCTCCGTTATCTTGAAAATAGCAAGAAACGGAGAAACTATTGGGATGTGAACTCGTTTCTGACAAGTTCACAGAACTGAAACGTTAACTGAATACGGTCTACAGTAATTCCAAGAAAAAAACAATAACAATACGTCTGCAGATACAAAGTAACAATCAGATTTAATACTTTTCCAGAAGAAAATAAAAATTGTTTTTGACATTAAAATACCCTATCATAATATTTTAACTTCTCATCATAATCATTTAAAAGATTTAAGTTTATTATCAATTATTAGAAGTGGAAACGAAGAATGAAACAGATAAATGTAGGTTTGGCGTAATAGAGCAACCTCATTCTCTTCTGACATTGTTAATTCAAGCCTGTTATCCGTTCGGTGAAAAACTCTAGCTTTGGTCATACGTGACTGGTTTATACAATTAAGGGGACGACCATGTGTGTTGTGTGAACATGAAACATGATCACTTTACATGTTCTTCTTCACTTGCCGAACAACAATTTCATTTTCTCCGTCTCCGTGTTCTTAAACAAACATACGAGTACGTAAGGAATTCAATTCAAAGCGTAACGATGAAAAATATACAGATTTAAACAATATTTTCTAAAGTGTGAACATGAAATAGAAAGCAAGAATAGCAATGGAAAGAAGCTTTTTATGAAGTACAAAAAAGTACATTTTGTGGGTCCTTGAATAAAGGGTTACTAAAAAACATTTATCACATTTATTCTCGTAGATCAATATTTCTCAAAATGTAGTTCGAGGATGGCCCTCGAAGTCTACTTTTCTGATTCTTTCATATCGAAAATTAGCTTTAAAAAAGACGAAAAATAATAAAATTACATTTTAGAAAGTGAATTTCTTGATACACATTAGCTGATAATCTAACCGTTTTGAAATTCGAAGGTAAACATTTATTTCAGTTTCTTTACCAGGACTTACATGAAATGTATTACTCCATCTATTTTACAAAATAAGTTTTGGATCAAAAGATCCAATGTATTTCAATCAAAAATTTTATTATAGGCCTTATATCTGAAGAACTACATATATGTGGCCAAACCAAAACTCTCACCTAACTCAGTATGATGTGCTTATTCCGTTAAAAAAAAAAAAAAAAAAAAAAAATAGGGGCCGTTCAAAAATTTTGTGGCCCCTGATTCAAAAGCTTACATATTTGAATCAGAAATTTTCTTGTACGCCTTATATCTGGAGAACTACATATAATGTAGCCAAACTCAAACTATCACTTAACTTAGTATGATGTGATTATTCCCTAGAAAATACGAAAACTCGATTTATGGGGCGTTCAAAAATTTTGTGTCCCTTGATCCAAGATCAAATATATTTTAATCGAAAATTTTCTTGTACGCCTTATGTCTGGAGAACTGTAGCCAAACTCAATCTATCACTCAACTCAGTGCGATGTGCTTATTCCATAGAAAATAAGAAAACTTTTATCTAGGGACGGTTCAAAAATTTTGTGGGTCCCTGATACACAAAATAATTATTGGCCAAGATTGCATTCTTTCGATATTTCCTTTTACCATTCATAAAATTTATGTTGATAATCTTGCTTTATTAAACAAACATGGGCACTAGCCAAAACCGACAGAAAAAACTACTATCGAAATGTGAGTGTTGAGAAGAATGGGGAAGTAGGTGAGTCAAACGATAAACCAATTACTAAGTGACTGAGAATAGTAGGATAGAAAATAACCACATTTAGTATAATTAACAAGAAGAAAACTGGTTCATCGAAGGAAGGTGATACAAGATGCGCTAGAAGGGAAAAGAGAGAGGGGATGAAAGAAGTTATAATTGATGAAGAATATTAAAATTAAGAAGTTAGTAGAACACACTATTTAAAAAAAAACTCAAAATGTGTAAAAACATTTGGAATGACCATTGAGAAACATTTAATTTTTTGTTATATTTGGATAACGTGTATTTTTAAGGATAATGAGACTCTGCTGAACATGAATATATGGATGATTCCACGTCGAATTTTTCGAGAAAACTGGGAAAGAAGGTTCATTCAACTTATCTCGCAATTCAATGTAATGACAATACCAAACAATCTTCCCCTGCCGTCTGCAGGTACATTTTCGAACTTAAATCACTTACATAGTGTTCTATGGTTAGAACAGTACATTCGAAGATAAATACGAGTCTTTCTGATCACCTAAATCCCAAATTATTATGGACAAGCTAGAATAATTAATACTGTATCATGCAAACCAAAGAGAGGCAAAATCGTTGTTGATGAGTAAAATCTGACTTAAAAATTCTGTTCCAACAGAATGGAAAAAATAAAATATTAATTATTTTAAATAAATCCAAAAGTTTTAAACACATTTATCATTTTGTTTACAACAATGAGAACTATCGATTGGCAAATGTCGTCTTCGGCAATTTTTAAACAGTTTTTGTTTGCCCAAGACTCACGTCCTGGGGACCCAAAATCTCAAAAGCTATTTGACAGATGACCACCAATTTTGGTCAGAGTATACACGGTCAAAAGTTAAGAATCGAGTTCGATTTTAGTGCTGTCGAAATCGGTTTTTGAAAAAACCGAAAACCGGTTTTTGAAAAAGTGAAATTACATAAAACCGAAATGTCCGTTTTTTAAAACCGAAAACCGCTTTTGCGGTTTCCGTTTGGAAATCTGCTTTTGCGGTTTCGGTTTCGAAAACTGCATTTGCGGATGCGGTTTTCGGTTTTCAGAAAACTGGTTTTCTCAAAAGCTGAAAACCGCAAATGTCACAAAAATTCGACAGCACTAATGTATTTCTATGGAAATAATTGACTGACATCATCCTTGCTTCATAGACTGCCCGCAGTCTTGTTGAGATTAGTGGGTTTGTATAATGTTTAGGATGTAAAAATACTATTTTGACCGTTTTGTTATACGCTAATAATATTGTCGATTATTATTATTATTATTAGTAGTAGTAGTAGTAGTAGTGATGGTAGTGGTAGTAGAAATAGTAGTAGTAGTGGTAGTAGCAGTGGTGGTAGTAGTAATAGTAGTAGTAGTGGTGGTAGTAGTAGTCGTAGTAGCAGTATTTTAAATCCACAAGCATTAAAATGCTAAAAGTGTCGGGTTTACTTTTCTCAACAGAGAACTATAAATGCATAATGGCCAGATGGCACAATACCTACTAGCAGATATCTATATCAATATGCTCCATCATATTATTACATAGAAACCGAGAGGCATTCACGAGATCAATGATGAAATAATGGGACTGAATTATTAATAGCTAACTCGCAAACTCTTTTATAAAACATGGATAACGCGCGTTTTACGATTCCAATTGCCTTTTGTGTTTTAACAGTACACGTCGAAATATTGCACACATGATGGCTATATTAACGTCCTATGAGAAAAGAAAATAACAATTTAAAAAAAAAAAAAAGCTTTGGGAGTATCATTGTTCAATGTTGCATTGTTCTCGTATCGTTTTATTAAAGTAAACTATTTCTATACTTAGAGACGACAGCATGAAATTAATGAAAGGCGTTCGAAATTCAATGTATAGTGTTCCCGATGTTAACATATCGAGGCCATTGAAATAAAAGAATTGTTTACGGTGCAATAATGGCAGGTTTAAGAACGGGAAAAAGTATATAAGCTGTTTCACGTTTACTTGCCACAAGTTTATATCAACTTTAAAAAAGAAAACACTTAAATTGGCAGCAAATACAGTAAACAATCTTTGTGACAATTTAAGAAGTTACCCATTACGTTCAGATACACCGTAACGAACATTATCCGCACTCTGTTGTTTACACAATATAAACAGATTTTCACATCATTTCTAGCATTGTTGAAAATGCATCTTCCCGGAACCAACAAACAAGTAAACAAAAATTAAGTGTGTTCATCATACCAGCTCAATTTCTTTCCCACGCTTTTTAAAGTTCAGGAAACCAAAATGTGTGTGATAGATACTATTTTTTTTTATCCGCTTAATTACGACAATCCATTACTGACAGTTTTGTTTGTTGATAGGCTTGCTCAAAGAATAAGTCTTCGAATCAGTTCCGGTGTCACAGGTTATAAAATGAATCGGGCAAGAACGATGACAAAAAAACATCGACTGTAGTTTGAACATTGACATCAGTACAGTTTTTTATGCTTACTGAAGAATTACGCAGAGAAATTGTCATTCACTCCTAGTCCCGTACACGAGACGAGTTATCTCGTCTCGATTCTTGTCTAGAAAATGAGACGAGAAAGTACGTTTTTGAATTTGAGATGACACGATTTTTTTTTTTTTACTAAACTCGTGAGCAATACTAATTCACCGTAGATCTCAAACACTATTTTAGTGCTGCATGTTTCATAGTATAAACACTACAAATTGATAAAGTAGTTGTACGAACACAAGGAAAAGCGTTATAAAAATGTTTAAAAATTAGCCAGTCAATACCAAATATCTTCCAATAATAAATGCGTTTTAAATGTTATATCATACCCTTCGTGGAATTCTCGTGACGTGGACAGATTCTGATAATTTCTATATGAAATTAGGAAAATGAGAGCATAAATTTTGTCCAGAAACTTACAAGAGCGAGATGGAAAAAAAAAAAATTCGATACACACGAGAAAGAATTATTCGAGAATCAAGATGAGACGCGTTCTACAAAAATTTACGAGAAGAAACAAGAAAACTTCGTTCCTCGTTTTGTCTCGTCTCCAACATTAATCTGCAATCATATGTAGGGTTGCTAACTGGACGATATTTTACCGGCAGATCGGCATTCTTTGTCAGACTCTTCATGATTTAAAATACAATTATTCTTTATCTGTTTTGGGAATTATGAGTGATTGCCGGTAATTTTATATCCTATAACCGTACATATGGCACTTTTTATTTTGATTTTTTGCGTAGCGAGTTGTTAAATAAAATACTGGCACAACATTCCTTAGGAACAGCGTCTACAGTTGGGTTGTAGCATTCACGCCTTTAGAGTGATAGAGTCAGCACACCGGATTGTTCCGCTGTTAATGCTGGCTATCTAGCCCTGAGTTCGCTGTTTCTTTCTAATAACTCCCCAATTGCCGTCACGACGCTGAGTGGAGCCGCAATGACAATACTACTGGTGAGCACGAAAATTCACTCATCTATACTCTGCCTAGACCCAACACTACTTCAGTTCGCTTATATCAAGAGAGATCGTATTCCGATGCAGCTACGGCGTGGGTTCTGTAATTATCTTCCAAAACATTTATTTCTTCAATTTTATCTTATATAATTTCAGGATGCGCCTTATACTCGCGTGCGCTTTATATTAAGAAGTGCTTCTTAACTCTTTTAATCGGACAAATAACTTTTTAAAAAAGGAAGTATAGAGAAACCACCATTTCATATAAAAACATGTTAACAACTGTAGGAAATATGCATTTCTGTTTGTACCCATATATAAAAAGTAAGAACTGCCTGTCAAACAATCACATTAATTCTGGTGATAACCCGCGGGTGCCACCAGTCAACTTTATTGCGTACTCAACTGGTTCCAAAGGAAGATTTATGATTCGGCTCATCTTGACACATCAACGAACGCTTCTCATCTCACGACAACCTCTTTAATGGCTGACACTGGCTGCCCATCATCAAAACAGCCCACACTGGCAGCATAGTGAAGTTGACATCACCCGAAAAAGCACTCTCGGAATAAACATTTGTGCTGTCTCGTGTGTTGCATAATACGGCTCTTCACTTCGCTCCCTTCACTTTCTCTCTCTCGCGCGCGCGCTTCTTTTAATTATCATTCTTGAAAGAGAAGACTGGAGAGATTAAGCAGTTTAACGCAGGGTTCCCAACCTTTTTGACAGAATGCCTCTCGATATCGCTACAAAATTGTTTGATCTTTTTAATTAATAAACTAGGTAAGCATTAATTGCAGATTTAGAGCGAACCAATCGACCTTTATTGATTATTCGTAGAATTTTTAGTGCATCAATTGTTTTTGTGAATGAATACGCCATGCAAATGGTTGGATTTGGCATACAAGCGAAAAGCATAATGACTTTGAGAAATTGTGTTCTTAGAACAAAACGAAAAGGGTTTCGCCCTATTTCTAATGCTGAAAATTTTATCTTCCATTGTTTACAATGAGAATTCATAAGTCAAATGCTTTTGCAAAGTTAAGTCTATGGGCATCTCGCTCTTAGGTGATTATTCCTCAATTGTATGTGCGATCAAGACATGTGGCCCCGAATGACATCGCCCGTTCTCGAATCTCCAAGTCATATTTGTTGAAGAATGGTTCAGGCATATCGGAGATCCACTTTTTCGGCTATTATTCATCAATAGCGTGTCCCATCGGGATATGCGATCCCTTATGACATTTGGCGCGCGCTCTCGGATCACCATGTCAAATTTGGTTAAGGGCGGTTCAGGCGTCTCGGAGGAGTATCCAGACAAACGAATGCTTAAGGGGGCAGACTACTAAATATTTTTCAAAAGCTAACATTTTTTTTGCCAGTTTTTCGTAAGTGGAAAGAGATAATGAAATTTTAACTTACCTTAGCAATAGACAATGTTATTCTACACTCGAAAATACGAATCGGAAGAATTTTCAGTGTTGCCATCCATATAAATTATAGTGTGACCGCAACTTGAGTTACCCAAAAATCTAAGTTATAGCAGCGACTAGAAAAATGAACTCAACGGCAATTGATGACTTATCATGCTGTCTGTGTTCCTTGTTAATTACTTTTTAAATAATATTTGTATTTTAAATCTACTGTTAATTAAAAATTATTTATTTTGTACTCTTTATTATAAAAAAATACAAGTATTATTTAAAAAGTAGTTAACAAGGAACACAGACAGCATGATAAATCATCAATTGCCGTTGAGTTCATTTTTCTAATCGCTGCCATAACCTAGATTTTTGGGTAATTCAAATTCTGGTCACACTATAATTTCTATGGATGGCAACACTGAAAATTCTTCCGATTCATATTTTCGAGTGTAGAATAACATTGTCTATTACTGAGGTAAGTTACATTTCATTATCTCTTTTCGCTTACGAAAAACTGGCAAAAGAAAAATTGTTAGCTTTTGAAAAATATTTAGTAGTCTGCCCCCTTGAGGAGTTTCACTCCAATAATATAAATTATAATTAGGATTCATACATTTAAGGGGGGGGGGAAAGGACGCTTTTCCATCACAATTAGCTACATGGTATAATAAAATGGTTTTGGACCTTAGATTTTCTATAAGAACATATATTCTCTTCGGGGCATTTTGAAGGCATATGAAATAATAAAACTAATTTCTATTCAGAGCAGATCATCAATGTCACATAAAGTTGAATTAAGTCGTGCATATTTATCACTGGGTCTGGCATAGGAACTACTCATGCAAGCAAAGAGAATTGTAAATTGTTATGACGAAAGTTTGACAATCATATGTTTTTTTGTTTGTTTTTTTTTTTAATGAAATGAAGTCTTTCAGTTTAACGTCCCACGATTATTCTCTTTAGGCTAAAGGAGACGATGATTGAGAGAAGTGAATGATGATGGAAGAATTTGTGGAATAAGAAAGTGGGTAGAAACGGAAGTATCCCGTAAAATGCAAGGCATATACTTAATTATAACAGGCACTTCTATAAAGTAGTGGCTCTTACACAATACAGAGCATTTATCAACGTTTACAGATACATAAGTGGCTTTACACAATACATTCCAATAATAAATGTGGTTTAAATGGTGTTATATAACACCCTACGTGGACCTCTCGTGACAACAAAGGATTCTGATAACTTCTAGAAATTAAGAAAAAGTCAGGGCCTAAATTTTGTAAATACATTTACAAAACGAGACGAGACAATCTTACTTCTCGTCTCACATGCAACACGTATCTGTGCAGACTTGATTAGAAGAGTAGCCCCGTGTAGCGTGGTCGATAACAATCTCGTCTCTGGTGCGAACGATCCCGGCTTCGATTCCCAGTGGTCGAAAAGGTGTAATAAGCTTTTTGTGGCCAGCCATCCTGAGTGACATTTTCATGGGTTTTCCTCATTCCCATCAGGCAAATGCCAGGATGGTACCTAACATACAGAACAGGTCCCAGAGCGCTTCCTTCCTTCCCTCTCCTCGGATAGTATGATCGCTGACGAACGTCATCCCTCGTATGCCACAGGCTAACATGCCCATAGACGCCGAAAGCCCTGAAACCTAATCCTAATTTTTGATTAGAAGATTTAATTTTGAATTATAGATATACCACACTGACTTGACACCTAGTCTACCGTTCCGAGCGCTGCTATCGGCTGATGGAATTCCACTCCCTTTCGCTAAGGCTCTCTCGCTTAGCAACACTTGAATCCTTATTGGCTCAACGCGTGGGTGTGTCGAGGTGGTGGGCTTAAGTTCGCATTTTTACCACGGCTCAAGACATTTTGGCAGCACTATAACTATCCATTTTATACAAATTTTCAGTTGTTTACTAGCTTATGTTTTCTCTTTTACTTCTCGCTAAAATTTCAATACGTTCTGGACACTCCTAACATAAAGTCAAGGGAAGAAACTACCTGTTCATTACCTCTACTTTCAGCAACAAAAAAGATGAATAACAGAAGCAAAAACATTCATCACATTTTGCATGTTAATATATTCTTTCTGCGTCTGTAAGGGGAAGCCATATTCACTGACCTCCATGAATGATGTTCAGTCAAACGTGAAGACAGGAGAGAAAATAAAACGGGACAAAAAAGAAAGACTTTTATTTACCCACAGGAGAGAAGTGAAAACCTAAAAGAAGAGAAAAATAAATGTGTGGTTTATAGATAAATACTATCACTATTTGAATTCACGTTTACACACTGAAAAGTCAATAAAACAGAAAAATACACAATCACTGGGTTAGGGTATTTACTTTCTTTTTTTTTATCAACTTCGCAATGGGAGAGAAATATTGATATACTAGGAATGCAAACAGAAGCTCTGCAATCGTGAAGTCTCTGGTTCGAATTTCATGAAAGGGTACCCGTACTGATTTTTAAAAGTTTTTCAATAACAAATCCCAAAAGTACACTTTTTTGCTCCCTTTGCCTTTTTTCTTATCGAAATTTTGTATGCATTAACTGCATCTGTACTGTATAATTGTATTCATGGGTTATTGATTGACTTTATCTGAAATTTTGTAAATAAATAAATAAATTTCCGATCGACTTATTGTCACATTTTTATCATCGTCATCATAGGTATTCTGCCAGTACTGAAGGGTCACTTGCGGAAGCTGATATGCTCCCATGCTCCACGGTCTTCCGCTAACATCTTCGTCTTCATGTATGATTTTTCTGAGTTGAGTTGGTTTTGAATTTAACGTCTCTTTCAGCAGCGAGGCTATACGAGACGAGACCTACAGATTAACGTGGAATCCGAACCACATGAGCTCGACCCGGGAATCGAACCCAGGTCTCCCACGCCAAAGGCGCGTACGCTGACCGCGTAGCCACGAAGGAGCTCTACAATTTTTTGTTTTGATATTGTCCATTAATTGAAGTTTGCTTCGCACCTCCCTCTCTTTCCTGCCACTATACCCTCAAGCACACTTTTATCATATAATTCCTTTTTACCCAACCAGTTTCTCTTAATAATGTGTAAAATTGTTATTTTCTATCCCGCCATTTCTAACACCCTCTCATTCGTTTTAAGCTCGACCGAGTTAATTTTCTTCATTCTTCTCTATACCCACATTTTGAAAGCTTTCGGTCATTTTTCATCACTTTTGCGTAGTGTCCATGCTTCTGACCCATACAGAACAAGACTCCACACGACGCATTTTACCAGTCTTTTACTCAACTATTTATTCAAGGTCACACAAAATAGTATTTTCTTACTCCTAAAATCTTGTTTCGCCATTCCTATCCTTGCTTTTATTTTACCTTCACACTTAATATCACCACTGATAATATTATCCAGGTATCGAAAACTAAACAGTTGTTCTATTGTATCCCCTTCTACTTCTACATTTGACACCGATCGCTTCGTTCCAATCACATTTTGGGATCAAAAGTCCAATATACTCCAGGCAAAAATTTTCTAGTTATAGTTCTCTGAAAATCTAATATAATTTTCTTAATTGTTGTTCGTTCGTTTAAATCACATATCACATTCGAAACTACATATTATATATAGGGCGTTTGTGAACACACTTTATATTTGCAACAACTCATAAGTTTTATATATACGACACTAGTGTGCCAAAATCAACAACGAGACATGAAAGTAACAGACAGCACTAGGTAGTCCATGGAAACGAATGAATGCCCAGTAGCATTTTGTTAGAGGTTTCCCATACGTGCACAGGGAGCAAGACCTTACATGGTATGAGTCATTCGGTGCACATCACAGTGCACCGAATGAGTCTGCTTCTCCAACACGAAGCAGTTGAATAGAAGGGACGAGATAGTGCGTGCCGGTCAGAAATCTAAGGTGCACTATGATTGTTATCACTGACAACATGATCCGGAGACATTTGGATGACTTCACATGAAAATAATCATCTGAAAACAAAGAATGACGATGTGTAACAAGTGTGGTCCAGGAGTTCGGTATTACCCACTATATTACTTCACACACATGAGGAAAATTTCGAATCACAGGCAATGCTGTGCAAAGCAGAGATGGTAGTAGACCACGGTCAACTGCAGCAGCGAACGATTGCTACATTGCGCAAGAAGCAAGAAAATATCAACGTCAACCATCGGGTGCAATTGCAAACCCATTTAAGAGAATTGTCAAAATAACCAAGTTCACGCTCCACAGTGGCACGTCGACTGCATAAAAGTGGTCTCTTTACCTGACGGTCATTACGTTGTATTTCATTCACATCCTCCCATTGACTACACCGTTTGTGGTGATGCCAAAAGCATTCGGAAGTGCCGACGAGGAGTTGGATCGTGTTCTCTTCTCCGATGAAAGTAAATTCGGTCTCAATAGTGAGTGGTTCTGGATGTACACTCATCTAGCGAGAGGTGAAAATATGCTGTGAACACAGGAACATTGTAGAACATGATCATTTTGATGGTTCAATGTTCTTGTGTGGGAAGGCATAATGCTGCATGAGTATACCAATTTCGGAATTCTTGTACACAGTACACTCATCGGTCAGTGTATTCTGACACTGTTCTCCTTTCTCAAGTGCGTCTTTTCAGGTGAGAGGTGAAGTCGGCCCCAACTTCTTTATGAATGATACTTTGTAATAAGCAATCGTATCGAACAGCGCAGGTGGCGGAGCTCTCGGAACGAGAGGATAATTGGCGAAAGGTCTGGCCTGTCTGTTGTCCTGATTTGAATTCCATCGAGCATGTTTGAGGCGTTATTGGAAACATCTTGTAGAACGTTCAGATGCACCAATGACCATCCAGCAGTTGTCAACATCGCTGGTAGTGGAATGGAACTCCATACAATAACAAATCATTATCAACTTTAGGAGTACGTTGCAGAGCATGCATCGCTGTCCGTGATGGTCATCTTTCACTCCTTCTGTAATGTAAGGGGAGGCATCATGGGTCGCAATGATTTCAGTGTAAGTTATTGCGTCTGTATAAAAGTCTTATTTTCTTCTTCTAACCACGTATATATTTTGTTGTTTCCTGTACCGCACTGTAGAATTAATCTATATGTATGATTTAAGTTTGACCAATCTATGCCACTTGGGAGTGACACACCACACGAAACTTACTTTCGTCCTTGGTTTTGCATATCATTGTATATAAAACAAATGGAGAGTTCTTTTTTTTGTCACCCCCTCTCTCTCTAATAAGAAGTTATAAAATATCTTGTTTTATGTACTGTACTTCACAAAAAAAACAATAATTATATATATGTATATACACCGACCAGCCAAAACATTACGACCACCTACCTAATATCTGGTATGTCTTACCTTTTTCTCGCAGGAAAGTAGCAATGCGGTTTGGTACGGAAGCAATGAGATCTTTGAAGGCGGCTGGAGACATGGTGCACCAGATCTTCACACATAAGTCACCTAATTCCTGTAAATCCGAAGAGGTGGTTGATGAGTTCGAATGTGAGTTCTATGACATCTCAAAGATGTTCAATTGGGTGAATTTGGCGACTTTGCAGCAATCAAAATCCACCACTGTGCTCCTCGAACCATTGTAGCACAACTTGGCCTTATGACAAGGAACGTTATCCTATTAAAATACATCATTGTTAACTGGAAATATACCCATATGAATGGGTGTATATGATAACTAGGATTCGTCATGATGTTCTCCACATGAATCATTGAGACCATTGATGACTGTGTGAAATTTTCCCAAATCATGTTCTCCACATGAATCATTGAGACCATTGATGACTGTGTGAAAGTTTCCCAAATCATAATGAAGCGACCATTGGCCTGTCGTCATCCTGGGGTGCAGCTGTTTCCCTGAAAGATAACGGATTATAATCAGCCATCGACGTGATTCATCGGACCATTGTTCGGCGGTTCAATGACGATGGGTACAGTAATCGACGATGGCGTCCGGTTAACATTAGTACATGTGCTGGACGTCCGCTACGGAGGCCTGTATCTAATACTGTTTGCTGAACTATGTGCTCAGATACACTCGTGCTTTTCCACTGTTGAAGTTTACTGTTAACTGGGCCCCAGTTTATGCCCTACACTGTTGTACCAATCTCGAAAGTCAGCAACGCCCCATTTCTTATGGTATCGTCCTGGTTTCGCTACTTTTTCTTACTGTTGGAACACACTAATTACAGCGGCTTGCGAACATCCGATACGTCACTCTATATCCGAGATGCTCGTTCCAGCTGTCTTGCCATCCCCCTCATTTCCAATATGGGGAATATCTTTTCCATATTCCCATACTCTGATATATTCCCCTTTCTACACATAAGCATCACATTGATTGATCGAGTGAGATCCATGACACAGTCTGGCCAATTGATTCTCCTGTGCCCCGTGTCTCTTACGACAGCACATCGATTTCGTTCAAGAAGTACCGGATGGTCATAAAAATGTTTTGGCTGATATATTATGTATAACTTTCGCGTTGATGCGAATATACAGGGTACTCGGAAACAACACAGACATATTTGGGAAGTAATTTTTTACACGTAAATATGAATATATATATCAACATGAGTGCATAAGCGCGTCGTTTCGTAGCTACAACCACCAAAAATTTGCCGAGACTAAGAAAAAAAATACTGTACAGAAAATATCGGATCAAGTTTAGGTAAGAAGATGTAATGATTATTTTGAGTTGTAGATTGCATGTGAAGCAGATTGGGCGAAAGGTTAGCCTCATAGAAAAGAGAGAAAATTCATGAAATCTTCTACGAAGTAACGATCCTGAATTGGAAGTTTTCACAGCTCAAACACATTCCAACCCAATGATACAGTAATGAAATCTACAGCTCAAAATAATCGACAGGACTTTTTACGCAACCTAGATCCGATATTTAATTCTCGAATTACGGCCTTCTTGTATCGTCGAAAAAAAAACTTAGCACTCTACTCATACATCTACTAAATAACTCATTTGTGCACCCATGTTGGTCCTATAATATTCTCTATATTTTCGTATCATGATAATTTTCTAAAGTTTGTTCTTGTTGTTTGCGAACACCCTGTATGTGTATAATAGATATAACGCAGAAAGACTGTTAATCTAATTTCAAGTCCGAGAGTATGAAGCGGGAATAATACAAATATATCATCTTTTGAAGAAGACTACCTCGATTATGTTTTTGCAACATATTTATTCTGAACCATCCTGTATGCACACGCAAATATTAGCACTGGAATTAACTTTATGAAACCGTAATAAATCATAAGCGGGAAATACCGAAATAATCATGTCTGCTTGAGCGTCCTATGAGGAAATAAGAGGACCATTATAATAGGGTAGATAGGTAAGTTACTCTCTAAAAATCATTCCGTTTTATTTCTTTTCAGTTTACGTAACTTTTAACGTTTTATTTTTAACCAGAGTCTACGAAAACAAAATAAAAACACGTAGAAAATACTGAAAATAACTGTGGAGGGAAAAGAAAAGGAAACGAGTTAATTAATTTTAGGAAAAGCGCATTGTGCAACAACAGATATAATAAGCTCGAAGTACGTACGTTGAAAAATTAATTTGCTGTAAGAAAACGGAGAAACAAGCGTATTGCAATAATAACAAAGTTAATTGCCATTCTAAGAAAAGAGCAAAATGCAGATAATAACGTTACAGTGAAACGGATACTGCGGAGAGTGTTTTCTTTTAGAAAAAAACTATAGGAAGGAAACGTATAGTATAAGAATTCTTCCTCTATAGAGCACTTAAGCCGGCTGCACACTGACCAGAGGCAACACAGCTAAGACGAGGTAGAGGAAGGCAGAAGAGGGTGCGCAGAGAGACCTTTATCTATGTATGCGGTGCGAGGCTTTGTTGCATTGTTCATAGTACTGTTCTTTGGCCTGGGTGCTCTGTCCTGTGGCCAATGGGCGGCCAGCCTTAGTTCTGCAGCTTTAATTTCGGAACTAGTAGTCAACATCTACTCCAATCATTTGCAACGGGCCTTTGGATGATGTACGAACAAGACAGGAGAAGGTACTAGGTTGAAAACTGACTCGTATTTTTGTCAAGCGGGACTATGTATTTCAACGTACAAAAAACGATGCCGGTAATTTTATTTTTTTGGTGCTGGCAACCCTAGAAGAGACAGATAACAGGTGAAGCAAATGAGGAGAACGAGAAATTTCTTGCCTTGTATTAACAACGACACAAGAGTCGAGACAAAAAAAAAAAAAAAAAAAAAAAAAGCATTTTCAAATTCAAGACAAAACAAGAAACATGATAATTCTCGTGGGCATCACCAGTCCACCCAAATTTCAGATCTCAGACGTTTTAGAACAAGATTGTACGAACACAATGAAGAGCATTTACCAAGGGTTAAAAATACGTAAGTTACTATACAAGGGTCACTACGAAAGTTTTGAGATACGCATTGTTGTAGCACAGTATTTGAATTCCAACAATTGCGTTCGGTAGTGGTATCCAGAGCGATGAAGCGAAGCAAGTTTTAACTCGCCTCGCTTATCGGCGTGGCCGTATCGCCTTCACTTGTTTGTTGATGTGAGCAGTATTCGGCTCTCTAGAATGGAGCTTGAAAGGGAACATTTTCGGGCAATGATCCTTTACGATTTCAAAAGTGGTTTGAACGAGACACGAAGCCTTGACCGTTTGCAGGGGACATTTGGGGACCTTGCTCCTTCCCGTGCTACAATTTTTCGGTAGTTTGGAGAATTCAGAAGAGGCCGGACATCGCTTAAAGATAAAGAGAGAGCTGGACGTCCGGCAACAGCTGTGTCAGATGAAAACATTGCCGCTGTGGAACAAATGATTCGAGAAGAAAATCCTCGAACAACTTTCAAGGACATTGATTCTACAGTGAACATTGGATCGCCAGCAGTAACAAAAATTCTTTATGATCATCTTCGGCTCAGGAAGGTTTCATCTCGTTGGGTGCCTCGCACTTTAACTGAACAGCAGAAGCGCATGCGTGTGGAATGGTGTGAAGAAATGCTTGCAAGATTTGATTGAGGCAATTCTCGACGCGTCTCCGACATTGTTACTGGTGATGAGACTTGGATCTATCAATTTGACCCTGAAAATAAACGCCAGTCTACAGTTTGGATCTTTCCAGACGAAAATCCACCCACGAAAGTGAAGCGACTGCGAAGTGTGGGGAAGAAGATAGTCGCAACTTTCTTCTCCAAATCTGGCCATGTTGCAACTGTTCCACTTGAAAAACAAAGGACTGTTACTGCTCAGTGGTACACCACTCTTTGCCTAACAAAAGTGTTCCAGAAGCTTCGGGAACGACGTCCAAGAACTGGATTGCGTGGGATCCTGCTTCATCATGACAACGCGTCCGCACACACGGCCAACATCACAATTCAGTTTTTAGAATCTACGGAGGTCAAACTTATGACTCATCAGCCGTATAGCTCTGACCTGGGCACGTGTGATTTTTTCTGTTCCCCAGGATCAAAGATCGCATGCGTGGGAAGAGATTTTGCAGCCCTGAAGAAGCTGTAGTGGCTTACGAGAATGAACTTTCAACACTTGAAGAAAAAGACTGGCAACACTGCTTCCAAAAGTGGTTTTCGAGGATGCAAAAATGTGTACAGTGTAATGGTGAATACTTTGAGAAAATGTAATTGTTAAATTGATTTTAAGCATGTAAGTTATTTCACATCTCAAAACTTTCGTAGTGATCCTCGTACAACGCGAAGGAGTCAGGGAGGAGGCTACTGTCGTCAATACATTGCACTAGGGTGTTACGTTTTTCATGTCCAATCACACTGTCACATTCCCTGTGAATCTGTCCAATTGTTTCACTTTTTGTATGCTACAATAGTTCGAATACATTCTCCGTCCTTTTCATACGTCTACCATCCTCACTAAGAGCTTTGTGATAACAGCTCGTGTATACTGCCGCTGCATGGTGTGAGGTCCACTGTCTAACTCAGCGTTTCCCAACCAGTGTGCCGCGGCACAGTGGTGTGCCGTGAGGAAATTGAAACAAAATTATTAATTTTATAGCAATCAAATTGCAAGACATAGGGAAAAATGTATATTCGTATTTCACATTACTATGAACCTCTACTATTAATCTACAATTTTAAGTTCCATACTGAGTTACTTTTCTGTACATTTTTAATGTTGAAAAAAGTATTTGTTATCATTGTTATGACCATTATTGCTTCTTTATTGTTGCAGACAATTTCGTAACTTGAAATTTTAAAATATTATTCAATCCTTTCGACAAAGCAAACATACATACAAATTACCTACATTTGTGTTTTAAAAGTAAAAGAGATTTGTTTGTTCGTTCATTATTTAGTGATCTTCCTTTTTTCTGAAAGGTTAGATACAGTTTTCGAAAAAGGAATTGTATTTTTAGAAACCTGAGTCGTATATTTTATTGCAATTGTTGTCAAGATTTAAATTAGAATGGAAAATAAGCATAAATGATTTACCACTGGGGAAAACCAGTGATCGAGCTTTCTTCTCTGTGAGGAGATCAGTAATCACAGAGAAAAAATAACACTGTATTTTATATTTACACATGATAATAATAATATCTATAGGAATGTGCCGCAAGAATTCAAGTTACACCTGTAGTGTGCCGCAAGTTGAAAAAGGTTGGGAAACGCTGGTCTAACTGGTGTGGGATAAGGACAACGAAATCCTAAAAATCCTACGATGTCTGGACTTCTCATAGTGACGCACATGTCACTTCTAATTTCTATTGCAACGGGCAAGAATCGTTCATCACTCATTATCTCATTAACTTACACATAAACGATTCCAAGGAAAACGTATTACATCTCATTACGTCTCATGTTAACACGATTTCGATTTTACGTACGTACAAAGAATACTATAAAGTAGATTATAACAACAAATTATAACGTAAAAAAAATCATCTTTTAAATTATTTAATTTAGGAGTTATTTTCTCTACGAGAATACATTCGTTTGATTACCTTGTCCTTCGCTTGTTCTGTGCATTTCCAATACCTTAATTGCAGAAGTCTGTTGACAAAAATGCTATGAACAACCTTTTATATTTGCGAATATAATAAGAAGCGGGGGGGGGGTGAAAGGGGGAAACTGACACGAAATATAAAAGATACATGAACATATTTTTATGATATAATCGTTTTACAACCGCTGCTATTACACTATAATGAAATTCTGGTATTATATAAAACTGCTAATTGAGGTATTAATGTAGTTTTTATATCCATCTCCTCCTCCTTTGGCAAACGCTCCAAGGTGGTGTAATATCTTGTAGATGAAACTTCAATTTTTTAAGTTCATAACAATAATGTAATTCTTTTTACTATTATTGTTGTTGTTATTATTATGGAAATTATTTCTTTCAGGTTCACATACACATATGATTATAAAACGCAGTATACGCGCGCTTTTTTGCGGAAAATTCAAGTTTAGGTAGACTTTTTTAATAATTTTTGATTGTCCGACTTGAAAGATGTGGTAATTCTGATTAAATAACTTATATTCTTCTTATCAAAAGGCCCAGTCTCAAAAATTATCAAATTGTTAACTATTAGGATTAGGCTTTTTAAAGAAAAACATATATTTTTAGATTTTACTACAAGGTTTATGGGAGTGGGCATGAAGACTCTTTACATAGTCTATAGCCTATAGCTATGCGTTTCAAGTTTTTCATTAGCAATATTATACTATTGATTAAAAACTGTATGTCTAAATACAAGCAAATGCCCCAGCCCTCCACCAAATGACGCCCTGGCAAGAAAATATAAATTTACACAACTCAGCTTTACAATATAGATTACAGAGTTTGGTTGTGGATCCAAGCCTTTGGCACATTTGTAAACTGTCTGCCCGTTAGCAACATCTCGTGGCACTATTTGAAGAAAGATTAACTAGCAACAATTATCAGCTTGACTGAACTAAAGGTAATTAGCATGATTGAGGCGTCTTGTTTATAATAACGATTAAGTTTGCGTCTAGATATCTAAATGTTTTCGCCTAGATATTTATGCAATCTGCAACTCTTATATGTTTTGAGGTTTGCATATTAGCTCCACTCACAGATTGGTATGTGCTTCCTGATAAGAGTATTATTAACCCTGGAATACACAGGGGGGTGCTGGAGCACCCCAGACGTTATACTCATCGCCATTTTGGCTCTGTTCTCAGGCACATTGATTGGTGCTTCCGTGTATTCTCATTTTGGAGCATGACATTCACGGTGTTTGGTGCGAAGCAAATTGTCTCGCTTTAGAAGAGAATATATTCAAGGGGTGGGGTTCTCCAGCACCCCACCTGTGTATTTACGTATGTGAAATTCGATTTTTGACGAAATTCGTTTTAGATACTTTGCGTGCATATTTGTTTAATTGCATGATGGCGAAAGTGTGTGCAGGTTCAAGCAAGTTTACTGAACACCTTAGAAGAATATTATTATTCTGAAGGTAATTTCAGTGAGTCCGATGACAATATTGAAGTATAATCGGAAGTCGATGATGAAATTAGTGGAAGTGACACGAGTGACACTGAGAGTAACATGGAAAATGATTCAGCTATAAGGGGAGCCTCTATATTAGGAAGAAATGGTCATAAATGGAATTCTCAACCATCCGTTCGGAGTTTCTAAAAAAGCTTGGATTGCAGTTAGCTACACCCTACATGCTGGAGCCCCTCAAGAAGAATCTTCCGACTAATTTGTCTATTGGTATCAGAAATATCCTCGGAATTCAAAAAGAACTGTCACCTGTAATTGATTCAACATCTAGTCTTCCAGAGCAAGCACGATGTCGAACGTGCCCTAGGAATAAGGACAGAAAAATTAGATCTTTTTGTTTCAGATGCAAAGAGGCTGTCTGTGCTGAGCACAGAAAGGAAGTTGCATTTCGTGCAGTAAGGAATAGCTGTGTCTGTTCAAAAATATATACAAACTCTTATTGTGTATTCTTGTAACTGATGAAGTAAAATAAATATATTTAAGTTCGTATATTATAATTTAATAGCGTTTAATTATATGGGGTGCGCTGGCACCCCACCTGTGTATTCACGTCAGCTTTTTTTGACTGTGTATTCCAGGGTTAACCTTGAAGAAATTGACTCTCCCACACCTCTTTAAAAATAGGATATTCATCTTCCTTTAATAAAGAAACCTGAAATGATTTTCGGGTTCGAAAAAGTGGTCATGGGCAATTAACAGAGGACATCGCGTAACCTTATTTATTGTTATAGCGTATTGGAGAGTACGGTGGCTCAATGGAAGAACATTTACCTCTGGTGTGTGAGGTCCCTGGTACAATTTCCGGCCAAGTAAATTTGTGGTGGACAACGTGTCCGTGGGTTTTCTCGGGGTGCTTCCGTTTTCTTCTACTTTCTCATTCCACCAATTCTTCCATCATCATTCAATTACTTTAATCATCTCACTTACCCTAAAGGACATAAGCGTGGGACGTTGAACTGAAATATTTCATTTTCATTTCGTTATAGCGTACCAAGATCCTTCCAAAACGTTCACAAGGCACCGAAACAAAATTCCTTATTTAAAATGCGATATGTAGACGGGTTTTTTTTTAAGTACATTAATTTCATACATATTATAAAACCTAATGTGAATAAAATGATCTTAATTCTGATTAACATATTGATGACGTCATATAATAACGTAGGCAGTTCTAGTCATCTCCGGTAATTCCAACTTCCACAAACAAAAAAACCTTGTAAGCTGTAGAATACGAAGATCAAAATGAGGGTATGATAAACGATCTGAACACGCCAATTTTGTGTTCATGACAGCTACTTAAATACGCTCGCTATCTATACATTTCTGAATAAATAAGCCTGAATTGCTCTTGATTTGACTGTTATTTCCAATGATGGTCCTCTTAAGAGATCGCTGCAGGTGACGCATTCTTGGGGTTACTGCACATACTACAAAAGAAAAGAACATATCCAAGGACGTCTTTGAAAACTTGCTCCGGCTGGCTCCTTTCTGCTATGCTGTACTCGTGCTGAGTGCATTGCATAGCACCAGACAATGACAAGTCTTCGACAAACAATTCCGCTGTTGTCAAGCGGTTATCGTTATCTGATGATCCAGAAAGCATGTTTCGTCTTGTCTCCTTGTCTAGTTCCAGATCACTAGTCAAAAGCAACTAAATTCTACACGTTTTTTTAATACAATTTCCTGGAAAGTTATTTTTAAAAGAATTTATATGTAGACAATGGAAAATTCAAGAGAAGGAAAATTCCAGAGTGGCTGATTCATTCCCACCTGGTTGACAGTAACAATGAACTCTTCCAAGTTGAAAGATGATGGTGTCCATTACCTCCGATTAGGATTCTTTGACCAACGGCTTATATTGAATACCTGCACTGTCTTTGCTTTTAAGCCCATTCATTTATGAGGGGAATTTTATTTTTCTGCTTTCTTTAAAATTAACAGGAATCGGTTGTTTGATTAACTAATTTCTTCCTCGAATCTATTTTATGTCCCTTATTTCCTGAAAATTAAATCTTGTAATATGCTAACTAACTAACTCTATGGTGTACGGAACTCTGAGGTTCAATGCCGCGTTCACAAAAGCTCTCCACTGACTTCTGTCCTTAGCCAACTGGATGCAGTTTCTACTTGATATCCATCCTTATTTCTGCGAGATCCATTTTAATATTGACCTCCCATCTGCGCCTATGTCTTCCTAATGATAGTTTTCCAGGGCTGGATTAACCCATCTGGAGGCCTGAGGCTAGAAAAAAAAGTGGCCCCTGATGACTTCACCTACTACATTTCTGTGAAAGTACAGTAGGAAAGTTGTTTCATATTTTTGGGCATATTTTATTTGATTATGATGATTGTATCTTCATGATTCTTTTAAGATAGCCAGTTAAGATTTTGATCAGAGTGGAGGCCCCTTCCACCTAGAGGCCCGGGGCTATACCCTCCCTAAGCCCCTCCATTAACCCGGCCCTGTAGTTTTCCGATTGGATTTCCAATTAAAAATTACATACGGTAATGTTCTTATATTCTTCCATTCTGGCAACGTGACCTGCCCACCTGAACCGCCTAGATTTGACGATCCTAACAATATTTCGTAAAAGGTTATGTAATTCCTCGTTATGAAGTTTCCGCCATTCCCCATTCCCGTTCCTCTTGTTATACGCTATATAATTTTAATGTTTAATAAACAAATTTATAAATAATATAAATACATTTTTAAAAAAACAAAGGAAATTTAAATCAGTAAAATTACGTAATTAAATTTCCAGTTCATTTCAAAGAAACATAGAAGTAACTCCCCATATACATTAATGAGCTAATAAACAAACATAGTTACTATTTCAGCAGCGTTAACCAATATGTTGAAGCTAATAATAATAATAATAATAATAATAATAATAATAATAATAATAATAATAATAATAATAATAATAATAATAATAATAATAATTTTGCATCATTTGTCTAGTAGGTAACGCCTCTTGTAGGTTAGGTTAGGGTTCGATTCTCGGTGGTAGAACATCGAATGCACTACTTTATTCAGACCGAATTTTAAATAGCAGGAATCGCTCTATAGTACATCTCAGTTGTCAAACGAAGTAAATACAAATTAATAAGCTGACCGCAGTGATTCAGTGGTAGAGCGCTCAGCTCTGGTGCGTGGAGTATTTGGTTCGATCCTAGCTTTTGCAAGCGGGCTTTGTGTTTAACAAAGACCGTGTGCTTTGAGTTTTCTCGAGGTTCTCCCACTCTCTTCATTCCACATTTCGTATCATCACCGTCTTCCCTAGGCTCGGAGCATAATAGTAGGACGTTAAACCTTAAAAAATCAATGAGCATCCATTCAATCAAATAATAATAGTAACAATTAAAAGTCCACAACATGTGCATATAAGTGCATTTGGGATAACAAACTGGAGTAGTGTTCCAGATCTTATTTCAATAACACGTTGTTTTTCATGGTTTTGGATTGCCTATCAGGATTTCCTCTCGCTAAAGCTCATAAACGCCTATGGCCGGCTCAGGGCCGGCGCTAGTTTTGCCGCCCTGGGCGGTACGTTCACATGCGCCTCTTTATTTTCTTTCTCAAATTTTGCCGCACCTGCATTCTTCTCTTTTTCAAATTTTGCCGCCCTGGGCGGTGGCACGGCTCGACCTCCTCGCGCCGGCCCTAGGCCGGCTAGATGTTTACACTAGTGAGTGAAGGGTCCTAGTGCAACAATTATCAACATCATTATTTCTTGCTTTGTAGGCCGACGTTCCTCACCTCATAAGAAATATTTCCGGCGGAAACGTTTCACAATACCCAGTAAACACCGGAAATTATTTTATCTCCAGCGGAAATCGAGAGACCATACGCTCCAAAACACAAGAAACCACAACCGCTACATTACAATTAGTATCCCAGGAAAACGTGTTTTTGTCAGATATTTTTTAAATAAATAAATGATTAAGACAGTAAAGAGGATCGCGCGATTCTATGTATGGGATATGGATAGCCACTTCCATATATCCTTTTATTATAGGCAACCAACATTTCTTTGCTACTTCCCAGGTTGCGTAGAAGCTAGGACATGTTACAGATTTTAAACAGACTACAGACAGCCACAATTATTCGTAAGGATGATAACAGATTGACAAGATTAACGAAGTCTCCCGAGATAATCCCTCTAGCTGTCTGCGAAAAGCACAATTCAAACATTCACTTTCAATTCAAGAGTAATCAGTGGAGTAACGGACGAACGAAAGTAGTAACAGTACAATCTTATCAGTCCAAATGAGTGATTTTAATAAAAGTTGAGCCTTGATATTCGTTTCAAACAAGATGTTTCTCATTTACTTATCAAAATTCCGCATAAGTTACTAAAGCCATGTTACAATTTTAACAATGTTAAGACAGAACTAAAAGAATTCGGCAAAACAGCCCACAGCTAGGTATTCTGAGATATCATCAAGCATTTATCTGTATCACTAAAGAAGTCAAAATTTTTATTTGACTCTCAGCAGCAAGGCTATATGAGACGTGGACCTACACCTTAACATAGGATCCAAACCACATGAACTCCCGCCGGGAATCGTACCATGTCTCCCATATCAAAGGTGTGTATGCTAACCGCTTAGCCACGAGGGAGCTCTGAAGCCAAAAATAAACTACTGTCAAACCGCAGATGGGCGCCAGGGCTGTTTAACGCATGAACCCGAATACCACTTACCCAGGGGCCCACAAGCACAATTACACATATTCCGTCTAAAATTTAGTAGTAGGGTCCCAGCACAATGCTTTGCCCAGGCACTCATAATTCTGCTAAAACGTCACTGGTGAGCAGACGTTTCTGAACTTCATATATTCTCCATTTCAAAGTGAGTCTAATGATTTAGGATTATTGTGATCACCACTGCGCAATGCCAGGGCTCAGAATTGCCCACAAAATTTTCCAGCAATCTGTTATATCGGGAGGAATCGAACTAAGTTTCCACTTAAGGAAGGAAAAAATTCAACACCCTTTCTTTGTCAGCAGATGTGTTGGATTTTTTTTATATCAATTTTCTTTACACTTTTTAATCATTTTCTCCCTACTGCTGTGAAAAAAAAAAGATTTTCAAGGGGTAAGCAAATAGCGTAGTTTCGAAAATTTACCGTTTAAAATTTTTAAAATAATTCTTCTAGTTGGGTGCTTCATAGATTTTTCTCGTATAATTATTACCCTCTCAAGTGAATCCGTAAGTATGCGAAATACTATAAATCATAAATATGAATAAATTTATATCTGGGGATTTTTATCTACCCCAGTTCTACCCGGCACCTACAAAGCAGTTTATTTCGGGGGGTTCAAAGCTGTTCAGGCGAATTCAATATGAGGATAAATTAAAATTTGTAAAATCAGTTCCAAATCGGGATTTCGAGGTAGGGATCCGGACCCCAGGACGCACATCTTGTGTCCGTCCCTGCTTCCACCGCATGTTTGCCGTAATTATCCAATTGCCACAAGTAAAGATTCCAATATAAAATTTCCTGGTATTATTTGTACAAAAACTTGTTGATACCGAAACCGTATGATTTACATAGGATCAGTCAAATTAGTTTTGAATTTGCAAATTTAGAAAAATCTTAGTGCTATCAAAAGCTTTGTTTTCCTTCTTATTATCATCGTAAACTAGAAACACAAATGGAATTTCCAAACCAGGTGACTAAATGAAAGCTTTACACTACTATTTACCAATTTTTCTGTTTCGCGGAAGAACTAACTTTAACGTTAACAGTCTTAAATTTCCTAACACCTTGGAATATCCAAACAAGAAAGAAAAAAACAAACTTTTGAAAATAATGAATTCTCTCAAGCGAGGTCTCCTGGAAATAACTTCTATAATTCCCTATTATTATCACATTTATTGTATCATTATTCTCTGCAGATTATACACTAATAGACACGCGTACAGCTCACCTACAGCAAATAATGAATGCATGACATCATTCTTCCAATTTAGCGACTTTACGATGATTCACACTTGTATATAGAAACATCTCCCAAACCGATAATCTGGAACACATACACTTGGCGACTTGTACGGAATTTACTTCGTATCTTTCCAGGGTAATTAATGCGCTTTCATTCATTATCCAAGGTTGCACAAATAACCCATTGTAAACAAAAGGATTGTGACTGTAGGTATAGGCCTTTTACAAATACAGCATACATACCGTTCCGTTCTGCTCCTTTTCTCTACTTTCATTGTTGCCAGTTGGATAATTTACGTATGTCACCTGCTTTTCCGCAATTTTGTGGTGGGTCAATCCATGTCAGTTTCTTACAGGGTATTTAACCCACTATTTCATATTTTCACGAAACTTCTGTCACTTGTTAATTAGTAGTACAAAAGTCATAACGTGTGTAAAGTATTTCCCCCTTAGACCAAATAGGTTTGGAGTTGGAGGCGATCAAACTTTGGGAAAATAGCACATGTAGGGTACAGAACTTCCGATATTCTGCTTTCAGACTGCACTCTAAATTGAAAATGTTACAGCTAAAGATCTAACAAACAGAGCTGCGTGAAAATTCTCTCAGAGAACCACCAAGGCTTCTAGATTTCAGAAAAAATATTTCGGCCTATGTTTAGCAGAAGGGGTCCAGCTCTTTTCTCTAAAAATGTTACTATTTTCGTAATTTCTGTTCACATGCGATTAGTTTAGTGTAGAGTTGGTTAGTTTAGGTTACGTTAGGTTAGTTTATGTTATATTAGTGTAGGAGTCCCGCATAATTTTCCAAAAATGATAGAATTTCGCTTATTTCTACTAATATTACGTTAGTTTAGGTTAGTTCAGGTTAGCTTACGTTAGTTTATGTTAGGTTAGCTTAGATTTGGTTACGTTATGTTACGTCTAAGTACTTGCATCACTCATTTCTCCTGTAAATTTTGTGTTTTTTAGTGCTTCTGGGCCCCTTGTACTAAACATACTCCAATATTTCAAAAAGAGAGTTAACTTCTGTCTTTGTTTATTAAAAAAATAAATAAATAAATAAAACTTAAATTTTTATGGAGTGAAAACACTGCATAACTAAACAAGATTTACCACAAAGATACAGGAATTTTGGTAATAATTTTTGTCTTCGGCTAAACGTAAAGTTTTGCTCTAAAAAAGTTATGAAAGAAAACCTGATGGGATTTTGGGTACCTCTTGGTATTATTAATAAATGTTATAAATTGATAAATTATAAATTACAATACTGTAAAATATAAATTACAATTAAAAATTACAATTATCAATTACTGTTAAATTATAAATTACAATATATATGCTTGAGATATGATGTTGGGAGGTGAAGTATCCCAAAGATTGCGCCCAAACCAGGACAGAAGGGGCCCAAGTACACAAATGCAATATAACGGGACACTTATACTAAAACGGGACACTTCTTATAAATAAATAATAAATATATAAATGCCAGCAGTTCTTAAACCTATGATTTATTTTGGTAATCGAAGGAACTTTCGAGTGTATCTATTGACGAATAGCTAAACAGAGAAATGAGATAGAAGAAATGCTACACTCGTACAATGATTAAAGATAGTGACACCAAGGATCTTATAAAATAGAGGATCTGCCCTTACAACAAAATCTTGAAGCCATGCGTCACAGTTTCACTACCCCTACTCTGCCCACTCCGCCCAATAGAATCGCAGTGTTTTGAGCCAACAAACATGGCGGAAACGAAAGTAGCCAATAGACGATGGCAGAAACGAGAATAGCTAATCAGACGTGCTGATGCTCGGTTGTTTTTTGGCTTCATCAATTTAACAGGATGAAGATACATATGGGCAGATCCTCTATTTATAACATCCTTGAGTGACACCCTATTTCAACAGCTGAAGACTTTGTATTGGACCATCCAATTTGCCGTGATCTATATTCCACCATCGACCGTGGTACATGAGTTGAGTCAGGTATGAATTTGTACACAGTGACGAATCCGAAGTTTTTTTCCATTCCAAAACCCCGTTTGAGTTCCCAAGACATTTTTTCCGCTTCAGAATAATAGAAACAGGATTAAATTCGGGTGCGTGGGTCAACCTGAAGAATGTATGGAGGCCGGAGTGTAGTGCTGGATACATCGTGTCCAGAAGTATCGAATTCAAGGAAGTATGGAACCTTAATTCCATACACAACCAAGGACGCACGCACAAGAGGTCCGTTCCCCGAAAACTTCCTAACTCAACACACATTTTGTACACTTTCTCAATAAAACTACACTTGTTTACCGGAAATGATTGATGTAGCATGATTATTTGATCTTACACTTCCTATGTACTCCTTCTCTTATAAAAGCAATCTAGTTCTATCACTTTTTTTCTTTCTGAAAATATAAGCGGAAGCATCTTGCGATTACTTACCGCCTTTTCGAGTGCAGAATAATACGTTCAATACTACATAACAACCTTGCAGTATTGGATACCCTCAAAGCTTGGACCCTCCCAACAAAAATTTCCGGCTGCGCGCCTGTACATAACCATCATGGCCTGTCTCGAAAGGAGGGCGACCTTACGTTACTTTATAGAGAAAGGTGTTATAGGTAATAATAACGCCTGATTGAACTGGCTAGGCAGAGATAGAGTCTACTGTCGCGGAAATCTGCCGCGATGAACCTTTGAGTTTCAACAGTCCTCTAACTGAACTACATCTTTTACTTCGGTAGATCTTCCCAAGAGAAATCATTAAACCATCATGACTTCTCATGTTAAAAAAAAAAAGGAAAAAAAAAAGACATGAAATGTAACCCAGGCGCGAGTGGGTGAGCTGAACAAACGCCCGTCCACCCACTCCCCCTCATTATTCGAAAGCAAACGAACCGCTTTATCGGCCACGCCATCAGACGCTTGTGATACATGGAAATCAACGAGCGGATTGATCGCTTCTTGGAATGCTTTGACGCAATTTCAATGAAATAAAAGGTTAACTTATATTAAGATGATAAATAAAACTCACTCAAGTATCATACGAATTAGGTAGTTACGCTATAGATGGAAAAAGATATATCATAGAAAACAATTCTCTGGAAAAATTAATACATATAACAATGTAATGTCATAACATTGTATAAATATTCCCATGGGTTGAGAAAACCAATTCAAAATTACCAATACAAAGATAAGGATTAAAAGTATGAATCGCCGCACTAAACATGCTCTTTCCCATTAGCTGACATAAACAAAATCTCCTCAGTCGTTTTTGAGAAAATATTCTGAAAACAAACTCACCCAGAAGAGTAAACTACCCCAGGAGATTTTCTAAAAGAAGAAATTACTTATATCCCATGTTAAAGTGCTGTTAATAAAATTTATACTTAGGCCTATTCCTGAAATGTGGACAAAACTTTCTTCTTCTTCTTCTTCTTTTTTTTTTACGAAATATGTCTAAAAATAACTTACTCCAAAAGGGAACTGTCTCTAGTACGAAAAATGATAGATTTGTTAGTGAAATATTTATTTTTTTCGTGGGTTTTCTCGGGGTACTCCCGTTTCCTCCCACTTTCTTCATTCCACCATTTCATTCATTTCTCATAATCACCGTCTCCTTTAGCCTGACCGGTATAATCGTGGGACGTAAAACTCAAAGATTTCATTTTCCCATATTCCTATATATATAAATCTTACACGCATACACAACTGTAAAATGATACGGACCAATAATCAAAAAGCTTATAAGAAACTGGACAATAATTCATGGATGTCGCTGCCAAGACGATGTGATAAAAAGGGGGCCGTGATATGAAACAGGGTGAGAAAGTCTGACGTATAGCGTACAGCGAGGCGAAGGGTCAGGTGGATCAACTAATATGAAGTAACTGCTGGATTAAGAATATGTGAGGAAACCCACGGAACACGATGTTGTCTACCACAAACTCACATGAACTAAAATCGAACAAGGGACCCCCCTCACACCAGTGATGTGTGCTCTACCACTGACCAATCAATGCTCCCTTGTGTCTGATTTCTGTCTTCTATTGAGTTTCTTCGTGGCTATGTAGATAGCGTACGTGCCTTTGGCGTGGAAGGCCCTGGTTCGATTCCCGGCGGGAGCTCACGAGTTTTGGGTCATACGTTAAGGGTCTTCACTACAGCGAAATTAAATTACAGCTAATTTTAGAGTTTTTCTGTAATATGTTCAAAACAAATAAAAATATTCGAAAAGCAGAAACATAGTGAACTAAACAATACGATTTTGCATGTGATACTGTTATCTCAACTCATATATCTGTTTTCGATTTACAACTGAAGATAGATTTAGCACTTTTTTGCGGGTTCTGTAAATAGCGTCATACTAAAAGCAGGTAGGTGAATTGTGGTAAAGGTATCACATGCAAAATGGTATTGTCTAGTTCACTATGTTTCTGCTTTTCGAATATTTTTGTTTGTTTCGAAGATACTGCAAAAAAAAAAAAAATAAATAAATAAATAAATAAATAAATAATAATAATAATAATAATAATAATAATAATCTAAAATTAGCGGTAGTTTAATTTCGCTGTAGTGAAGACCCTTAAGCTGTAAGTCCTCATCTCATATGGTATCGCTTCTGAAATGGACGCTAAAGCTAAATTCTTCTATTTTGGCTTGCTTGCGTCCTTGAAGTGTCATATTTTTTACAAAATGAACAAAATACGCAAAATAATAATAATAATAATAATAATAATAATAATAATAATAATAATAATAATAATAATAATAATAATAATAATTATTATTATTATTATTATTATTATTATTATTATTATTATTATTATTATTATTATTATTATTATTATTATTTTCAGCTAAATAGATAATTCTGGATGCGTCTCTTGTTTACGTATCCATAATTAAGGATGACACAATCAAATGCACTATTATGTAATGTGCTACATACCCACAGACTCTTAAAATTACAGCCATATTAAGTTAAAAAGCATAGCACAAGGGAATGGCTTCGGTACTTTCCTTTTATCACATGGTCGTGTGCTCAGTGGCATACTTGTAGAACAAAACACTACATTGGAGGACCTCGTGAGGATGAGAAGAAAACCTCATTGTTTATGCAGAAGTGTAAACAAGTTGAGTGGCAGTTGAGATCAATAAAGTGTTGAAAAGACAGCCATTTCAATGCGTCTGTTGTTCATTCAATGAAGAGATGAGCAGAATTGTGAATGAGAATTCAGTTAAAACACTATAACGATCATAACGTTACGAGTACTGACCAGGAAAGAAAGAAAGAAAAAAGAAACACGTTGTCAACAGATATTCATAGTTTAAAAAATGTTATCATTGAATGGAAAGAGGTGTTAATATTCGCTTATTGTGTTTATTTATTTGGAGTCCCTGGTAAACATCGAGACCGTATGGCACTGTACACAGAGGCGCACCCACAGGGAGTCCACCAGGTATGGACCCTTCTCAAAACTTCTGACATACATATGTACACTTTCTCAATAAAACTACATTTGTTTAAGAGTCTTCATCCCGGCGAAATTAAAATACCGCTAATTTTACAGTAATTATGTGATATCTTCAAATAGATAAAAGATAATTGAAATGTGGAACAAGAGCGCCCTAGACAATATTATTTTGCGTGAGGTACCGGTATCACAAGTCACCTAGTGGCTTTCCGTTTTCAGCTGTTTAGAAACGCGAAAATAAATGCCGATTTTCAAAATGGCTCGAAATCGAAAGCAGATAAGTGAGTCGTGATAACGGTATCTCATGTAAAATAATATTGTCTAGGGCGCTCTTGTTCCACATTTCGATTATCTTTTATCTATTTGAGGATATCACATAATTACTGTAAAATTAGCCGTATTTTAATTTCGCCGGGATGAAGACTCTTAACAGTGAAATGATTGATGTAGCATGAAAATTTGATCTTACACTTCATCTGTACTCTTTCTCTTATAAAAACAATCTAGTTCTATCATTTTTTTTCTTTCTGAAAATATAGTTGAAAGTATTTTACAATTACCTATCGTCTTTTCGGGTGCAGAATAATACCCGTTCAATACTATATAGAAGTAGTGCTTTTTAGTATTGGACCTTTCCTCATAAAGCGTGGATTCCTCCCAACAAAAATGTTTGCTCCCTGGTACTGTACGATACAAGTATCTATATAATTCACCCCGGGAGCTCTGATTGGGAATCGAACTTCGGTCTATCATATCAAACGCAAGAACCCTAATTAATTACTTACGAATAATTCTGAGAAGCATTATGCACACAAATACTTCTAAACAAAATAATTCAAATATTCTGAAACTTGAAAGCGGCGCAAAATTCGGGAGGAAAAAGGAACGAGAGGGAAAATTACTTGGAATATATGTATGGGGGCGCCGTCGTATACTCTCGCCCCGGGCGCTGATTTTCCACGGCACGGCACGGCACTGAGCCATACGACGTGCTACTGTTGTTATAACTTCAAGACCAAAGAAAATCAAATTCTAGAGGATGCAAGCCAAAACATCTATACCTAGCAAACAATTCAACATTTTGTGTACGGTACTCTCCTGTGCTGTATTGTACAAATATTTATGTTTAACTGTTACTGTACATGACATGTGTCAAATCTGTGTTGCATGACAGTGCCTATTAAACCAAAACACAAAAATTTATATCCGAATCCAGTAGCTAGATCAGAGTTTGGACACCATATATATATATTTTTTTCATAATTCGAAGGCTAAGTACAAGCCAAAATGCCTAAAGCCAAAGTAAAATATCTAGTCTGCAATGGTGGCAGGCATTCACTAGCAATAGAACTATATAAAGGCCGTAATTTATACACCACACACACAAAAAAATAAGCATTTTTATGTTAGTAATCCAGCATCTTCGCTAATTCGACACCCTTTTTCTCAAGAGAGGCCGGACTAATGTAATTATCAGGGCTTGAAAAATCCACTCACCTGCTCGCCAATGGCGAGTACTTTTTTACATTTGGCAAGTAAGAGCCCGATCAATCAAAAAGATGTTTTATTCCACGTCACTCTTTTTTTTTAAATATTTATAAGAGACATACCAACAAACATAATAAAAAATGTATTGATATGTTGACTGAGTCGCAAAGTGATTTTTGTTTCATTGTCTAAACACTGTGACTGGTCTGGCCAGTCGTTTTTTTTTTTTTAATTTTTAATTTTATTTATTTATTTTGCTGGACTATATTCAAGTAAGATTTTTCAAGCCCTAGTAATTAATCTCTTTCCCCCAGGTGAAGTGAACCGAAAACGTCACTTAAATGCATCCTTTCATATGTTTTTCACTATCACATTAGCTTTTCCTTCAAAATATAAGAAAATTGTTTAATAAGAAAGAAAGGAAAGAAAAGAGAGACCAATATTCTCGTAGTCATACAATACGACCTCTTCTTCTCTTCTGATCGAACAAAATGACCATTTCGTTATTTTTTTAAAAATAATGTTCGGCTTCGATTTATGGCGTTAAGTGTGCCTGTCATTTAAAATTAACTTAAGTTTTAATTGGTTGATTAGTGTTTAGCCTCCCGTTCAGCAACGAGGCTATATGAGATATGCAGTTAACAGCTTAACGTGAAATAGGAACCACAGAGCTTCCACTGGAAATCAAAGCTGAGTCTGCTGCACATTTTTTTTTTTTAATGTTTTAAGAGTAGCACGTACTGCGAAGGATTCAAAATAGTATTGAATTAATCTTTGAGTTAGTTTGAATGTTTATTGTCTTCGCTTCAGATTTTTTAATGATGCGCACGTACTTCGGCGGATATTATTATGAAAAGGACAAAGAAAAAAATCATTCAATGTTACCCAATCTGTCCGACTGTCAACCTAAACTCTTTCGAATAATTTTTCTACTTGTTCTTGATTAGTGCAGTGAGTACATATATTTAAAGTCTGTGTTACGAAGTAGTAATAATAAATTTATAAAAAAGTTAAACACGCGTCTAATTATTTTAAAAATGGACTCTCAAAAAGCCAACCAAGCTTCCCATAGTAGCACAAAAGCTTTCGGCCAGTTGGCGCGTGCCTGGCTTTTGGCTTTCTACGCTTGCACTTGAAACTCATGCTTTCATACAATCTGCCTTTTGGTGTATATAGTGCAAGCGATGTTTTAGGCCCTTTGTAGTGCGCCATAGTATCACTGGTCGTTCATTGGCTATTGACTTGACTTGTTAAACACTTGCGTCAAGCATGAATGGAACACTGAATGCAAGGTTGCCCCCATGTAACTTCGTAACTGGAATCCAGCTTGCGGCATGTTTCCACGTTTTTCAATCAAGCTGGATGCAACTTGCCCGACTTGCAATTCAAGCTTACAGCAAACTGTTTGTAAGGTGTCTCTGCTACTAGGGTTATGTTTCGGTATTGAGTAATTCGTTTGACAAATTATATTCTTTCAATACCTGCGCACTGGTGATTTGTCTGTTAATGCATTATAGTTTGTTGGTAATTCAACAATGTGAAATGACACTAATCTGTTTCTATCACTTGTGATTAGAATATTGGGCCCTTAATATTTTATAATTACAAAGATTGCCAATTTCCTACGTGCCTTTAAAGTGTGAAGGATCTCTGGTTATGAAAGTTTGATGTGTTCAATATCAGTCTTAGAAGCTCTTATTGCACAAAGAATTGAACAAGCTTTAACCCATTTCCTAATTCAAAGAAGAAAGCAGGGTAAATTTACTTCCAATCTTAACTAATTTTAAGCAAAAAAAAAAAAAAAAAAAAAACTCGAGAAACATACACCTTTCCCAATAAAAATCAACAAATTATGTTTCTCTTATAATTCACAGACATGATCATTTGAGAAATGTTCTCGCTATTCTGGTTATGGGATCTCTTCTTCACCTCTATTTAGCTATTTCTGCTCATGTTCAAATACGCCTATCACTGTCAAAACATCTTATCAATCCTATTTTTAATTAATTCGCAGCTACTGCTCTTAAACAATACCAAACACAGTAATATTGGCATCACACAGTAACTCTCATATTCCATTTTTTTTTCAAGTGATAAAGTTTGATTTCAAAATTGCAGTACATAATTTGAATTTTAGTACAAGATAAAACACCAAACTAATTAGTATTTGATTGCCAAACAATCTGAGAGTATGCATATTTAACATTCTTATCATAATAACTGCAAATCACAATGTTCTTGGAATTATACTGGGATGTCCATATGTGTAGAATGAATTAACAGTCTGTTGTTTTAGAATACAATATTTAATCGTGACAAAGAACCACACTGCTGTCTCTTGAGTATCATACTCAGACATTATTAAGTTAAATGGAATCACAAAAAGCTGGAACTAAAACTTGACTTTGTGGGTTCTTTTGGCTGCAAACGTTTTTACAATATCCTCAAAATCTAGCTTTGAAGCTAACTTATGCTCTATGGATATGATGCTAAGCAGGGGCGGATCCAGGGGGGGCGTCGCCCCCCCCAGAAGAAGAAACTTTTTTATTTTATATATAAATAAAATATATAGTTTATTTTTTGACGCTCTTAAAAGTAGCTCTAAGTAGCAGTATCACAACCCACCGCTTCCCCAGAAGTCCGTCCTGGACCCGCCCCTGATGCTAAGGTTGGTGGGTCGATGTTGTCAACTGTTTTTTTTTTCCTTACAGTGCAAAATAAATATTTGTGGTTTTGCGCCTCTCAAATTCGGCGCCCAGTGCACAGCCCCGTTTGCTCCCCCCTAGTTGCGTTACTGATTAAGGAATTCAAATATAAATAAGTGAATGTTCTATATTCACGATTACTTCATTATAATTATCCCACTCTTCCTGTTATCATTATTAATGGTAGTATAAAATTATCTATAAAAACAAGTAAGTGAAAGCAGTGTATTAGGAGCAGGATATAGTTTTCCTCTTGAACCTACATACACCCACGTCACACGAAAAAAGAAAACGATTTCAACACATGTTTCCTAGAATCGTGTGATCGACGAACGGGTGGATCAATGTGTGCTAACCTGATGTCAGCACGACATTATGAATACTTACTTAACAAGACATTGGACACTACAAAAATGGTAAAAGTTTATTAAAAAATCAACAAAATAACAAACAGGTGACCGCTATAAGGAATAATGAATATGAACTTTACGCCGGCGGCGGACATTTCGTGAGAAATGCACGTAATTATCTGTCATGGAATATCATGGAAATTCCGTTACATTGTTAAGTAATGCGAAAAATCTTGACGTGTGATTACTGCATGCAAAAATATAAATTAAGATGGTCTACTCTATTGCAGTTGCAATAAATAAATAAATAAAGATGGAGTCCGATTCCAATACAAAGACGTCTATTTTATTTTTTTGAATATAACTACATGTTATTGATTCTGCCTTACAAGTCTGCCTTCAATTAAATAGTTAATAAGTAAAATAATTTATTTGAAAATTAAAGCTGTTCTCGTTTTAAGACCAAGAGTATAGTAAAGCCGACTCATTCAATCCAATAGACTCTACATGGAAAAATAGTTATTTACATTATAAGGTAAGATTAGTATAGGTTTATTATATTTAATCTAAACTTAGTTATCAAACGTCTTTTTACGGGTACATGTCCTCTTTTTCAAGTCCTAAAAATGGCCCACTTTTCTCTATTTTCCTAAAAAGCTCCCTGGACTATCTTTCGGGAACGAAAACAAAAACACATCTGGACAAAAAAGAACGATAACATTAAGTAACTGAAAATAGCAATGGGATATAAACCAGGAGTGCCTACAAGGGGGGGCTATGACGCAAAGTGCGTCATTGAAATATTTGGGGGGGGGGTAAAATCTGTATAAATATGTTTGAGGGAGTGTAAGAATTAATCGAAAAGAAGATTTTTTTCATGGAAGAACACCTATGGGTAGACCATTGGGGGGGGGGGTGCGTCATGGACATAAGGGGGGTGGGCACCACTGTATAAACACTAAGGAAATACAAGACATTCAACTCTTAAGCGCAAAAGAAAGTATTTTTAATATCTCTGCAATCGGTATCATAAAAATTTAACTGTATTTTCTCGCTATGCCATTGAGAAATTTGTGAAATAGTATGTCTTCTTGTATAATCTGAAAAGTAAATCCGTAAAGCACGTTCTGCCGCTAAAGCTATCCAAAACCCTATTTAAAATACCTTTTATACACATAGATATTTTAGAAAAAGATCACAAAAATGAGCAAATTCTATCAAAAATTAACAAGTTGAAACATGTTAATTAAGGTGCTCTACAAAAGTGGGGAAAAATATACAGTATATAAAGACAAAACACTTACCATTCTATGCTTCGATATCCCTTGGCACAACAATGAAGTGATTTGAATTTTGTTGATATTGCAAAATCTCTTGTGTTTATTTCTTTGGTAAATTGTAACCAGGAGGAATTCGTTTCAAATGTCAGTTCATCGCAATAGTCCACTACAGCTTCAACACTATTGACACACCACAAACAAAATAACACTAAGTATATCAGAAAACCAAATATATTTCGTCTCACTGATACAACACAATTAACGCCAGACTGTGACGTATTGTGTTGTATTAAAAACAAATTGTTTTGTTTAGTCATTTTAGATTTTCCACAGGTAACTTTTTTAGAAACATTAATTTTATGTGTATTTAAACAAAAAGTAATTTGTTTTGATATTTTATCACTATAAATGCACTGTATTAGAAACAATACTAGCTAAGTTCGGCAATGAAACAATTAAAGAATGGAGTGTAATTTATGAATTGCTCCACCGATAACTTTTCAGTGTTACACGCGCTGTCTAGCTAGCAGAGCTAAGAAACTCCATCCTCCTCCGAACTTTCATTGCCTCATACTGCGATGCGTGCGCGCAAATCTGCACGATTTTCTCGTGGAGTCTTATCGCTGTAGTGTTGCCAGCTACAGAGATCCCAACTGTGGAGATATTAAAAGTTGTGAATTTAGCGCTCAATCAAACGCGAAAAAATACAATAAAATACTATAAGAATATAGTTCTCTTGACATAACAAAGCTGCAATACCACTTCGTCTTCTTTCTGTTGCTCTTCTTTTTTCCTTTATACTTATTTTAGATTTATCATGGTACCAGTAAAAGTGATAAAAGCAGTGGTATCACTCAAATCATTCAACAACCGGTTCTGTGATTAGTATTTAAGAACCGGTTCTATAATCAATATACTAAATTGACTTAGTATAAATGTTATTACAGTATGATTATATTTTTATTATTATTTTCCAATAGAACTAGTGATTACGGTTACTCATATAGCACTTCTATATTATTTTTTTGTATAGTGATTTTCAAAAGCAATACTAGATTATTATTATTATTATTATTATTATTATTATTATTATTATTATTATTATTATTATTATTATTATTATTATTATTATTATTATTATTATTATTATTATTATTGGTAACTACTGGATCTGGACGTAAAAAGACATTTTCAACAACCGGCTCCGAGAACATGAGAAATTTTAGCAATCGGTTCGCATGAAATGGATGAATTAACACCATGCTGCACAGATTACTGACAAGTCATTACCCGTCAAACATTGTAAAATACAGTATAAAAACATTGCTAATAAGAATTTCTCTCATAAATTAATGTTAATTTGAATACTTTGTTAGTATAAGCTTGATTAATTAGATATAGTTCTCATACATCAGTGACTGAGTTCAGTCGCGGCTAAGCGGTTAATGTACGCGCCTTTGGCTTTGGTGGCCCGAGTTCGATTCCCGGCGGGAACTCCTATGGTTCCTATCCCACATTAAGCTGTAGGTCCACGTTTCATGTAGTCTTGCTGCTGAAAGACGCTAAACTCAAAATCAAAACATGTCGGTAATGCAAATAAGGGACGAAATGAATGCAGAGGTACAGTTAGCGTTCTGCGTTCTTGATTCATAATAGGAAGAAACGGTCGAATGTGTTCATCGTGTTTTTACTCATGATTTTTCCACAGTTCCATCAATCAAATGCACATTTAAATACAGTATAGGTGTATTATCTTATTAAAAAGAACATTTTCCCCCCTCTCTCCTGCAGGTCCGTAGCCAGACCGATGCTTAATGTAGGGGGGCCCGGTGGAAGTTAGGGGGGGCGATCAAAAATATTAGTTCATCCCATATTATATAATTCATTTCCAAGCCTACCGTGAAAATTTTAGAGGGGGACAGTAAAAATTTAGGGGGGCCCGGCTCTCTAGACCCCCCTGGATACGAGCCTGCTCTCTTGTAAATCTAGGAAAAAGGATTTAAGTTCCTCTGGTTCTCATACGACGATATATACTGTTAACTGACTTACGAATGAACTTTAAAAGCTCGTTATTGAATTTTCTGTTTGTTTGTGTGTCTGTATGTCTGTTATTTGCATTTTTTTTTTTTTTTTTTAAATTTTGATCCCTCCATTCGATAAAGCATCAAAAACTATCTGAAAGAAGCGATGGAATTTTTCGCGTCACTCTTAGCATTTCCCAAGATATTGGTCAAAAAAGTTCCAATTTCGGGAGATTTAAGGAGCCATATCTCGGGAACCGTAAATCAGTGAAAGATGATATTTTTTTCGAATTTTTCAATTTTGAGCCCTCCATTTAGAGCACGTGTCTTCGTAAAAACAACATATCGTAGAACGATTCAACAGAACTCTTATAAACAAAAGAAGTGGAAAAAATTTAGTAGTCAAGGAAATTATAAATGGATAGATATATTACAAGAATTGTTTAATGAGTAAAATACATAGAACATTTGGTATAAAGCCTGTATAAGTTGATAAGAAAAAATAATTCTTTTTAGATTAAGTTCGTTTTAACAGTGCTCTTGGAGCATTCTCAACTTTTTTTTTTGTATTTTTTTTAAATTTCTTAATCCTGGACTTAAGCTAAGCAACTTATTCAACTTCTTCTAAGATTTTTTCCAGTTATGTCTGGGGTAGAATTTAAAGAAGTTGTTTTCTTTATAAGTTCGAGGGACTCGCAGAAGGATGCACGTCAAGTTTCCAGAAAAGAGTATTCCCATTACGTAGACGGTAGTAAAAATACCTGCTTAGTGGATGTCCAATGCACACGAAATCGACTCAGGATGTGAATCATTTTAAATTGATTCGTAACTTCATGCAGAAAAATATATAAATAACCTTAAAATATGCACTAACCTTCCAAATATGCATTTGCATAATGCACATATCCATTTTTTTTAAATCCGAGCTCTACTCATGAGCTTATGAAGCAATGTTACTTCCAGACCTGTTTTTTTTTTTGGGGGGGGGGGCATTGCTCCCCGGAGCTCTGGGAGTGCCTCCCGGAGGTAAAGGTCTGCACGTGTCGGAATTTTTAGCCCGAGCCTGGACCGGCCCGTGAATTTATAACGTGAGGCCTGACCTGAGTCCGAGATCTGATTTATCCTTTAGGCCCGAGCTCGGCCCGAGTCCATATGATAATCAAATGAGCCCGAAATAGGCCCGAATTATAGAAACTTAATAATTAAGGCAAAACTGTATTTTTATTTACACTAATTAGAGACTTAATTTTGCAGTTGTGCTTTAAAAGTTCTCCAGAAAGAACGGTGTAATATATATCGTTGCACAGTATATTTACAAAGTTAGAGCCGAGAAGGCCCGAGAAATATGGTTGTATATTTAAAAATTTACGGTCCGAGCCCGTGGAGATCTCTACTCTACCGCAGAATATTAGAGTTGTTGAGTTGATTTTAGTTTAGCGTCCCTTTCAGCAGCGAGGCTATATGAGACGTGGACCTACTGATTAACGTGGAATCCGAACCACATGAGCTCCCGCCGGGAATCGAACCCGGGTCTCCCACGCCAAAGGCGCGTACGCTAACCGCTTAGCCACGGAGGAGCTCAAACACGCAGAATATTAGAATCTTACAATATTGTTATGACAAGGATCTTAACCATATTTAGATATGAGCATTAATATTTAACATGTAACCGCAAGCTACTTCGTGGGTTAAAATGTAAACAATTAGAACTTTTAAGCGCTATTTTAACTTGTAGCATACAGCAAGCTGAAGATTTGGGGGGTCGGGGGTGAACAAGCAGTATCTAGAATGCAAATGCATTTTGACAAACCGTGGAAAAGTAAACTATAGTGATCGCACGTAGTCGTGAAGCTCGATCTAGATTTACTAATTTCAGCATCCAATAGAAGCGAGAGAATGTTCCGGTTGTCAACCCCCATCCATAAAATTTTGTCAATGTCGTCTCTCGTGCTATACGGAGAATATCTCTTGATAGTGCAGTATTGTTGGATTGCCGCTAACTTTTGTTTTGTTGTTATACTATATTTTTGCTAATGTTATTATTACCATTCAATTCGAATAATTGTTAATGTTCGTGTTATTGTTTTCTTTTTTTAAGTGTTGTTTTTTTCTTTCACTCGTTTGCCATGTGTTCTAAGTTTGGCAACGTTGTTGATCAGTGGTCGAAGTGAGACGGTATGCGGTGGTATGTCATACCGCCTCTGATTTTTTAGTAATGCGTACATACCGTCTCTGGTTTTTCAGTGATCAAGACAATATTTAAATAGCCGGTATGTTGAGTCAAAATCATAATAAAACATACCGCCTCTGCTCTTTTCCCACTTTGAACACTGTTGTTGATACATTTGTTGTTTCACGTTTTCTGAAGTATGCGTTCGGAAGGTAGCTCTTCTACGAATCGTGCCGAATTCTTCCGATGTATCACACGTGAGGCAAAGCAGTTCTATGATTGGTGTAAAGCCTAGGCTTCACGAGTCCTCGCAGTCACTATGGACTTGAAGAAGAAGTTAGTAAAACATTAAAAGCCCTGTTCGTTCCAAAGAGAAAGGCTTTTCCGTACATAACTCAGTGAGATAAACCAAAATAAAATACAGTGCAGGATCCAACGCCATTACGCAAAGTTGTTCCATGTTCTTTACACCGTTGTCATCGCACACTTGGTTGACCTTTCACAATAGTGCAGACGTTGAGAGTCAAATATTGTATTTAAAACCATTGCACGAATTGCTCCAGGGAACTACATAAGAAGGAACACGCATTTATAAAAATGCAATGCGGTGCATAGTGTACAAAGCTAAGCCCGGAGAATGCTGGGAGCAAAAAATGACAAAATAACAGCGAAAAAGAATTGCAAATCAAAGCAAGATTTTTATTTTTATTTTCATAATTGGTGAACTAGCAAATTTATGACTAAAAATGCATGTATTATCAGTTCTTGAAGTCAATATTTGGAAAGCTAGCATTAGGTTAAAATTAGTTCCAATTCCTAATAATAAGCACTCACACTAATAGGTGTCACTGTCTGCGCTATTGCTTGCATGTCTCACAGTATATAGCTACCTGTGCTAATCCTTGCACGAGTCACATTAATAGAGACGCTGCCTGCGCTATTTTTTGCATACCTTAGACCACATTGCCACGTTAAATGAATCTTGTAGCTGTCATTAAAAAAAAAAAAAATCTTGAAACCCTACCATATTTTACCATGTAAACATAGTCTTGAAAGGGGCACACAACATTTTTTTCCCATCTTCCAAGGAGTTGAACAATGTGCAACTTTCTGGGACGTCTTGCTTGCTACTTGCTATCGCCCTCCCGCTGACATAAAGGAAAAACCAGTTTCGCCGCTTCCGAAACAACGGATTCTTTTGGACAGGGAGGGGAAGTGCGCAAAAATACACGTTTTTAATGAGGAGGTTCACTGTTTCTCCACTAGAGTACAGTGCTGTATGTGTTGAGACACCTTTCTTGCTTTCAAGAAGAACATCTACAGTAAATAGTAAATAGAAAGATCGGGTTGCAAGTTTATTTATGATTATTATTATTATTATTATTATTATTATTATTATTATTATTATTATTATTATTATTATTATTATTATTATTATTATTATTATTATTATGACAGCTACAAGATTCATTTAACGTGTCAATGTGATCTTACATTTAATAGATGTTGCAGACCGCGCTATTGCTTGCATGTCTCACATTAATAGGCCTATACATAAATATCATTACATGTGCCATCAGGTGGTGTACTGTATTGTTTTAATTTAAATATTTGGAAATAGACCAAGATTTACATAAACATTTCTCGATTTGAGCATTAACATTTCTGTACTTTAGTCTTGAATAATATGAAAAGTAGTATTACCACGAGACGGGATTAGAAACATGACAGTTCTAGTCTTGTTTGTGAGACGAGATGGAAAACATGACAATTTTACTTTTCTTTTCGAGACAAAACTCGAGATTACACATGATATTTTACGAGTCTTGTGGGCAACACCAATTTGCTCAAGTCTTAGATCTCACATATGAACATAAAGAAGAGAATTTATCAATGTTTAAAAACACGGAAGTCAGTACACAACATTCTTTAATTACAAATTAATAAGGTGTAAATGTTACATTACAACATTTCAGGGCCGTGCCGTGGAAAATCAGCGCCCGGGGCGAAGGTATACGACGGCGCCCCCATACATATATTCCAAGCAATTTTTCCTATCTTTTTTCTTTTTCTCCCGAGTTTTTCGCCCCCTTATTTCGGCGCCCGTGGCCGTCGCCCCGCTCGCCCCCTTCCCACGGCAGGGCCCTGCAACATTCATGGATTTCTCGCGGTGCGGAACGATTCTCATAACTTATAAATGAAATTAAGGGAAAAAATGAAGGCATAAATGTACACAACGAGAGAAAAAATTTCGAGACGATACAAGTCGAGAAAAACTTTTTTCGTCTTGTGTCGTCTCATGGGCAACGGTAATGAAAATAAAATCTTTACTTTTATGTCCATTGTATGAATGGGCTCACCTCTGGTGCCAGGGGATCCTGATTCGATCCTAGGCCATATTTGCTAAGCATGATGTTTGTTATTTGAAGTTAGACAAGAAATGACATATTTTAAGCGGCGTGGCTAACATCTTGGCATTTGAAGGCGGCGCTCCTTCCGCCTTCATCCGCGTCTATCTCGTGCTACCTGATCACGCTGCATTTCCTCTACTTATTCATAGCCACACCCCTTTACCACTTGGCAACGTCGCGTCACAGCTTGCGTTTTATTCGTTTAGCTGAAATGCCAAGATGTTTGTCACAGGCTTTAGTTTTACGTCCCACGATTACGCCGTTTAGGCTAAAGGAGACATTGATGATGAGAAATGTATGACATGCTCGAGTGGAAAACAAAACCCACGTGCACGGTGTTTGTCCGCCGCAAAATCCACAAATCCACTTAGTGCGAACTGGGATCGTATCAGGGACTCCACTTACCAGAGTCACTGCAGCTCTCTGGTTGAAGTTCAGAGTCAATTTTTACCACCGAGAGCTTGAAACCTATAACTTAGGATAGAACTCGAGCACGCGTAATGCGTTCAGTGCTTTCACAGCGGAAATCGAACCCCAAGAATTAAAAGATGTAGGACATTCGCATGCTATCCACTACAACTTCATAGTTAGGGATGCGCACGAGTCGAGTCGAGACAGAATTTTCCTGAGTCGAGAGTCGAGTCGAGTCGAGAGTCGAGTCAAAATTCGAGTCGAGACACAGCTCTTCCAATAGAAAAATATACGTTTTACGAGTCGAGACGTCATTTTTACAGCACATTTTAGAAACGAGGCAGCCTCAAATCTTGTCTCGTGCGCATCCCTATTCACAGTTTTAAAATTGTAGTTTTTTTTTTTTTTTTTTTTTTTTTAAGTTCATGTGTTTTATACCTTCATGCAACTTCAAGGTTATACAGGGCACGACATATTATTAGATCCAACGCTGGCCTCCAAATCACGACGGAATCTTGGATCGAGCGCAGTTGGCGTAGGTACACACATCTTTCAAGATCAACCCTATCACTAGTACTTAGCAATATTATTTGCTATGTGACGTAATCGTTTCCTGTTCGCCTTTTCGGTAAAACATGCGGAGAAAGGAAAGAGCCGGCAGCAGGCATGTGTGCAAAGATTTATTTCGTGAAGAGTCCAAAACTTTCGGGGGGGGGGGGTACAAATTCAATATCAGGCATACGTTTTATTAAAATACGTAAAATCACCCCTGGAATTAGACTAAATTTACGGAAATATCGGGGATTTCGGGTAGGGCGGACTAGGATGGCCAAAATCTTCCTGAATCGGAAATTTCACTTTCCGGAATTCGTAGAAGAGTATTTAGAGTATTCCGGAATTTCTAAATTCTAGTTTTCCCGAAATCTGGACTTTTTTGAATTCCAGAATTTTCTAAATTCCGCAAGTTTTCCAAATTCCGAAATTTTTCCGATTTTACTTTCCGGATGCCGAAAAGTACAAATTTCGGAATTGGCCATACCTAGTGCGGGTCCTCAGGACTCATCCGATGCGTACATTTAGTTGGCAGGTAACCTGACGTTGGTGGTAAAATACGGTGGTGATCACTGGCGTCGTTAGCTTTTTAAATCTGGGGGGGGCGGTCGGATGAATCAAAATCAAAATCCTCTTTCCGACAAAAGTTATATACAAACTAGTATTGTCCCTTTAAATATATTTGGCTAAATTCTGGGGGGACGCGTCCCCGACCCCCCTGCTAACGACGCCCATGTGGTGACAAACAAAATACCGATATGACTTCCTTAAGATCCGACACTGCATAGTAAAGCACAACTCGAGAATGTGGTTAAATTTGTGTTCTTTATAATCTCTTTCATCAACTTGATGCATCTTGATACCGTGTGGAAGAGAAACAAGAATATAAAAGAAGTTTGGCTTACGTAAAATTATATGCGGTTGGAAACATTGCCAATTTCCCGTGCTCGTTCGCCGTCACCGATTCCGAGAAATGAACTGGAGGAACGTCCCGCTTAGGCAATCAGCCACTACTATTACCCGTTTCGTTACTTTTTTTTCTCTCTCTCTCTCTCTCTCTCTTACTACGTATAGGTGTTAGAATGTACTACGTACTTGCATCTTTTGTGCTAAAGATAAAAGAAATCTTGTTGATTAAAAATAAACTTTTGATTTGTTCCGTTCTATAGCGTTGTAAATGTAAACAATGAGTATTTTTTTTTTTAAATGTCTGTCTCAAATGTAAAATAATACTAAATGCAACCGTATTTTCGTTTTAAGTAATTTCCGGATTGGTTGAGTTGATTATAATTAACTTTTACATTGAAAAACTTCACGTGCTTTTTAACAATGTGAAGAGGAAGAATGATTAGTTGTCATATATAATCATCTGCAATTATCTTCCTTTTTGTAAGAAGTATTTTCAAAATAAATCTATTTTTAACTAGGGAATCAAGAAAATAATAATAATAATAATAATAATAATTATTATTATTATTATTATTATTATTATTATTATTATTATTATTATTATTATTATTGGGAGACATTGTACTCTAGTAGTTAAAGCGTTGAATTCATGTCCACATCGTCCTGGGTTCGATTCCCGGCTGGTGCTTCAGCAATTTTCGGCGTCCACCCGGCGTCCTGAGGCAAACCGGGAAGTCGCGTGAATAAAAGATGTGACCGCCACTAGGTCTAGAGAGCTCCCGATCAGTGTTTCTTCCAGACGTGTTTTTTGGGGGGCACTGCCCCTCCGGAATTCTGCGAGTGCCCCCCTTCCCGGAGGAGACAAAAATAACATATCTATAATATAATAAGAAATAGAGTAGTACCAGCAGCGCCCTCTCGGAATCCTAAGTGTGCGCCCCCGGAACATTTTTTTCTGAAAGAAACACTGCTCCCGGTTAGCGATAGGGCGACGCGACATGCTGACAACATGCTCCTCGCTAGGTCGGACATAGCTCCACCAGTCGCTAACAGATGGCGTGGAGCGGCTCAGGCCCACAAAACAGGTCGTTACGCCAAATGGTTTGGGTTTTATTATTATTATTATTATTATTATTATTATTATTATTATTATTATTATTATTATTATTATTATTATCTTTTAAAAGTTTTTGTATGTTCATTTTATTATCGTTATTATTTTTATTTTATGATATCGACTCTTAAATATAATCTAAAACTGTTGTACGAGGGTTGCATGTATCTTGTGGCTGCTGTTTGGCGCATTTGTGGCTATGTATGCTGTTTGCTGCCTAACAAACCATTAAACATTATTAGTATTATTGTTATTATTGAGGGAATGGTAGCTTAGTGGTGTACTCAAGAGCAGTGGCGTACGTAAGGGGGTCTCGAGGGTTTAAAAGACCTTGAGCAAGATATTTTAGAAATGTAAATTTTTCTTATATTGTATTAGGCTATATTGTGATGCATATATAAAAATAACATGTGTCCTGAAACAGTTTGAAATTGAGTGTTTGAACCCTCTTTTATGAAGCTCTTCTTACACTATTGATCAACAGGTCCCCTCGTAGCTATTTAACGTACGTGTACAGTGGTAGAGTGCTTACATCTGTTGCATGGGGTCTTTGTTTTCGATCCTCGGTCAAGTAAGTTTGTGGTAGATAAATTCGTATCCGTGGGTTTTCTCGGGTGCTCTTGTTTTCCTGTTTTCTTCAACTTTTTTATTCCACAAATTCTTCCATTAACATTCACTTGCCTTAACCATGGTCTCCCTTAGCCTAAAGGGTATAAAGGTGGGACGTTAAACTGAAAGATTTCATTTATTTATATATATACAGTATATAAACTTTGTACATCGAGTTAACTATAATGAAGTCAAGCGGAAACGAGAACTAACTCAATGTTATAGTGTTGAGAAAATACATTTAAAAAAAGGGACACAGCCCTCTTCCTATTGACATAAAACGAAAGGAAATGGTCGTGAGGCGCTCTGTCTGTCGTATGCGATGCCGCTATTGCTATATAGGATGAAGGCTATGGTTGGAGGGAGGGGCTCTTTTATTTTTTTGTGCTAGATTCCTGTGACGAAGGAATTGGTCGAAACGGAAGCGTGCCGTCAATATTTCTCTCCTTTCGGTCTACATTTTTTTTTTTTTTTTGTCGCACCGACTCAATTTCCTTTTTCTGTTTTTATCTTCTTTGCTCCTTTCAAACCGTTTTTATTTATTTATTTATTTGACTTGACACTTTGTCGTAGCCGAAAAGTTATAGAGATCCTCGTATCTATACGAAGAAATCGTCTTCATTATACCCAGACCCGTTGCCAGAACACAGAAAAAGAAAAGGGAAGGAGGGGTGAGAGCTAATTTTTTGTAAGGCTAATTCAAGGATGTTATAAAATAGAGAATCTGCCCATACGTATGTTCATCATATGAACTCAATGAAGCCAAAACACAATCAAGCATCGTCTTAACCCGCACGTCTGATTGGCTACTCTCGCTTCCGCCATAATTGTTGGCTCGAAACATTGCGATCTTAGTGGCGCGGAGTGGGCAGAGTAGGTGTGGCGAAGCTGTGACGTAAGGCTTCAAGATTTTCTTGTATGGGCAGATCCTCTATTTTATAATATCCTCGGGCTAATTTGAGTTCATCTTATGTTCATAGTTTCGTAGTACGTAAATGCTGTACGAATTATGAAATATTTTTTTTTTCTTCATCAGCTACATGGCCTACGTAGAAACAAAAAGCATTTGAAATGCATCGAACAGTTAACATAGTCTAATGTGATTTTAATACGTTCTGAAAATTGATTACAAAATGAATTCGTTATTCTATCTAATAAAAATAAAGCATGTCTACCTGCTGAAGACAAATTTATCTGGACTTCCCATGAAGAGACAGAGCGGCCAGATTAACAGAATAAATTAAAAATGAAGTGAAATTTTTCAGTTTTACGTCCCACGATTATGCCGGCTAGGTTAAAGGAGACGATGATAATGAGAAATGAATGCAGTGGTGGAAATAATAAAGTGGAAGGAAACGTGAGAACCTCGAGATAACCCACGGACACGGTGTTTGTCCACTACAAAATACGCTTGGTACGAGCTGGGTTCGACCCCACACACCGGAGGTGAGCACTCTACAGTGCACATTACCAACAACAACAATTACGTAAAAGCATAGAGCTATAGTTTCGCGTTATCGAGGTCACATCAAAAGAAATTCGACTTACAGAGGTAAACTTCAACTTGCAGAAATTCGCAGATACGAAAGTTCAAATTACCGAAGTTCCTAAATTTATGATCTTGAAATCCTGGAAATTCGACGAATCGAGGTTGTAATTTTTAAACATTCGACTTACAGGGGTAATTTTAACATTGAGTGTTATGGAGAGTTCAAGGAAATGTGAAAATATCGAGTTATCAGCTAATTCGAGTTATCGACGTCCAACTGTATAACATATTTTTAGTGATTATTTATTAAAAGCACTCAGATTTTTATATGACTTTCGCTGTAAGCACCCATCGTAGAATGTCTTAATTCAGAAGCTGGATAAAAAGAAAGGAAGAAAATGTCAGTCGGTCTCGGCGTCCACCACAGAAGACATAAAGTATGAAGATATTATTATTTCTTTATAATTTTAGAATCAGACTGGCAACATTAAGAACTGTTTACAGGGGATAATCATGAATGGATCATGCCCTGTAAACAGTTTTCAATGTTGCCAGTCTGATTTTCAAGTTGTAAAGAAAGAATAATATCTTCACATTTTATGTCCCCTGTGGGGGACGCCGGGACCGATATGGTTAAAGGAATTTCTTCACAGCAATTTCATTGCTCGAGGTATTATCCTATGTTTTATGTAAACCCGCTCAACACAGAAGTGGCGTGGGTTGCATACAGACAAGGCTTTCTTAGAAACGACCGCAATTAGATCTATGTACCGTCTGCTTACCAAATGTGGTGGCTCCAGGTGACTTTTTTCCTATGTAAGAAGCTAATGACATTATTATTATTATTATTATTATTATTATTATTATTATTATTATTATTATTATTATTATTATTATTATTATTATTATTATTATTATTACAGAAGATAGTGGAATTTTGTTGGAAATTAGGGACGTCCCACTATAGTTTAGAGTTGAAATCAGTGAGAGGAGGATCGTTCTATTCAACAACGCACAACATCACTATTATAGTTGTATTCTAGTGTATATAAATCTAGTGTTACTTTAGTGTAATTTATAGAAGAATATAGCTACGGTACACTGAGTAAACTGAGAATTAACACAAGTTAACTTTTTGAACATGATACAGTACCACACTGAGAAAAAAAGGACTAGGAATTCCGTGTTGATACATCGTATTTACGCGGGTGCGCTCCTTAAGTAATGTAATTTCATGTATAAAAGTACAGCAGGTGGGAACACCATGCCAAGTCTGGAGTTCGGCGTCGAACTAGACTCGCTGTGATTGGATAATTTTATTCACATGATTGGTTTCGTGTTAAAAACTATTACTCTCGTAAGGTAGGGAGTCACAGATTTAGAAAGAACCAAAAGGGGACACTCGTAGCCGACAACATTATATACCTAAGTTACCACCGTCGGAATGGGTATGGCGTTAATTCTAGATTTGAAATGGTGGTCCCACAATACAAAATTTTCGCTGGACGGTGGTGTAGATCGTACTACGGGTGAAACAACATTACTTAATGTGGTGACGCGCGTAACCTGGTAAAAACAGCATTTACATTCAGACTGGATTATGCATTTTTCTCCGTGCACGATTTTGAAAGAGAACGGGATACATAAAAGCAAGGATGTCGTTAAGCAGAAGCTGTTTTCGTCATGAAATCTATCAGATGATTAAATTTTACATTGAACATCGGTCCAACAGAACAAGTAGAAGCTTCACTTCTTGCTAATGGACGATAGAAATATCTTTTTTCTTTTCTTCTTTTGTATCTAAGATCTTGATATGAAGTAAGGACTCTTCGCTTTCTTTATTGTTAAAGCAATCTGTTAGCGAAAAGAAATCTCTTTTGTTCAGCTGCTGAGTAAGCAGTTTTCACTGACAAGCTCCTGTCTTATTATACGCTATTCTTGGTACAAATTATTCAATTCTTTACTTCGTCTTTGTTCCTTTTTCTACTTCTTCTTTTTCTCTGTAGGTGAAACAAGACGTGCTTATGTGACATAAAGGGACGTCACTCTTGGACGCTGCTTTACATCACATAAAAACGATGTACGTAAGAAAGATATTATATCCAGGCGCGGCTGCTTCTTTAGGATGGATGGTTACGTGCTTGTGCAACCAAGTATATTTTAAAAATCTTTTTAAAGTGCTTGAGTAAAAACATATTCTTTTTCTTCGGTACATAGTGTTACCCACGAGGCGAGAAGTCCGTTTTCAAATTCGAGACGAGACGAAAAATTTCTCGAGTCTCGTAGAGAACACTAATTCACACAAGTCTTAGATCTTGAACACTGTTTTAGTATTACATAATTCGTAGTTTAAAAACTATAAGTAGATAAAGTGATTGTACAAACTTACAGTGAAGAGCATTTATCAACGTTTAAATCATTACACAATATACTTCAATAATAAGTGTAATTTAAAAGCTGTTATATCACACTCTTCGTGGTCCTCTCGTGATGCAGAAGGATTTTTGATAACTTCTATATGAAATCAAGAAGTAAATGAGTGCATAAATTTTGTAGATACATTTACAAAACAAGACGGGAAAAATATTTGAGATGAGATGGGTCAGGGGACAACTGTTTCCAGCTAGACAAAAGCTAGTTTTACTTATATAATAGCAACTTAGTACCTAGTATATTCACCATTAGTCCTGAAAAGCTAATTTTATTTATTTAAGTATTATTATTATTATTATTATTATTATTATTATTATTATTATTATTATTATTATTATTATTATTATTATTATTATTATTATTATTTTATTTTATTTTATTTTATTTTACCTTTAAATCCAGTGTGCTTACTGTTAAAATCGTTTTAAAAATTTGGGTTTGTGGGACCCAGGATGGAATTAACCCAATTTCTATTATCTTAAAGGGAAAAAAAATGTCTTGGAAGGTGAACGATTTGGAACCGGAACAAGATTCTGAAACAAATTAAATTCGTATTACAAGGTATCAATGTACTTCCATTATTACTTCTGGCATTGTTTGTTTTCAGACAAGTGCATACATCATACGATTCATATGCGTTTGTGATGATCTACAAACAATAAACAGATAGTTATTATCAGTGGCGGATTCAGGCGGGCGTTCGGGGCAATCGCCTCCCCCAGAAGAGGAAACTTTCTGACTGTATATATAAATAAAACTCATCCAAGAGTTTGGAGGTCTTAAAAGTAGCTCTAAGTAGCAGTATTACAACCCACTGCACCACCAAGAAGTCCGTCCTGGATCCGCCCCTGGTTATTATGTCTTATTGTTCACGTATATTTTCAAATGAAAAAAAAATTAATGTCTAACTGAAGAAATTGCAATAGAGAAATAACGAATAAATTAAGTTATCTGACCAAGTAGGAAATGAATCTGTATGAAAATAAATGTAAAATACACACAAGCTTTACGATCTCTTTACCTACCAGTCCAAATGTTCAGAAAAATTCATGTAGCATTAGAAAAATTAAATTAGATCTTTTAGTTTTACGTCCCACGGTTATGCCGTGTAGGCTAAAGATAATAACAAAAATGGATGAAATGGTGGAACGAAGAAGGTGGGAGAAAACAGGAGAATGTCGAGGAAATTCACGTAAGTGACAGGATAAGTATCAATTTGTTGACAACTGGAAATATGAAGTAAACTGATAAATACTATTGTTTCCAGAGAAAATGAAAGGAAATCCTTAAGTTTTACGTCCCATGATTATGCCGGCTAGGCTAAATGAGATGGTGATGAGAAATGAATGAAAGGTGAAATGAAGAAAGTAGGAGGAAACGTGAGAATCCCGACAAAACCCACGCACACGGTGTTTGTTCACCACAAAGTTCACTTGGTGCGAGCTGGAATCGAACCAAGAATCTCACGCGCCAGAAGTGAGGGCTCTTACCTCTAAGCATTCGCGAACTCGTAATTTTTCTGGTTGATGAATCAGACAATAATTTGACTCGAGAGAGTGTCGCCACTGATTGACTATCGAATTTTAGAAAGCATTACGGAGAATTGAATGGTGGACTATTTGCTACCAGTATTTCTGGCAGGCTTATTTCCAGGTCATTTTACCCCTCTAGAGCTAACTCCAGCCACGTAATGAGATAAATTAAATTGGATTCTTCTGTAGGGGATATATTTTAGCAAATAGTGTTCCAGTGCAGCTCTGTCCCATTTTGATTTCCCCTTCTCCCCTTCCAACGCGATCAAATTTTCTAAAAGAAATTCCGCTTGCGCGAAGAAAAGGTGCATAGATTCTTGTTTGTATATTTACAAGAATTCTTTCGCGTAAGCAGTTTTTCTTCTTGTTTAGTTATTGATCATGGATATTTTATTTTTACTGATATAATATATGTTACAAAACGACTAATTAGAAACATTCTGCGCCATTTAGTCCAACGTAACCTCAGCTATAATTTTGCCTCATTGAAGAAACAGCTTCAAATGACTTTAATAGCAGAGGTGCAGGAGGGTGTTACCAAGCTGATCCTCAACCATAACTATCAATTTAGATCGAGCGTGACAGATCTCTTGTGATGTTATTATAACCAAACGGGAGATGTGCATCGTAATTCAGGCGTAATTTATAGGAACGTTTCTCGGAATATCCCAGCTATGAAGCCAGCCAACCGTTCACATGGTCACAGTCACGTGGACGCAATCAAATGACGGGAGAGAGGAAATATCGCTTGATGCATATTCAAATTTATTTTTATGAATGTAGATGAAAGGAGAAGGGGGAATTATATCAACAGGCAAAAGAAGGGGGGTTAAACATCGATTTTATTTCAAAGTGCTCACAACTGGAACAGCAGTTATATTTCAGGGAAAATCGAAAAAAAAAAATAAAATAAATGAAGATTACTTTTTACATTGATTTTTATTACTTTTATGTTTGTTAGATAAAAACTTGCAACTTAAATTTCAAGCTCTTCCATACTAACAAAAGCTCTGAAATTTTGTACAGATATATAAACTTGATTATATACACTATTTTCACACAATTTTTGCTCTAGCTTATTGTTTTACTATAAAAATCGAGAGTTAAAAATAATTAAAAAGAGCCTGTTTGTTATACAACCCCAACACTCACGGAAGTTTTGCTGGTTGCAGAGGACTAGGCACTCTGATGACTTGATATAAGTAAGATTGAAAATTCAAAGATACCGAAGAAGTTCATTTCCCATTACTTCAATAGATTGTGGAGCCTCTGCGATTCAGTAGTAGAAGTGTGAAATCCTTGGTTCGAGCCAAGTGAATTTTTGTGGTGAACAAACACATCATGTGCATGGGTTTTCTCCGGGTTCTCCCGTTTTTTCCCACTTCACCATTATCACCCATCCCATTATCATCCACCATTATCACTTTCCTCCCTTATCAATATTGTCCATCCCATTATCATCGTTTCCCATAGCCCTACTATATAATCGTAGTACGTTAAGCTCAAGAAAACGAAACAATAAATAGCAGAGTTATTCAGTATTGATTAGAGACTTATGTAGCGCCTCTAACGGAAAAGTTAGAAAATATATATTCTTCTTTTTAGTTCGTTTTATGAAAGATTTTTACCCGACCATGACAAAGCCAAAAAGAGGGAACTGTGTTGTGTCATGTCCGTATGTGAGTATTATACATGTCCATTAATTCAACTGTAGAGCTCAAAAGCCTGAACCGATTTCAATAAACGAAGTACCGTTGGAATCATGGTGACAGTCCGAGTTACAAAGAATAGAGGATATCACAAAAGTACAATATGACGGACGTCTGTTGCCATTTGAAAACGGTGACACATATGAAAAATCTTTTGCCACAACGCTGTTTAAGGTTTGAAGATCTATCGAACGAGGTATCACTCGGCCCATGTTTCCATTTAAAATTTCGAAGTTGGGTCCTGAGTCCCCAAGAAGGGTGGCCCTGATGGTCACCGCCATAACATCATTCGACGTGCCCCATGCAATTTTCTGGTTTCACGTTTTATTCTGTTCATTTATCTCCAAACATTTTCCCATTAGTGGTAATGGGCGTTTGATACAGGCACAATGTCTTGGCGGCCATTTTGAATATGGTGACCGATATGAAAAATCTTTTGCCTCAACGGTGTTTAGTGTTTGGAAATCTATCAAATGAAGTATCACTCGCTCCATGTTTCCATTTAAAATTTTAAAGTTAGGTTCTGGGGGCTCCCCCGAGAAGAACGGCCCTGGGGGCACCGCGAGAACACCATTCGATTTGCCCAATGGCATTTCCTATTTGAGTTTTTGTTCGATTTATTTATGTTTAACAGTTTTCGAGGTATTTTCATGGAAAGATTAAAATGGGCCACCCTGTATAGGCCTATATATTGCAAAAACAAAATCTAAAAGTTCGCTTATATATATGAGATATGAGCTATAGATTTCCATAATTAAGGTCGCCGTTATCCGTTACTATGTTAACGGATGAATTCCATTAACGAATTCCTCCCACATAATTGTTCTAGCTATCTAGTGCAAAAAGACAAAAAGGAGAATTTTATATATATATATATATATATATATATATATATATATATATATATATATATATATATATATATATATATATATATATATATATATATATATATATATATATACATAGGGTTTTCATAAAGTCTGGACGGATTTAATTCGCTTATAATTTATCAATAATTAAGATCGTCGTTATTCGTTACAGTGCTAACAGATTGAACCCGTTAACGAACCGGGCTGAGATAATCGCTCTAGAAAAATAGAATTTAAAAAATCGCAACTGTTCAAGAAGTATCATGCGGAATAATGGATGGATTACCGGACGTACTACCGACAGTTACTTTAAAAAAAAAGAAGGCGCTTTTTCTCTGGTCACAGTTTGAAATTGAATCGTGCTAACAACACAATCCTGTTAGTACTGCCTGATGTAACTCACAGTAACTCACACTTACACACTAACGCACACAAGTTTCACTGCGTCATCCTAATAAGGATTAAGTATATTTTTTAATGAATGAATGGTGTATGGATACCCGCCGTTATCCATGAAACTGTTAGAGGATTAACTCCATTAAGGAACTCGGGCGAGATTTTATAGTCGCTCGAGCTGTCTATTGCAATAAAAGAAGAGTTCAGAAATTAGTTTTCGTTCAAGAATTCGTGTGGAGTAACGGACGAACGGATATACTAACATCACAACCTTATAAGGCTAACTTCTAAAAACAATGCTCTTATATTTTTTAAAAAAATATTTAACAATTAAAAATATAAAAAATGACTACAGTGAAAATAATTAATTGCTCTTTGTTCCGAAATGAGATGGAAAGACACAAGCTTCCATTCACCCTCTGCGTAAAAATCTGCCGACCGAAAACGCAGCCAGTCTCGAACTAAAGCACTTCACCATCATTTAAACGCTTTGATGCAAGCAGTTTTTCAGGTGAAGAAAAAGAAGGAAATTAGTAGGAGAAAAGTCAGGGTTGTGAAGGGGATGACTGAATAGTTCCGGTCGAAGATCTTTGAATGTCGCAGTAACTTAAGTGTCAGAGATTATCTTGAATTCTTAAAACGCACTAGGTGGAAAACTTCTGATATGGTACCTTTCAAAAAGACATTCGCAAATTTTCTGAAGGCCTCGTTTTAACATGCAGTGACTAGTGTAATAACCGTAAGATCATATTTGTAGCACCACTACATTTCTAACTAATACTGTCTCTTTTTACAAGTTCTTGGCTATTTATTTTAATAATCTCAAACAATGTATTCTGATGTTTTGATTGGTATTTTCTTAATGTAATTGCGCTGAGCCGACATCCTACTTGTATTTGATGTCTATGTATAATGTCTAACTGACCAATTTCTTTCATGTATGTAAATGAACTTGGGAAATAAAGATGGATAAAAAAAAAGGGATAAGTGAGAGTTTACAATACAGAAGTTCGCACGATCGAGTCTTGTTCATTGCTATTATCTTTTTTCATTTTCATTGTTTAACGGTGAAAGTGACGTAGATACAGTTTCATTGGCATTCAAAATAATAGCATTATTATTATTATTCCGTGTAACGTGGGTTCCTGTCACCACGGCATGGCGCGTCCTCAGGTTGCGGATCGAGGAGAAGGCCTCTAGATATAGAGGTTAGCTGCGAATATACTGAATAAGCAGTCACGGACAGACGACTAGGAGTGGTCCTCCAGCTTGGGGGTTTGGGTAAGGCTAACACCCTCATCCTGTAAAAAAAGGTACTTGTTCAGAAACATTCACAAAAGCCTCGGACAAGGACTGATAACTTGGCACGACATCAGCAAAAGAAAATGGACATGAGATTTGGAACATGGAATATTAGAAGTCTTCATAGGGCAGGCGCGTTAAAATCTGTAACGAGTGAGTTAGAGAAATACAGGATGGACTTAGTAGGAGTTCAGGAAGTTAGGTGGGAAGGAAATGGATCTGAGAATTCCGGAAATTTTACGTTCTTTTACGGGGAAGGAAATAAAAATCACCAGTTAGGAACAGGGTTTTTCGTTCACAAACGAATATTACCAGCAATTAAACGGGTTGAATTTGTTACTGACAGACTTTCTTTTATTACTCTTAAGGGACGGTGGTGTGATATTATTGTTTTAAATGTACATGCTCCAACTGAAGATAAGGGTGACGATATAAAAGATAGTTTTTACGAAGAAGTGGAACGGATATTTGACCAACTCCCGCGATACCATATGAAGATTCTATTAGGGGATTTCAATGCGAAGGTAGGACGAGAGGATATTTTCAAACCGATTATAGGGAACGAAAGTTTGCATAAGGAAAGTAATGACAACGGTGTTAGACTCGTGAACTTTGCAACATCCAAAAACCTAATCGTGAAGAGTACAAAATTCCCACACCGCGACATTCATAAATACAGTTGGACATCACCAGACGGAAAAACACTTAGTAGATAGAAGAAGGCAATCTAGCATAATTGACGTCCGGTCGTTTAGAGGGGCTGATTGTGACACTGATCACTACCTGGTAGTAGCTATAATACGGGAGAGATTATCGTTGAATAAAGGTAATATTCAATGTCCGAAAACGGAGAGATTTAATTTAAAGAAATTAGAAGAGAGCCAGGTAAGAGAGGAATACCAGATTGAAGTTTCGAATAGATTCGCGGTTTTAGAAGACTCGGAGTGCACTAGTGTTGAGGATACTTGGATTAAAATTAGAGATAGCATTAAAAGTTCAGCAATAGAAAAATTGGGACACGCGGAAATACATAGGAACAAACCATGGTTCGACCAAGAATGCATTAAACTAGCAGAGAAGAGAAAACAGGCAAAATTACGGTGGCTACAAAATCCGAATGAAACAACTACACAAAATTTCGTAGATATCAGGCGGGAAACTTCCAAAACTTTTAGAACAAAGAAACGGGATTTTTTGAAAGCTAAAATTAAGGAACTTGAAGATAATAGTAAAAATAAAAATATTCGGGACATGTATAAGGGGATCAGCGAATTTAAGAAAGGCTATCAACCTCGTGGTTATATATTAAAGAAATCTGACGGAACAGTTCTCACCGATACGGATAGCCTCTTAAATAGATGGAAAGATTTCTTTGGCGATTTGCTGAACACGCAGCCAAAAACTAATGTGCGTGGAGAAAAGGAGATACACACCGCAGAACCGTATATTCCAGAACCCAATCGAATAGAAGTGGAAGCCGCTATAAAGAAATTGAAGAAACACAAATCTCCGGGTGTAGATGAAATTCCGACTGAGTTAATTTTAGCTGGAGGCGAAAAATTGTAGAACAAGATACACAAACTCATTCTCCTTATCTGGAACAAGGAAGAATTGCCACAAGAGTGGGAAGAATCAATCATTGTTCCAATTCACAAGAAAGGCGACAAAACTGACTGTAATAATTATCGAGGCATTTCTCTTCTGTCAACATCCTATAAAATCCTTTCAAATATTCTGTTAGCAAGATTGACCCCATACGCAGATGAAATTATTGGAGATTATCAGTGCAGATTTACACGAAATCGATCAACTATCGACCAAATATTTACCATTCGCCAAATACTCGAAAAGAAGTGGGAATACAATACCCCGGTACATCAACTATTTATTGATTTTAGAATGGCTTACGACTCGGTTAGGAGAGAAACATTATACAACGTTCTTACAGAACTTGGAATACCGAGAAAGCTAATTAGATTAATTAAGATATGTTTAAGTGAATCCCAAAGTAAAGTCCGGGTAGGAAAATTTTTGTCCACGAGCTTCCACGTCGAAAATGGCCTGAAACAAGGAGATGCGTTGTCGCCATTATTATTTAACTTTGTGCTGGAATACGCCATAAGGAAAATCAAAGATAGCAACCAGGGCCTAGAGTTGAACGGCATTCACCAGGTTATGGCATATGCTGATGATGTAAATTTAATAGGGGATGATAGGAGAACAGTAGAAATAAATGCAGAGATCTTACTAAACGCTTGCAGGGACATGGGTTTAGAAGTAAATGCAGAGAAAACTAAATACATGGAAGTGCGTCGGGACCGTAATACGGCAAATTGTGGAGGCGTTAAAATATTAAATAATGCTTTTGATAAAGTGGATACTTTCAAATATTTAGGATCAATATTAACAGACGAAAATCATATTCACGAAGAAATTAAATGTCGACTAAAAGCAGGGAATTCGTGTTACTATTCGGTTCAAAATCTCTTGTCGTCGCGAATTCTGTCGAGGAATTTGAAGCTTAAATTATATAAAACGATAATCATGCCTGTTGTTCTGTATGGTTGTGAAACATGGTCGCTTACTTTGAGGGAAGAACATAGACTGAAAGTATTTGAGAACAGGATCCTGAGGAGAATATTCGGACCCAAGAGGAACGAGAATGGGGAATGGCGGAAGCTTCATAACGAGGAACTACATAGTTTATACGGTTTACCCAACATTGTTAGGGTCGTCAAGTCTAGGAGGCTTAGGTGGGCAGGTCATGTAGCTAGAATGGAAGAAAGTAGAAACGATTTCAAAGTCTTGACTGGTAGACCCATAGGAAAACGACCATTAGGAAGACCTAGGTGCAGATGGGAGGACAATATTAAGATGGATCTCGCAGAGATAGGAATACAAAGTAGAAACTGGATGCAATTAGCTAAGGATAGAAGTCAGTGGAGAGCTTTTGTGAACGCGGCACTGAACCTCCGGGTTCCATAGGTCATAGAGTTAGTTAGTTAGTTAGTTAGTTATTATTATTATTATTATTATTATTATTATTATTATTATTATTATTATTATTATTATTATTATTATTATTATTATTATTATTATTAATAATAATAATAATAATAATAATAATAATAATAATAATAATAATAATAATAATAATAATAATAATAATAATATCTTAGTGTCAGACTTTAAGGGATTTTTATATGATGCATATATTCATGAAAATAGTCACTACTTGTTATGTACTCATTTGGTGTTCTGCTAGGGTAACTAGGAAATGAAATCAGGATCTCTGACTCTGCAGTCCAGTATGCTAACCGTATGACCACAGCGCACGGGTCTGGCAAACCACATTTTCATAACGATTTGGTACCCCTCCTTTTCCCGTATCTATTAAAGTGCCATCCGTGAAGGAATTGTTTTCAATTCTGGGTGAAATCAGTCACTTTTTTTTTTTTTGTGAGAAATGCAAATGTGCAATAAGTGGGGGTCTCACTTTAAAATTTTAAAGTTACTTCCTACCGCCGTAAGGGTGGGGATAGGGGGTTGGGTTTGGTATCATTGAACTATACATATAAAGCAGAAACATGTATTTTCATTTTGGGCGCGTGGTTTCAATTTGAAATTAACTTAGAAATCTATTTGAACTTTGGTAGTGCTAGCATTTCCATAGCGTCATCCTCGTATACAAACAGATGGCGAATAAAAGTGACAGAGGTTTGAAAGCTGACAGTTTATCTGATTTTGTTTTTACAACCAGTTCAAATGTTCAAAATATAACGCTATATTTTTTTAAAAAATCAAATATCCTTATATTGAAAGAAAACCGGACTGGGAACCGAACCGTCAATCATCATTACTGTAATTTCAAACGCCTCGCTAATCCCACTGGTTTTCTTTCTAAGTTACGTCGTGAAAGGCTGCCCTGAAGTTCACTTACCAACGTCTGCTTTCCAGTTTCTTTGACTCAAGGCGGATTGGGAACTTTCAAATGTATGAAAAAGTATAAAGAAATGAAGCGTAGTGCCTGTGAAGTAGGCAACCCAACAATTTTTGCGATGTTCCAGATTGCATACCTATCAGATCTTTTCCTAGGAGCAGAGACAACTTGCAAACCTCTTGCTGTAAGCTTGCATTAAAAGTCGGGAAGCTTGCTTCCTGCTTGATTAGAAAACGTGCAAGCATGCCGCAAGAATTGTGCGATATATTTTAAATTATGCTTTATTTTTCAAAATTATGTTTTATTATGCTTTTAAAATTACTTTCTTCTGGACCCTTAGACAACCACAACCATGTTCAAGGTACCAACCATACGTGTAAGTTGCTGTTATGCTTTTTATGCTTTTGGGTTACCCTAGTAATTATGTATCAATTGCAGAACCCAGTTGGTTGATTTACTTTTCTTACATGTAAAACATTCTGATTTTTTCTGGATATTCGATGTAAAAAAGTTATATTTTAACATTCGTTTTGCACTTCAGTATTTCGAATCATTGTATATCTTTCTTAACCAAGTTTAGTATAAAGCGATTGAGTCTGTTTTAGAAGACCAAGAAATCTAGGTTCAGGTACCTTCTCCATTTTGGTCATTCTCACAGCGAATCACGAACTGCTTTTTCTAGACTTTTTTTTTTTCATTCCTCTCTCTCTCACTCTTCGTTTTCTTTTTCTGTTGGCATTATTCGTCTGTGGGAACTGAGCGGATGTTAGCCGTTAGCAAGAGCGGTTCCTTATGTCCAATTTAATTTTATTTGTAGCGCACGCCAAAAGTCAATATCATGAAAGTTAGCTTCTATTTGCCATCGCATTAGAGCAGATTAGAGAAATACAGAAAAGTTTTCATTTTTCATTCAGGTGATACGTTAATCTGTGTTAAAGCAACAAACGTTTAGAAAGTTTCACACGAAAACGAAACAAAAATGCATTAACCTCTCTGCATAGAACCAAGATAATGGATTTATACTATAATGTAAACTGCTGTGTATTTATGTAATCTGTAGCTATACTACCACCACTTAAAATGACGAATAATTGCCTTCAATCTTTTAATGTGCAACTACATCAAAGTTCAAAAATATTCCGCCAATTAACACTTACAATCACTTACAAAAATCTGTAGGAAAACCACAAATCAATATGTAGTCCTGCGTAGCGTAGTCGATGACGCTTTCGCCTTCGGTGCGAGCGGTCCCGGGTTCGATTCCCGGTGAGGGCACTGGCTTGAAAAATGTAAACAGATTTTTCAGACCAGCCATCCTGATGAGGTTTTCCTCGTTCACACCAGGCAAATGCCGGGGTAGTACCTAACTTATAGGTCCCAGGCCGATTCCTTTTTTCCGCAATCCTTTCTTCCTTTTATTCCCTTTCCCGGATTGTGTGCTCGTCGAGGGATATCATCCCTCATACATGACGAGCTAAATGGCCATAGATGCCGAAAGCCCAGAAATTTAAATCCTAATTCCCCACAAATCAATATTTAATGCAAGAACGTAACCACCTTCTTATCTTTGTTATATCGCCATTAAAACACAAACTGATAAAATACAGAGCGTTACAAAAATGTGTTACAATGTTTTATGAAGAGATTCCTCCCATCAAAATAAGAAAACAAAAAAAAAGTTCATATTGACCTTTGCTCAAAAGTAAATATTTTCTGAGTTATAGGATGCGCAAATGTGAAATAAGAGAACTTTAAAAGTTCATAGCTCCACTACTATGAGACCTTCTTACTATGCACTATGCACTTCTAACCATAGATCCATATGAACTTTTTTTCTTATTTTGATGTGAGAAATCTATTCCCAAAGATTGTGACAAGTCTTTCTAACACGCTGTATATTTATAATACAAGTTATTTTCCTTCCTTCCTTACGGAAGCATTACTTGTCCTACAACTGGTAGCTTAAGAGGCCTCATCCCGGCGAAATTAAAACACCGCTAATTTTACAATAATTATGTGATATCTTCAAATGGATAAAAGATAATTGAAATGTGGAACAAGAGCGCTCTAGAAAATATAATTTTGCGTGAGGTACCGTTATCACAAGTCACCTAGTGTCTTTCCGTTTTCAGCCATTTAGAAACGCGAAAATAAATGCCGAAATTCAAAATGGCTCGAAATCGAAAGCAGATTAAGTGAGTCATGATAACGGTATCTCATTGTAAAATAATATTGTCTAGAGCGCTCCTGTTCCACATTTCGATTATCTTTCATCTACTTGAAGATATCACATAATTACTGTAAAATTAGCGGTATTTTAATTTCGTTGGGATGAGACCTCTTAAATTGATAAGTTGTTACACGCTTAATCTTACATCCCAACGCTCTCTCGAACAAAAACATTTTTGTCTTGATGATCTTTAGCACGTTCCGCATCACTTTTTTTCTGAACCAGTTAATAATAACAATCAATATCCCAATAATTATAGAGCTGAACCAACACCTTTCTTATAGTGCAAAAACGTGAGTACTTGATAATGACATCACAAACTAGCTCACAAATGTCAGGTTCATAAGAAAGGAGTTGAAAATAACTATTAGTGTATTTGATAGCACTTTATAGATATTGGCAAGCTCGTTCCTTTTTATTTTATTTTATTTTATTTTTTGAATATTTCCGCCAAGATATTTCATATTAGTTATTTTCCCGTTTGAGAAAAAATGTCATTCATAGATTGTAGTGAAACATTATTATAAATAGAGGTCATTATAGGTGATTGAGTAATTATAAATAACTAAATAGCAGTTAGTGACTTTTTTTTTAAGCAAAAAATTGACTAAGTGCAAATCCAAAATTTAATGGTTCATATCTCTGGAATCAAAGACCTGTAGTGTTCATGCACGTATTTATGTCCGTTAGGCTAAAAGAGATGAATGATTAAGGCAAATGAATGATGATGGAAAAATTGTGGAATGACAATGTAAGAGGAAAAGGAAAAGATGTTGTCCACCATAAACTTACTTGGCCGAGGATCGACCAGGGACCGGAGGTAAGCGCTCTACCACTGGGCCACCTGTCTCCATTTTGATTTTTGAGAGGAATCATTTCCTCTCTCATACTTTTCCGAAACTTCCTCATCTGTCCGCATTTTCTAAGCTCAAGTGTGTTGTCAATTTAATTTCAGGCATTTCATACGCAAAAAATATGTTTGGCTTTTTGTACTTAAAGAAAGAGATGTCAAGAAAGATAAGATCTACTCAGGTGCGCACACAGAAAGTTTTGTTGGAGGGGATCCAGTCAGGGGCGTCATTTAGGGGGGGCAGGGAGGGGCATTTCCCCCCTGAGTTTGTGATTTATATAGATTTTATCAATAGAATAGTAGTAAGTCAGTGAAAACAACGAAATTTTTGCGTATATCAAGGGGTCTTGCAGCCCCCCCCCTTCAAGTCAAATCTGAAATGACGCTACTGGATCCAGTACTACAAGATATTCCTTCTATGTAGTATTGAACAAATTTCTACACTTCAGAAAACGTTAAATAATTATCAAATACTTCCACCTACATTCTCAGGAAAAGAATAGAAGTAAATTTTTATATAAGAGTACAATAATGAGTCTAATATCAAATCGTTGGGTCACAATAATAATTTCTCTGCTAAAGCAAAATATAATTTTATTAAGATAGTGTAAAAGTGTCAAGTTTCTAAGATTGGACGAGGTCTAATTCTACTGAAATTCATTGAGTGCGGCCCAGGAGGTGCATACAAAACAAGTATTAAGAGTTGAAAATTTTTAGAAGCTGTACGGACCCAGTGGACTTTCTCTTGAATGCACCTCTGAATCTATTGAAGAAAGTACAAATAGGTAAAATCAACATAACGTTGGGTAAATACTGTTGTATAATTTTTTAAATATAAATTTCAACATATTTTTCATGTCTTAAAACCAAACTTGAAAATAAAAGATAAAATTTCTTTCTTGAAAATAAAAGAAAATAAAAGATATCATTGTCGTGTCGAAACGAGTTAGCCAGATGGAGGAAGTATGTTCCCATTTTGGCATTTCAGAATATGGTAGGGACGTACTCACAGGGAGGGCCCAGACCCACCAAAATGTCCTATCTCAACATCGCAATAAAACTACACTTGCTTAACAGGGAAGTGATTGCTGTAGCATGTAAATTCGAATTTACACTTTATCTGTAGACTACTTTTTGTCTTACAAAAGCAATCTGATTTCATAATTTTTTTTTCGGAAAATATAGATGGAAGTATTTCACAATTACTTATTGTATTTTCATGTGCAGAATAATACCCGTTCAATACTTCATAGACGTAGTGGCTTGAAGTGTTGGACCCCCTTCCTAAAGATTGGAGCCCCCGAACAAAAAATTCTGGGTGTGCGGCTGGAATATGGTAATAGTAAGTCACATATCATAAAGGATGGAGCCATAAATATAACATCCATGCAAAGGCTTATTAATTACTGCTTTGCTGGATGGATGATGTGAAGTTGAACGTTCCTTTTCAGCAAAAGTATTATGTAAACTATGAATGTGAAAGTCACATCTAAACCACACACAGGGGCGGATCCAGGACGGACTTCTGGGGGGCGGTTGGTTAAATACTGCTACTAAGAGCTACTTTAAAGTGCTCCAAACTTTGGGGTGGGTTTTGTTTATATATATAAAATAAGAAAGTTCCCTCTTCTGAGGGGGGCGATCGCCCCTCCCTAGATCTACCCCTGACCACACGAGATCCCACCGGAAATTAAACACGATTTCAAATCCTTCAGTTTAACGTCTCAAGATTGTGTCGTTTGGGGTAAGGGAGACGATGATTAAGGCAAGTGAATGATGATCGAGGAGTTCGTGGAATGAGAATGTGAGAGGAAACAGGAGTGCTACGAGAAAGCCCACGGATCGAACCAGGGACCCCATGCATCAGAGGGAAGCGCTCTACCACTGAGCCATCTTGCTCCCACAGACTCCATTTTCCGTCCCACAGTAATCACATAACTTACTGCGTTCTATTTTCCAAAAATCTATTTTAAGGGGAAAAGAATCAAATAAATACTATCTAATCTGATTATAACTTTATTTTAGTAGTTTAATAACTATTGATAGCTATATAATCAATATATGGACACTGTAAATGAAGAAACTTAAGAGAAAATAATAATTATTATCTAATCAAAATATTTTATAGTAAAGAACCTAAAGGAAAACATGATTATATTTGTATCCATTTCCTCGATAAAATTCCTCAAATAATAATCCTTATCGCAGGTGAGCGTACTTATGTCGAAAGGAAATTAATCTCTGTATTGTAATGTTTTCTTATTGTCTTTCTAGAGATGTATTCTCTGTAGAAATTATTAGATTATGGTGACTCAGTCTTTTACATATTTTGTGCTGATTATTTCATTGCGTGGTGTGTTGAAATGTCATTCAACAAGTATTCTCAACTATCTATAAAATAACTGTTCTGACTGTAGGCGTTACGATCGTTCAGTGTCAGAACCAAGAATGTTATAAAATAGAGGATCTCAATGAACTCAATGAAGCCAAAACACAACTGAGCATCGTCTAAACCGGCAATTCTGATTGGCTACTCTCCTTTCTGCCATGATTGTTGGCTCGAAACATTGCGATCTTAGTGGTGCGGAGTAGGCAGAGTAGGTGTGGCGAAGCTGTGACGTATGGCTTTACGATTTTGTTGTATGGGCAGATCCTCTATTTTATAACGTCCTTGGTCAGAACGCTCACTTCTATTGTTTGGGGACCCTAATTCGATCCCAGAAGGCCGTACCTAGTGGATAGCCAGGGGCCTCACCTCCCCTGAAACTTTCAGTTGTTGTTTTATGCATACACTAATATAAGGTGAATTCAAGTTAGCTCTTAGAGCCACGGTGTCTCAGTAGTAGTGTGTTCACCTCTGGTGCATGGGGTCCCTGGTTCGATTCCAGCTCGCGCCAAGTAAACTTTGTGGTGGACAAACACGGTGTGCGTGGGTTTTCTCGGGGTTCTCCCGTTTCATTCCACCTTTTACTCATTTCTCATCATCACCGTCTCCTTTAGCCTACTCGGCATATTCGTAGGACGTAAAACTGAAAGATTTCATTCTAATTTCAAGTTATCCCTCCCCTAAATTAATCTCGGCCTACCTTGTTTTAGTGTTCTGGTTATGGATATGGATATCCCAGCCGGTAAGTATGTACTGGACAACAAGTGTTGGTAGGTTTTTCCTGAGTTTTTCCAGTTTCCTCCCACACTTTTGTTACATCAATTCTTTAATAATCATTCGTTTTCATGAAGTATCGTTCTGCTTTAGAGTGTAAGGCAGGAATGCAAATAACCACTCGCCCAGGGCGAATGGTTCATCGGTGCGGGCGAGTATTAGATATCATACCGAAGGTAGGTAAATGATTTCTATTGTGGGATGTGGGCTAATAGCTTTTTTCTTGAGCGAGTAAAATTTTGTTGCTTATTTACATCCCTGGTATAAGGGCTAACCATAGTACGTAAAACTAAAAAAAAAAAAAAAAAAATCATTTAATTTCATTATTCTGTCTGTGAAGAAATCCCTTCCATTCACTTAAAGCACAGATAACCTAGATGCACAACTGCTAGTTACAGAATATATTCAGAATTCAAGAGTTCCATAAAATGGCCGTACAGATGACACTAGCGTTAAACTAAAAATACTTCTCAAATAGTATTATTATGAGAAACTGTTACGATTTTAAATTACATAAACATACATATTTTTAAAAAAATGTCTAAAAAATATTTGACTAATATAAGAAGCTATCAAAAAGTCTTCAGAGAACTGTAAGAAAACACAATTTTTGATATGGACATAATTTAATTTTATTGTTCAAAATACATTTCTCCTTGTACACTCCGCATAAAAAAAATGCGACAGCTAACGCCGTGCAGCTAGGCCACTCAATATACACCTTCTTATCCCATAATCGTGTCTGGTAAAGAGACTCCCTCCCTCTCCTCCTTTCTTCTCTCCCATACTAAAATTAGCTAACGACATCAACGCATTTCTAATTTCAAACTACACATGTATTAGTGTCGATAAAATGAAACAACAAAACCGAGACGAAACAAGATTAATAAGTTGATTTAGGAAGAAACTGAAACGCACATAATGAAAAATTAAAACCAATGGATGTCTATTACACAGAGGTTAAGAAACGAGGCAGAGAGAGAGAGAGAGAGAGAGAGAGAGAGAGAGAGAAGAAAAAGAAGAAAAAGAAAAGGGAGAATAGATAAAAATGAGGAATTTTAAAGTTAGTAAGTAAGGAACCTAACAATATAAAGTTTCGTTACCAGGAATTCAACAGTAATATAGAAATAACGTTTGTTTTTGTATATATTTTTCTGGACTGTTCGAAAATATAGAGGATGCTTGAAACATTCATTAAGTCTCTTTCATAAAGGATAGCATACTCTAATCTCCAGTAGAATTGTAGATCTCACAGACACATCTAAGATAATCTCAAAAGTTTAACACACATGCTTTGTTTCTGCGGGTTCGGTTGTAAATTTGGTAGTGCTCATTGGACGTACTGATGCAAACTACATTCTAATAAACCCAGTATTTATCGTAGGTCATATCTTTCATTCCAGACTACTAATGCAAAGTGAACAAACAAAAAAAAAAGGAGAGAAAAAGGAAGAAAGAAAGATAAAATTGAATGAGTGCTATTTTACTGGTATTTTTTTTATCGAAATATCCTATATTAAAAGTCCAAACCGTATCATAATGAAAAGTGTCAGTAACGTAATGGAGTTACGATTAATAAAACTCTCCAGCATAGGTTCAAATCCTGCTCGTGCCAAGCTTGCATTTTTTACAAAGTGATAGTGAAGAATCGATTTCTCATATTCGACATGCAATACTTAAGAATATGGAAGCAAACACCTTTATCGTGATAGAGACAATTTACGAATGTTGGTTGGGAAAGGGCTAGGGATTTACCACGATATTCGAAACACTTCATTGATCTGCAGTAAACACTTTTCGTGTTATCGTTCTCGGAAAGAAAATTACAGCATTTGTTGAACAAAGTTTGGGTAAAGCAATCGATGGTGTAGTGGTAAAGTAGCCGACTTCCAAGCGGAAAATCTGGGTTTGATTCCCCACCAGGTAGTATAACTTTTTCGCATAAAATAATGGCTGCAAACAGAGATTTATCTTCTGTTGGAGAACTTACAAAGCATCAGTGGCGAGAATTCGAATAAACAGTGTGTGCGTTCTTCATCATACACAGTAATGATAAGTATGTTTCTAATTTATATTCGTCTCTGTCTCTCTTTCTTTCTTTCTTTCTTTCTTTCTTTCTTCACGTTTCCCTATCCTGTCGTTGCGTCTTTCACTTCTCCCCCTCTTCATGTGCGTGTGCGTGTTCCAAAGTTAATACGGAGCAAGAGACCGATAGACCTGGTCTGGAGAATGTAATTAACTGGTAACTTCAGCGTCGAGTTTTTCATGCTCTGGACATAACATCTCCAGTCCTGGTCATCTCTGAAAGAAATACTGTTTAAACGCAAGGGAATAAGCAAAATATCTTTCTCATCATCTGGGTTACCGAGTCTCAGTCGAATTATCGACTCACTACGGGTTTGAATACTTGACCCAGTGGTGGTCCATAAGCTAACCAACATCATCCGACCCACACTATGATCCATTTGAGCTCTAGCGTGTTCATTCTCTTTGTGAAAATTACAACGTTATGTTCGCAAGAGATGAAAGTGATGCTGGATGTTCGGTACAGATAAATCTTCGGAAAAGACTAAAAAATAGCAACCTCTTTGGTTATTTGAAAACAAAAATTTATTTATACTAGTTCGACACAAATTTGTTTCCATCTTATAATTCAAGGTGATTTACTCACGTTGAAACTTGAAACATGCAAGATCTGCTACATCTATAAGGAAAAACCAATTTTTAATTTGAACATTTGCAAGTTTTCATTATTATACGGTTTGGACTTTTGGGGGCTGCGGTGGCTTAGTGGTAGAGCGTTCACCTCTGGTGCTTGGGGTCCCGGGTTCAAACCCTGCTCGCGCCAAGTGAACTTTGTGGTGGACAAACACCGTGTGCGTGGGTTTTCTCGGGGTTCTCCCGTTTCCTCCCACTTTCTTCATTCCACCATTTCATTCATCTCTCATCATCACCGTCTCCTTTAGCCTAACCGGCATAACCGTGGGACGTAAAACTCAAAAATTTCATTTCATTTCATTTGGAATTTCAGGATCTTCTTCAGTTAACCACTTTGTCTTGGTGTGGCTCTTAACCTTGGACTTATGGTCATTTTACTGCGTTTTCTTCAATCTTTCTTCTAGCAAACAATATATTCCTTACAAACATGTCCACGCATGTGTTGGTTGCATTTGAAAGTGCGTGCTCCGTTCTAATTTCACATGTAATTCATATAATAAAGAGAACAAGCGTTAAAATCTCTATAAATATATTTTATGTTGACTGAAATAATAAATTAAATTGTTTCGATATGCCGATTCTTCTTCCCGGTCACAGCTGAAATAATCATTGATTAATTTTCTTAACGTACCCGAAATCATTTTCTTAACGAATTTTATATTTCTCCAAATAGCTGTGGTACTTACATGCTCAGCAAAATATCTGTGAAGTTGTAACACCCAACTAATGAATTTATCTTTTTTTATAGTTACTTCATTAGTTTAAGTTATTTTTCTAAACGTATCGCTAAATTCGGAAAAATACACTTATTATTAGAGCTTGCAAACATATAACCTCTTGTTGAGTAACAGTTCAGGTATTACAAGTTGCGATAGTTACAACATAATTTTAATCAGCCTAATTCTCTCAATGATGATTAACCTATGATGTGGTGTTCTGCCTTAGGGTAGGTGACCATTGGTGAACGTCACTGTGAGACACCAAAATTATTGGTGATAACTGATAAAAAAAATAATTTTGGATCTTCATTTATTTAAATAACTTGGAATTTGGTAGCGTTATTTTGTGAAAAATATTTTTAAAAAATCGTTTACTTGTATAGAAATTGAGTTTATATAGATTAGGTTTATATTTATAAATACATAAAACTATACATATATTCTAATACATTATCTAATCAGATGTATCACAATATACAGAAATTTCTTTACGTTCGAATAACAGTGTACCCAACAATATTTTTAGTGAAGTTCCTACAACTAAGTTAAAATGTATCTACTTTCCAGCGAAAAGTTCCGACAGGAAATCTTAGCTATTACTACTGAACATGTGATCATACATTACAGACATCATCATACATAATTTCGTTACATCGTAGTTATGTAAACGTCATTACCGATTTGGAGTATCAATTGGTTCAATAAATTTAACTACGTTCTTTTTTGTTGTTGTTGTTGTTGTTTACATTATTCACCGTCAGTAATGGTTTAATAGCATCACAATAAGCTGTCTGTCTGTAGTAATTTTAACTCAAGAAGCATAATAGATAGAAATATGAAATTTTAATATGTTTTAAAGCTTTCAGAGAAATGGTCCAAATATGTTCCAGGTATCTAGGTCACACCTTCGCTGAGATATGGGGCTGCAAAGTCCTCATAAGAATAACATGGGGACATTTTAAAAAATAACCGAAAACGACCATTAAAGTTGAATTCGTAATTTTTGGGGTCTCCGAGATGAATAGTGACAGTTTTAATCCAATTCAACTTCAAAGTCATACTCCACTCCCCAGGGAAGGGGCAAGGTTTTAAAAAGTAATCGAAAACGACAGATATTAGTGTTGAATTCATAGTTTTCGAGGTCGCTGTGTTTAACGGTATCAGTTTTCATGATGTTCAAGTTCATTCTCATTCCTTGGGGTGGGAGGTGGGACAAGATGACTTTTTAAAAATAATCAGGTAAACTTGCTAAATTGTAACTATTATAATTAGAGCGAATTGAACACAGTAACATATTTTATCGCGTTGTGCGGGTGGTCTTCGAGTCGCTAGTTTTGAATATTACAATTATTGTGAATGTTTTTTAAAAAATCCAAAATTTTGTCTCCCTCTAAATTCTGCCGCCCTGTGCTCCAGTACAGAATAGCACTTACCGGAATACGGGCCTGAATGAATGTTAAGGTAAATCAGCAAACAATCTATCTACCCTCCTCCTTCCTATATTAATGTTCCGGCTATGGGCAACGTAGGTTATTAGATGTTATAATTAAATGTCGGAACGATGTACGGTAAAGAATCTGGAAATTGTTGTTCTTGTTCGGTATGTTTGTTGTATAAATCAAGGTTGCTACTCTTGGAAGTGTTAAGAACATGCAGCAGAATCGATGGTTCTCCGTAGTTCGTTGCAACCCTACTTAATGGAGTCTATCGGTGGGAAAAATCCCATGTTGTGGGATTTTTTAAAAATGATTTCTTGAAATGGGAGAAAATTGGGCAGAGTTGATGGGATTTTTCATATATTTGTTCCATCGACGCCAACAAAATTGTCTATGGGCGAGTACAGAAGTAGGTCTTTAATAAACGATAAAATTATGCTAAATTGTCAAATTTTGTTACTATAAAATGTATGTTAGTGTAAAGTTAATTGTACTTTGCTATTTTGTTGGCGTTCGAGAGAGAGAGAAAAAGAGAGAAAAATGAAAGAAAGAACAGAATTAACGGAAGAAGGTAAAATAAGAAACCTCCGACTTCCAAATTGTTGTATACAAAATGACTGAAGAGTGCAGTTTATCTAGTTTTATTCCGCCTTATGCAGAGTCGTTTTGAACAATGATTAACGTCAGACTAAAGGACTGACTACTGCAGGAAACATATATTAGTCGAACTCTTTAGTATGGCACTAATCACGTGCTTGAACGATTCTGCATAAGGCCCATTGTGTTTAGAGGAAGATTATGACATAAAAGCTCGTTTTAAATACTAAACTCAGACCAAAATGTTCTAATGTTCATGACTATTTTCTGTTGTTCTTTCAATTAAAAATAAGTTGTTTGATAAACATATACAATCAGGGTTTTTGGATAATTCTCTCACACAGAAGAAAATGACTGATATATACTAATTTCATTGTTCATGTATTCATTCATGTACAGTAAAACCTGTCTTTAGCGGAATCGAGCGGGACTTGCAAAAATTTCCGTTTAAGTCAGGTTTCCGCTTAGTGGAGGTAGACCTTTACTTTTTTAAAAATAAAATACATGCTTATAAAGGGGCATACTGAGAAAATATATTGCTGTACATACATTGTTCGATTACAGTACTTCTTTCTTCTACGAATAAACACACAAAAAAATAAAACGAATACGAATAATACTATGCACACGTTTTCTTTATTTCTCTAATAGCCAAGCAGGGTTTTCTGTGTACATTGCTGCTTGGCTGCTTGACTTTCCGCATACACTTTAACCTGAGACATTAAGCTAAGTAAATCAGAATCATTTTTCCGTAAGGCAATTTTTTTGCAGTTCCTTTAAACTTCTGAGAGCATCTTGATATGTATGTATTCTACACTCTTCTTCGAACTCGGTATCGTATTCCTCTTCTTCCTGTATCTCGTTTCCTTCTTTCCGACATTCCGTATGATTCTTGATTAAGTTGCGGGGATTAAGGATAGTTTGTGGGGGTGAGTATGAGTAGTGGTTGGGGAAGGTCAACACTGCCCAGAAATATTTAACAAAAGAACGAACATTTTCACGCAGACAGTGTAATGTATATGTCTCACAAAATGTCTAAACATCTTCTAAACGCTGCAGTCCGGAACTCAGAATTTTCCGTTAAAGGTTTGTTTTTCTTTCCGTTGTCCGCGTAACACAATTTCCGCTTAATGAAGGGACTTTTACACGTTTTGTTCTCCAAAATTCATGGGACCGTGAAATATTTCCGTTTAAGACAGTTTTCCGTTTAATAAAGGGTCCGTTGAAGACAGGTTTTACTGTATTTTGAAAATCTTGATATTACATGAACCCTTTAAGAGCAATAATATTCACAGCATGAACATGCACATCAATTCTAACATGCGAATGCTTGAATTAGCCCTTTCCTTTTTTCTAGTATAGCGCGGGAAATTCAAGACCAAAATGGGAATTTCTGACTCTCGAGATGCGATTTTATAACGTTTCAAGTTGTCATCATGAGCCTGCTTTGGTTTTATTCTAATGAAGACAGTTGTGCCCCAAGTTTGTTATTTCTTTGGTTGAAGCCTCTGTCGTTTGTTGGATAAGATTTTGTAAATGACGGTAACTTCTTGGATAGATTCCAGAGGCGTTCATTTATCAACACTGACAAATCTGCCAGCACACAGAAAAAAAAAAACTTTTTATAAGGCCTATATATGCATACTATTATATTTTAATTTGATTTAAAACTCTGTATTTCAAGCCTACATTAATCGTCCGGGAGGCGATTCGCCAAGTCAAACATCGTGATTGTTAGTAATTTTGGGGAAGGAAAACGTCCTGAAATTTTCCGGGATCGTCATGAAAAGAGAAATGTTCTAAAATTCACCTTCTACAATAATAATTATAATAAAACACCCTAAGAGCATTTCAACGCGAAACCGACAATTCTGTTGTTTTTTAATTTACAAGAAAAATGACAAATCATTTCTGAAGAACGATATTACATTGCCTTGAAGAAGTCTTGAAAAATTCAAAAAACTCTTTTTGATAAGAAAATTTCTCTCCTTTCAAATTTTGCCCAACCTGTTTTCTTCCTAAAGTTAACCGTTATAGAAATTAGCCACAATTGAATGAATGTGCCTCCTAGTTAGTGACGTAACTAAGGGGGACAAGGGGGGCAAACGGGACTTGTGTCCCGGGTGCAGCCCTAGACAAATATTTATTTTCACTATAAGGCAAGGAAAAGAGTTTTAGCAAACTGAACACCATAAAAAATTATCTCACTTGTCAGAAACTTAACAGGACATCAACAACTCAATTATCTCACTTGTCAGAAACTTAACAGGACATCAACGACTCAATTATCTCACTTGTCAGAAACTTAACAGGACATCAACAACTCAATTATCTCACTTGTCAGAAACTTAATAGGACATCAACGACTCACCAACCTAAGAATCATATCCATAGAGCGTAAGTTAGCTTTAAAGCTACCTTTTGAGGACATTGTAAAAACCTTTGCAGCCAAAAGAGCCCGCAAAGATAAATTTTAGATCCAGCCTTTTGTGTTTTCGTTTAACTTACATAGATTTAAGGAATTTGCAAAATGTCGGAGTATAATATTCGAGACAACAGCTTCACTGTTTGTCATAATTAAATATTATATTCTGAAGCAACAGATTGTTGATTCATTCTACACATATGCACATCTCGATATAATTCCAAAAACATTGTGATTTGCAGTTATTATGATAAAACTATAAGAATATATCATGCATGCTACTCTTAGATTATTTGGCAATCAAACACTAATTAGTTTGATATTTTATCTTGTACTAGAAATTAAATTATGTACTGCAATTTTGAAATCAAGCTTTAACCTCAAGAAAAAATGGAATAGGGGAATTACTGTGTGATGCCAATATTAGGTGTAGTCGGGGAGCGTTTTGATTTGGTTGGTCCGGGGGCTCTAAGGCGAGTTTTTGCTCCGGGTGACAACAAGTCTAATTATATTGCTGATCCTTATATGGCATTTTTTCCAAGTCGACGGCTTAGAACAAATCTAATCAGTGACGAGTTTTTTTTTTTTTTTTTAAGTATTTAATGAAGATTACTACAACAATCCACTGAAGAAAGAAGAAAAAAACGAACATTAATAATTACTTCCGTGATGGATACGTAATTTTACTGGCCTTTCATCAGGTATTTTGCCATTATTGGCAGGTCACTTGCTGCAACTGAAAAGCTTCCATGTTCCATGATCTTCCGCTAGCCTCTTCGTCTTCACGTATGATTTTTCTGTTTTGGTATCTTTCATTAACTGTAGTCTCCTTCGCCCCACCCCCTGCGGCGCCTTTTTCCTGCCGCCATACCCTCTAGCATGTCCTTCATGATACAGCTCCTTCTTAGTCTATGTCCTAATCAGTTACTATTCCTCTTCTTAATAATATTTAAATTATTCTTTTTCTTCCCACTATTTCTAACACCTCTCTTTCGTTACAACATTGATCTCAAACACGGGAGAACTGGCTGTTTTTGTTTACTTATTTTTTTACTACAGTTTTTTGTTTATTTATTTGCCCAAATGGCTAAATTGAACAAAACCAAAGTTAATCACCAATCTTTTGTTAATACATTAATGGTATTTTGTTAAGCCCAGAACCAAGTAAATTCCTCAAAAAACTTGCAATGATAAAATTGCATTGTGGAGTGGTTTTTAAGCAATTAACATATAGGCCTGATATAATTATTTAATAAAGGTTTTTAGGAAAGTAACTTTAACCAGACTAGGGGGCGGAAAAAATTATTGGGCCTAGGGGCTCCAAAATGCTAAATCCGGCCCTGCTAATATCGGTCATTTTCGATCATTTTTATATATCATTCCCTCTCCCAAGCTGTGGGGCTCAACTTGGATTATAACGGTATCGGAAGTGTCATTGTTCATCTGAGCGACCACGAAAACTATGGATTCGACATTAATGTTGGTCATTTCTGATAATTTTTATACTGTACAGGGTGGCCCAAAAGTAGGTATACAGTCCCGTCCTGACCGGCTCATGGTATTTTATATCATTTACTTATTGCTATCCAGACAGATAGTGACTTAGTTCCTTTATTTATTTGTTCTCAATTTCTTTTCACTCATACCTTAAGCTTAGAACAAAAACAAATAAACTAATCATCTTAATATACTAAAATATCATACTTGATCAATGCAAGGCGGTATATCTACTTTTGAGCTACTGTGTATATCATCCCCTCCTCCAAGTTATGGGGTTGAATTTGGATTGAGACTAACGGAAGTGTCACTGTTCATCTCAACCACCAGGAAAATTATGGATCCAACAGTCATTTTCGATCATTTTATATATATACCCTTCCCCCAAGTTGTGAGACTAAATTTGGATTTAAAACAGTATTGGGAATGTCAGTGTTCACCTCAATGATACCGAAAACTATGGACTCGACACTAATATAGTTAATTTTCGATGAATTTTACATCTCTCACTTCCCCTTCAATAAGTTGTACCATCAAGATGAAATGACAAAATCCATTCCAGGCCCGAATCTCATCTATGTTAAAAATTTGATCGAGATCGGCTGGGTGGTTCAGGAGGTATTAAGTCAAGAAGTATAGTGGATTTCATTTTTATACGATATATAGATTACATGTGTGATATTTAATTTTAAAGTATTACATATTCAAAAATAATTTTAGTCATATTAAATTTATATAAACAGGTGTGAAAGTGAGGGGGACCAAGGAAATATGCCGTTCCTCCACGTTCAAAAAAAAACTATGGCGTACTTTCACTTCCTGAAAATTACAAAGGGCAAAGATATTCAAGGGGGAAGGCGTGACGTCATGCGTTCCCCTACCTTTTCAAATCCACTTTTACCAGTGTGCAATAGCGTACGCAGGAATTTATTTCGGGGGAGGGTCCAAACTCAATTTAAGGGCATTTTATATTAAAATTTCTAAAATTGCCCCTAAAATTAGGCTAAATTTACACAAAAATAGAATATTTCGGGGGGAGGGTGGTCCGGATCCCCGGGACCCACCCTCTGCGTACGTCCCTGCCACTGTGTATAAATACAAGGAAAAATAAGGCAACAGACATTTAACTATACGCCAAGAAATTATTAAAAATCACTGTTCATTAAGAACTAAACAAAAAGAAAATAATTTCCTCATTTAAATCAATTGATTAAAAAAAAGAAAGATGGCGTAGGGTAGTCAACACCGTTAATAGGGGAAGTCAGTTTAATATGAGCAGTCCGAAAATATGAGCAGCGTGAAGTTTAAACTCACACAGCACACATATACCTTGCGCAAGAGGAAAACAACCAAATTCATAGCATTGTTTGGAGTTTCATGAATTTGCAGAGGGTAGCACAAGTTCGTTCGCTGCAGTTGTTGTGAAATAAGAGACAAATTTACAGGTACGGAGAATAAAAAAGTGTAGCTTTATAGAGCTATAATTAAATCAGGATAATGGATAATAAGCTAAAACTTGGTATCTATGCATTGCATATAATTTGTGACTGGATTTATAGTCAGTTCGGTCTAGGAACATAACGCCAGTCTTTTGTTCACTTCTTTTCTATAAACAGCGTTGTCAACCACAACACGTTAAAATATCATTAACAGTCGGTGAAGTATGAGCTTTTGAATTCAGTTTAATATGGGCACATATATTTTTTTGAAAGTAATGAGAGAATGGACGTGAGGAGCTTTTGCAGATGCTAACTAAAGTAGACATTCCGTAATAACATGATTTATATTAACATGGATGATTTAAATTCTACAATCTGCAAATTCATAATCAGCTTGAATACATTTCGTCGATTTCCAGTCTATCACCTCAGCCTTGTGTGGGATCGGTGTTGTCACAGTCTATACGTGCGGAGAAGGTGAACAAGCAGACATCTATAAATAAAATCTAAAGCTCGCAGACATCCATAAATAAATCTAAAGCTCAAGTGGATTATAATAATTTCATTGAAGAAAACGCCAGAAATACTGCGCCAAGAAAGAGGACAGTCACATCCACACCATGTGAGGAGAATGAAAGTATTGTGCCGGTGCTGTGTCATCAGTTATAGCTCAGAATACGTAATAAATAAATGCAACCAAATGGGGATGGAACTGATGCACATCACGGTACTTAACTGTAAAATTGTGGTTGAATAAATAAAATTCAAATGTTTCTAATTTAGAAAATGACTAGTTGGGGAAAAGGGTGAGAGAAAGAGAAAGGTTGTAATTAAAGAATAGGAATGAGCACTAGCCTGAGAGATCCAACAGGGCTGGCGTCGTCCTGGTCATCTGGAATGATGAATATCTTTCTCTGGAGAAGTCTGGATTAGCCGGAGACAGTCAACATCTGGATCTTAATCCTGTTGAACTGCAAGGGGCGTCGATAATGCGTGTTTGCGATGTTTCCTCCTACACCTTCATTCTACTACTCTGGTGACAAACAAAGGTGTCTGCGGCGATGAACCGTCAGAATGGTACTCTTTGACTTGTGGAGTCGGTGGTCCTCCAATGGTGGGATCCGCTTCTCTCCGATGATCCTGCACCTGTCCCAATCGTGTGTTGAATACCCCTTGTTGTTCTGTTCCTCCTGGTTTTGTCCAACTCAAGAATGATGACCTAATCGGGAAGTATCAGGCTGTGCTCGAAGGTATGCGGAAAGGAAAGAAGGAAGCTAGTCGAGTTTATTTAACAAATGTGCATTTACAACAGCCGTCTGAGAATGTACAGTTGTAGTCAAAGTTTTCTTTTATAAGTTTTCAAAAGTTCATGCTTCTTTATATCAAATACATAGTTACTTCACTTCCAATAGACAGATACTTCACAATATTGTGAAGAAAAGTTTACTAGAGACTCCAAAGGGTAAGAATGGATCAAGTATGATATGCGCCAAGACTGGTATCATGTTCTTTGTGTGAACGTTCAGTGCCCTGAGTTCTTTGTTTGTAATTATTGTAGCAGATTTAATGCCTAGATATTTACGTCAAACCAATAGACAGGACTTTTGAAATGAACTGTGTTTTACGTATATGTGCAGCTATCTTTTGCTCGTTATTGTAATCATTTACGTTTAATTTCTTTTGTACATTTTTTTGCATCTGCTTTGCATTTTATGTGAAAATATTAAAAAGAAATGCTGCTCATATTTGCCCTACAAAGTGCTCATATTACCCTTATACTACGGAAAATATGAGCACTGCGCATCTACCTTACTAACCTGTTTTTTACTCATGAACATAAGTATGTTTCACCTTGTACTTTTCAGCGTTTGTAGACGAAAGATCAGGCCTTCTTTTGGTGAGGCTTTTTTCTTTCCTTAATACATCATTTTTTAGATATATTAGTATTTTCATTAACTATGCTCATATTCAACTGACTTCCCCTATATGTTGTTGATTTTATGCTGGTTAACTTACGTTCTGGTGGCGGATTGACTATGATTTTATATACTGGTGATAAACTTCCTGCCTTTAATTGTGATTCAAATCGACTTAACACCTGGGCGAATAGAAGAGTTGTTAGCTTTGTTTTAAAAAAAATGCAAAATAAAACAAAAGGAACGGGTTTCCATTAAGGTTGTACCTGAAGATCAATTTCTTGAGTTTTTACATAATGTAGCTATGAGGGGTCAGTAAACCAGTAAAATGTAGCCACTTCCGTTCCACTACGCTTCGAAGTGATACACACTAACAGTGGCGTATATAAAAGGGCGGTTTGGAGTTTAAACCCTTTAAGCAAGACATTATGGGAATATTTACTATATATACGTATATACACTGAAATTATTCTTCTCAAAATATATAAGAAGGAGTGATTGATGAAACTGTGAATACGCCATTGCATACGAAGCTTCAAAAATCAGGGAGAAATAAGTTGACATCAGCTCTTTGGTGCAACGCACACTGAAAAGTATTCCTTTCACTTCATTTACTTGTACATGTCTGTATGTAAATGTTAAACTATTGCACTTAAGAACATAATTAACAGTGTAAATACACACTTACTGTATTTCTTTTAGGTACACAAATTACTCTGGAGTCTGGTAAACACTGAAGAACTTTGACAATTTTATGTAATATTTTCTAAGTTTGGTATAACTTCGATTATTGGAGCTCCAGTCACTCAGAACAACATCAGGAAGTAAAACAATAAGTAAATATATGTTCATATTTTGAAATGCGAATTGTAGTTTATATATTCGTTCGAAAAAATCCTATTTCTTTAATACTCCTATTTAAACCAACGTTAAAACTTATGTTAAATTGGGATTTTCGAATTTTGTACTTGGATAATTCCGAGCAGCCGTAGCGTAGTCGTAAGACGTTTACTTCACGACTGTGCAACACGATTCGATCCCCGGTGAAGATGAGTGGGAAATTTTATCTTGTTCTACCCTCGTTCCAATGCGACTGTAAAATTCGTCCAAACCCTTGAAAAATGAGAAAATGATGACCACATGATCTCCATGAGAGTAAGTCAAGAAAGTGAGGAGTCTTTCAATTCGCACACACTCCATATGCTTTCATAACGTGTCTCAAAATGGGGGATTCCTTTCTTTTACTCTATTTGGATATCACTAATTTCTGACATATTATTCGTATTCGACTACTTCATTCTCGCATTCTTAGAAAATTCGAAAAAGTCACTTTTATTTACTGTATTTTTAAAATTATTTGTAGTAGAAGTGATGTTATTTTCAACACATATTAGAGCTACCTTTTATTGGTATTGGTAACGATATTAGAGGTGATAAAACATAAAGTTCTCTCGTCTCGATCTAGAATTTTTTCTCATCTAGTTTCGATTCTAGAAAAATCTTTCTCATCTTGTTTCGATTCTAGAACAATTCCTTCTCATCTTGTTTCGATTCTAGAACAATTCCTTCTCATCTCGTTTCAATTCTAGAACAATTTTTCTAATTTTGTTTCGATTCTAGAATAATTTTACCTCATCTTGTTTCGGTTCTAGAACAATTCTTTCTCATCTCGTTTCGATTCTAGAAAAATTCTTTCTCATTTTGTTTCGGTCCTAGAACAATTCTTTCTCATCTCGTTTCGGTTCTAGAACAATTCTTTCTAATCATGTTTCGATTCTGCAACAATTCTTTCTCATCTCGTTTCGATTTTCGGTAAAAGTTTTCTCGAGTTATCTCGTTTTGTATAGAAAAAGGCATTTATGTACAAAATGTATCCCCTGTTTCTCCTTAACTTCGTCCAGAAATTTTTAGAATTCTTCCAAGTCACGAGAGATCCAAGAAGGGTATAAAGTGTGATGTAGTAACATTTAAATCATGTTTGTTACTAGATTATATTGTGTAATGATTCGCGTAATTTTAATGTTCTTCATTATGTTCGTACTTAGTAGGGATGGCCAGAACCGGTTTTTGGGTCTGAACGGATCCGGTTCTAGAAGATCCGGTTTTTCGGATCTAGGTCTGGAACCGGTTTTTCGGATCAACGTCTGGAACCGGTTCTTCAGATCCAGGTCTAGAACCGGTTCTTCGGATCCAGGTCTGGAACCGAAACTTTGTGACGATTCCTACGCTAAACCCTAGCTGCTGGAAGGCTGTGAACAGTGTGCTAGATAAAATGGTGGAAGCGACAGGCAGGCGCCCAGGCGGCGGCCGCTTGTCTCATTTGGCTAAATAGACTGGGTAACTCAATGGTTAAACAGGCAAACTGGCCAACTCATTTGGCTAAACACCCACTGATGGACCAAAATAAAAACAAAAAAACACTGGTGGCCCAAATTTTTTTCTGGAGGCACAAAAGTCTGGACAGGGAGGGCACAAGCGCATGGTCCTCTTTGCAGTGTTTTGAAGATGAAATTTGTGCCTCCTTTACGGGTCTTTCGGATCCAGGTCTGGAACCGGTTCCTAAGATCCGGTTCTGGAACCGGGTTTTCGGATCCAGGTCCGGAACCGGTTCTGAAAACCGGATCTCCAAGAATCGGTTCCTCGCGGAACCGGAACTTTGTGGCCATCCCTAGTACTTAGCTTCCATTCTATAAATGTAGTTTTTATATTTTGAATCAAGTAACAATCAAACAGTATTTGAGATCACTAACGATTGTTCATGCCAATGTTGCAGAGTAGACCTGTGAAATTAGGAGGGCACCAATAGGCTCTTTTTCTGCCTATGATAGTCGTACAATGTAAAAGTGTTCGGGTAATTCTAGTTATCGTATAAGCATAAAATTCGAGCACTAAACGTTGCATCTTTCAAAGATGTATATGAAACTTATTGTAGCAAGTCACGTTAATGCTGCAAACAAAACATGGTTGTTGTTTTCTGTTTTCGAACTTACAATGATAATTTTAGTATGACACACTTCATGAACTACACTACACTAATGCTTCTTGATAATGTTCCTATTAAATCTAGTCTTCGCGGAGAGGAGAAACATAATTGTTTATGAAGCGTCTCATGGTAAAATTATTGCTGCAAGTTCAAGAAAACGTCTAAACTGCCAGAACATCAACAACCATGCTTCATTTGTAGGGGTCTTTTATTGATATGTGAGTTGCTACAATACATTTAACCTTTAAACGAAAATTGACGCAACTGTTGCATCAAGGCTTTAAACCCCAATAGCTCAGCCTCTAATTAAGCCAGGAAGGTAACTTTGGCATCAATGTGTTTCTGAAGGATGAAGTTTTCCGCCGATATGCATTTTATGTATTTGGGATTGAGGGGAGGATAAATTTCGTATTTTTTTGTATCAAGACTTTTAGAGGTCATCGCCCCTTCGGGATACACTCATAAAAATTGATATGCGAAGCAATGAAGTAGCCGACTACATGGTAATACCCTGTATGTGTATTTGTTGCGTATATGAGGGTAGGACAAGACGGCAAAGTTGGTGAATATTTTGTGGCCCAGTGATGGACTGTATAACACAAGCGCTGGTTCGTTCTGTAATAGTTCGATTTAATAATATTGTTAATATTTCTTACAATTCCCGAGTTAAAATAAAATGCACATTGAACACTACGATGATGCAGCTATAGGCTACGCGCTCACTCACACACTGCTGCTATACAGTTTCAACAAGGATCTACACCTTGCTTCTTCTTCTTCTATAGCTAACAAGTTACATTGAACAAACATCTTTAAACAAAACTAAACAATTTAAATAAACAAGTTAGGACTAAACCTAGCCCCCACCCTTGAACGATCTAGTTCAAGATACACACAAAAGATGAATTAGTAATAATTGGAAATGAAATATAAAAAGTAAAACAAAACGGTAAATGAAAAATGTCTTTTTCAATAAAATGGCAATGGGGATACTTTCACAACTGGTCTTTCGTAAACTCCATCTGAGGTCTTTACAGTCACGGCACGAACAACGTTATCGCTTCCAGGATGAATATTTACAATACGTCCCAACTTCCATTTTAAAGGAGGTAAGTTATCTTCCACAAGTAAAACTAAATCACCTTCCTTGACATTGTTGTTTCTTTTCCACCACTTTGGACGCTGTTGTAACATAGAGATATATTCCACACTCCAGAAGTTCTGCTGAAGTCGTTGCACTAATTGCAATCTTGACAGTCGATTAAGTTTCTTTTCTGCATAATCTGGTTCAGGTAATGCCAACATTGGAACTCCAATGAGAAAATGTCTTGGAGTTAGACTACACAAATCATTGGGATCTGAAGACAAAGGGGTAAGTGGCCGTGAATTCAGGCACGCTTCAATTTGACACAGCACGGTTGACATTTCTTCAAAATTTAACACAGCATTGCCTACTACACCTTTCAGATGATACTTCACTGATGGCAAAAGAGTTTGAATCTTTGCTACACGATTCGCGACAAACACTTTCCATCTGCTTGAATCCGAATTCAGCCACGATAACACAACAGTAGAGTCAGAATAGGCAATTACATCATGCACTTTCAAACGTAATAAATTTAATATGAGATTCATCATTTTAGCTAATAGCAATGCACCACAGAGCTCTAATCGTGGCAAAGACACTTGTTTGATTGGAGCAACCTTTGTTTTTCCCATAACAATGTTCCCACTCACTTGGCCGTCTTGAGATACAGACCTCATATACACCACTCCACAATAGGCCTTTTCGGAAGAATCACAAAATCCTATTAACTCTCTTCTCGTAGCTTGAGTGATACTGATACACCTGTTGATTTTGATGTTTTTCAATAAAGAAAGCTCTGAGTAGTAATTCCTCCATTTTCTCAAAATCCATTCAGGAACTGGACTGTCCCATTCTAAATTTAGTTTCCAAATTTCTTGCAATAATATTTTCGCAATAATAGTAGTTGGAGAAATCAAACCTAATGGATCGAACACCTTTGCACTTTTTGATAAAATGTTACGCTTAGTTACAACTGACTTAACTGACACAAGATTGACATTATACGAAAATACATCATTTGATGGATACCACTGAATTCCTAATGTTTTCACTGAATTACTACTATCAAAGTCTAAACTACTCGTCGCTTGTTTCAAATGAGAGGGTACGGAGTCCAAAACGTTGGGACTGTTGGATGCCCATTTTCTCAGTTCAAAACCTCCTTTCTGCAATAATACGCTGAGTTGTTCTCTAACTAAGTTGGCACCACTGATTAAGTCATCAACAAAGAAGTCTTGCATTACTATAGCCGCTGCAATAGGAAATGGTTCTTCTTCATATTTCGCTAATTGTTGCAAACTCTTCACTGCTAAATACGGTGCTGAAGCGGTACCATAAGTTACCGCCACAAGCCTGCAATCTTTGATCGGAAGATCAGGTTTCTCACGCCACACAATTCGCTAAAAGTCTCTATGTTCTGGTTGGATTCTCACCTGTCTATACATTTTCTCAATATCAGCAGTTGTCGAAAACGCACAAGTAATGGAATTAAGTCACACTGCAACCTAGGTCCGACAAGTAACTTATCATTCAATGACACATTAGATGAAGTTTTACAACTACCATCAAAAACTACTCTCAGTTTTGTTGTAGAACTAGAATCTTTCAACACTGCATGATGAGGTAAATAACACACTTCACTGTTTGGTTTCAATATGTCACTTTCTGGAATAATCTCCATATTCCCAAGTACCTCATACTCATGCATAAAATCTACATATAATTGACGCATCTTAGGCCTCTTCTTCAACCGACTTTCTACTTGCTTAAGGCGTTTAATTGCCACTTCACGTGACTCACTGTTGTCGCGAAGCGGTAACTGCACATGAAACCTACCTGTCTCATCTCTTTGATGGGTCTTCTCGAAATAAATTCTTGCACTGTTGCACAAGTCTTGCACTGTTGTCGCGAAGCGGTAACTGCACATGAAACCTACCTGTCTCATCTCTTTGATGGGTCTTCTCGAAATAAATTTCACACTGCTTTTCTTCTGACGACATTATATTTTGTGTAGGAATATCTTGCAAAATTCTTTCACTGTTACACTGGATATGATATGTTGACGCTGTGAATTCTTTACGTCGCACTTCATCGTTGCCAATAGAACCAAACAACACCCATCCTAATTTGGTATTCACTGCTACGGGAGAACCATTAACAACACTACACACACCCACAAATAGCAATTGAGGGTAAATATCTGCACCCAATAACAGATCAATTCTGTCAGGAACATTAAAATTCGGATCTGCTAATGTTAACGTGTTAACATGCGACCACTTCTTGCTTTTATGAATATACCGTTTTGGTAACATACCTGTTACCTTTGGCAATACTAACGCTTCTACAGAAAATTCTGATTTAACATCATAACTTGATGTAAACACAATATTAACAACACCTTTTGCCCGAGCAACATTATTGGAACTCAGTCCCGAAACATGTACATAAACCGGCTGTTTTTGTAAACCGAGTCGTTGTGTGCAGTTTTCTGATACAAAGCTTTTTTCACTGGCTGAATCCAACAAGGCTCTCACAGGTTGTAAATTACCACATGAATCCTTCACCATCACTACTGCAGTTTGTAATAACACTGAATGTTGCACATTAGTTTCACTTGAAAAATGAGTCCCCACTAAAACACCTAAGTTCTGTTTATTTGGAAAATGAAGTAAAGTATGATGACGTTTGCCACACTCACGACACGATGCTGATTTGCAACTGGACAGTTTATGATTAGATTGTAAGCAATTAAAGCACAATGCTTTGTTTTTCACTAAAGAATGACGTTCGTCAACTGACAGCGAAAGAAAGTCATCACAATTATGCAAAGGATGATTTTTGCTTTTGCACTGGCAACACGAAAATTGAGCTGAAGCATGATGCGCTATTGTTGATTTTTTATTACTCTTGTTTGGCTCACTGGGTGGGGCTGATTTTGCATTTGAAGTGCTACTTGCTAATGCGCGACACCTATGATCTATGAATTTCACCAACTGGTCAAATGTTGGTAGTTCACTGTCTGACAATGAAAGTTCCCACTGTCTTTTTGTTTCACTGTCTAGCTTCTCTGTTATATGAAATATAAGCAAAGGATCCCATTCGTTTACTTTTATGTCCAACACTGATAACGATCGCACACACTCAACACTTGTATCCAACAACCGACGTAACGAGCCAGCTGATTCTTGCTGCACTTGACCTTGACTTACCAACCGCCGCAAGATAGACGTGACTAATTCTCGTTTATTTTGATACCTTAAATTTAACAGGTCCCAAACTTCTTTATAGTTATCGTCTTATTTGTATAGATTGAATAAGTGTTGCTGCTTCACCTTGCAAACTAGTTTTTAAGTACTGAAGTTTTTGTGCACCTGTCAATTTTTCATTATTATGCACTGCTGCGATAAACAAATCACGAAACGAAAGCCAATCATTTAAGTTCCCGCTAAAGCATGGCAACTGCAATTTTGGAAGTCGAATTTCTGTTGTATTTTTTTGATTATTCATATCACTAGAAGAAGCGTGATATAATTTACCCTGCACTTCCACTAATTTCACGTTAAGCTTTGTAAGTCTATTTTCAATAGCAGCAAGCTCTTCTTCTTGTACCAAATAAATTTCTTCTTCGGCACACAAGTTACTGGCTAGAAACAAAAGCTCATTTGTTTCAAGTGACAGTTCACTCACTTTGTTTTTGTAGACCTGAACTACACTAATATCTTCCTGTTCTGTGATAGTGTTTATGCAGTTTTCAACACGAGTGGCCTTACCTTTTAAAACACGCTTTCGGGAATTGTAAGCTTCCATTGTCGCCCACACCCTTTTTTCTTTTTACACAGTCCAAGATTTGGTCCTCCTGACCAGGTTTTAATGCGTGTTTATGGGTTTTATGTGACCTACGTGCTAAGACTTGTGTGTTAAGAGGCCCACTCACGGTCCATGGTTTGCGCAAACAAGGCTGTTTGTGCAAACAGTTTGACCGTGTGTGGCGATGTATGAACTGTTTGCGCAAACGTTTGTGCAAACATTTTCCACATCGAACTCGTTCGAAAATTGTTTACACGAACATGATGTTTGCGCAAACACGTGGACCGTGTATGGGCATGTTTGTGCAAACACGAGCTTTATTTCCGAGTAGGAAGCCTAGTGTACAGACGCTTATTTCTTGCGCTATGGCGTCAATGAATAGGAATCAAGAATTCTAGCGAGAATTTATTGATCTTTATAGAAATTTACCTGAACTGTGGAAGGTAAAGAGTGAAGATTATAAAAACAGGAATTTGAAAAATGCCGCATATGAGAAGTTAGTGAATAAAATGAAGGAAATAGATCAAACGGCGGACAGAGAGTCAGTAAGGAATAAAATCAATTCACTTCGTTCTGTATACCGAAGAGAACTAAAGAAGATGAATGCAAGTACAAGATCTGGAAATGGAACAGATGACGTGTATGTATCCTCGTTGTGGTATTTTTCCCATATGGACTTTCTGAGGGACCAGGAAATGCAATTATCCGGTATTTCGACCTTGGATGAAATAATTGATGTGGAAGAAACACTAGTAAATATAGTTTTATATTTTTGACCACACATGTTTTCATTTAATATAAGTAGTGGTAAATTTGTGCATATGTTATGATAGATATTTTCATTTGTGACCTTGTTCTCAAAAAAAAAAAAAAAAAAAGACATAGTCTTCATTCTTCACACCGCACCATTTCAAACGTGCATGTTGGTAACAACAGTTTCTGGAGTTCGCGGCCGTCGGTGGGGCCGAAGGGGGTGGGATCAACACCGAAGCGCGGGAGTTCCAGCAATGACATGATTGATAATCTGCATGACATCACGTAACAGGCATTTTCCAGCGCCCAACGCCACCGATCATACCTCCACTGAGCATAGCAGCACGCGGAGTTTTTTTTTGCATTCGTACAAAAGGTTTTGTGTTTTAGTTGATAAGATAAAAAAAATCCTTGACTGAATGACTGCAGACTCATTTTGCAAGCAGCTTGTTACAAACAGTCGCTTTGTCATTTCATCAAGCAATGAGCTCACCAACACCAAGCGACAAATTTCGTCTACTCTAGTACCCAATAACATCTGCCAGGGTGAAAAACTTGATCAGACAAATGTCATAAGCTGACATTGCCAGACTAAAGTCTAAATTAGAGCAATCTTACGAACAAAAAAAAAAAAAAAACTGTAGGGTAGGCAGTGGCGGAGCTACTGCCTCTGCAACGGCAGGGAGGCCCAAGACGTAAGGAGGCCCTGATTGTGTGTGTTTTATTTTAGTCAGACATCAATCGCAATCAAGAAAAATAATTTTTGTTACTCCCGTTGAAAACTATACGCACTATTTTACCCTAAGATTACTGGTTTTGAGCGGGTATAACACCTGATTTTGTCATTCCTGGTGTGATCAAAGTTGGGGAAAAAGATATCTTTATTTTTCTGAGTAAGTTTAGAACTACTTTCGGAACAGTTACAGTCCGTTTGGCTACAAGTCTGAGGTAAATTTAATATATTACAAAATTTATTTGAATACAAATTAGATTTCACAACAGTATAGGCTATGCGTATGTAACTCGTAATCAAAAGATCATTAGGAAAATAAGCAACATAATATTTTTCCAGAACTGTCACTGTCAATCAGCCGTGTACACATACATATCCTCGTTGAATTATAACAGTGTAACAATCATGGAAACTCCATTCACATATATTATATTCAGTTTTAAACAATTAGTAAATAGTCCTAATTCAAAGTAGCGGTAATATTCTGATTATTACATGTAGTTATTTGTGTTTACATGGTGTCATTCATTACCTGACTTTGAATGTCTGTGCTGGAAAGAAACATGAAATGCTTAAATTGTTTTATAGGTCCTAATAAGTCCTGGCAAGATTTTTCTGTATCTGTGTGTGTGTGTGTGTGGGGGAGGGCTGATTTTGAAGTTCCGCCAGGAGGATAAGTGTTATTTATATAGCCTACTATACATTAACGTTAAACAAGCTGCTTCAGTGGACATGCTTACGCGATTAAACTCAAAATTGAACTGAAGTTTGTGCAAACAGTTGTATCGTGTGTGGCCGAGTGTTTGCGCAAACACAATGTTTGCACAAACATGATGTTTGCGCAAACCGTGGACCGTGTGTGGGTCTCTTAACACAAGCGCTGGTTCATTCTGTAATAGTTCGATTTAATAATACAAGTAACGAGTATTATTAACATTTCTTACAATTCCCGAGTTAAAATAAAATGCACATTGAATACTACGATGATGCAGCTATAGGCTACGCGCTCACTCACACACTGCTGCTATACAGTTTCAACAAGGACCTACACCTTGCTTCTTCTTCTTCTATAGCTAACAAGTTACATTGGACAAACATCTTTAAACAAAACTAAACAGTTTAAATAAACAAGTTAGGACTAAACACCGTTTTTTAAAAGTAAATTTCATTTATTTTCAGGAGGGTTCCATATAAGACAACAAATCATTTCACTGAATTGAAAAAATTAAATCTTTAAGTTTTATGTCTCACTTTTAGGGTTAGGCTGGAGATAGTGATAACGAGGAATGAACGAAATGGTGGAATGCAGAAAGTTGGAGGAAACGGGAGAACCTTGAGAAAACCCACGCACACGGTGTTTGTCCATCACAAAGCCCATTTGGCGCGAGCTGTGATCGAACCAAGGGCTCCATGCACCAGAGGTGAACGTTCTACCACTGAGCGTCCGCGGCCCCTTCACTGAATTGGTCTGTACAAATGTTACCTCGTTGGAATTTGTGTTCCATAAGCTTTCGAACGATATACTGATAATTAAGGGGGGGTCACCAGCAAGGGTGCCGATCCTGGGGGGTAAGGGGGCCTGAGCCCCCCAAAGCTCATGTGAACCCCCGAATTGTATTTACGAATATACAATTTTTGGCATAATTTGAATGCAATTTGCCTTAAATCCTCATATATGCAATCTGCATCTGAATGCTCCCGCCCCCCAAATTTACAGAGAAACCGACGCCATTGGTCACCAGAGCCCCCAACCCGAAAGTCTGCACCAGCCCTTTGAAAATGATATACAGGGGGATTATATTTTGATTTTTTCTCGCTTTGTTTTGCAGCAGTGGCTACCATGTTTTAATATTAATTGTCGCAAGTGTGTTGCCTACACATTACTATCGTTTTGTTAGCGTGATTGCAAGGGGTGTCAGGCCCCCAAATTCTATTTTTTGAGATTTTTAAAGGATTTTTTTGTATCTTTATCTTTTTCTCCTTCGAATAGGCCAGGGATAGTACAAATGTTACTTCGTTGGAATCCGTGTTTCATAAGCTTTCAAATGATGTATCAATCATGCCTCTCTGATAATTAGGAGGTCGTCAGGGCTCCCAAAGTGAGAGTCTACAATTTCGTTCAAATCCCTGGGAGCGTATTGTTTATGATTTTCACAGGCGGAAACAAGTCTATGTTTACTCACCTCCTTTGTCCTATTGTATCGATTTTCGTTTCGGAAAAGAGACGAGAATGTCATGTTTCTTGTCCCGTCTCAAATTAAAAAAAAAATACTTCTCGTCTTGATTTGTCTCGTTTTGAAGCCGAGATGAGAATTTTCTTGTCTTTTGGGAAACACTACGTTTTATTTATAAAAGCAATTTAGGTAAAATATTCATTCCCCCCCCCCAAAAAAAGTCCCAATCATCTGGATTTCTGCATATCTAGATAGCATCCAGAAATCATTAGCCCGTGTAGGTGGAGCTTCGCAAAACTAACTTAATATAACCGTCTGATTGGAATGTGTCTTAACATCAGTGGCGGATCTAAGCCAGGGCCGGCGGGCCCTAGGCCCCGCAGTTTTTTGAGTGGCAAAAATAATATAAGCTATTCTTTATATATTTCTGAAAGTTTATAGTAAACGCATGAAATTAATACTGCCACAGTCTGTTTTCTGGCTGCCCCCCAGTTTTTACCTTCTAAATCCGCCACTGCTTAACGTGAGAAGACAATAAGTAGGCAGTTTTTTGTTTTATTTTTTTTTCTAGCACAGTCATGAAAATGCTATTGAGGATTTCAAAATACCCTATTCTTTATTATTCGATTCCAAATATACTCAACTGTACTGCAGAGATAATATGTAAGCAGACACGCAGTTAGCAACTTTCCAACATACATTTAAAAGAATGAGGGCAAGGTGGCTTAATAGTAGTGATCGTTTCTTGTGTAAGGAGTTTCTAGTTCGATCCTAGGCTATATGAGTTTGTGATGGACAACATCGTGTTCGTGAGATTTCCAGAATTTCTTTCCATTTCTCATTTCATTGAATCTTTCATAATCACCTTCATTAAAAATCTGACTGCATTAGCCTACAGGACATAAGCGTGCAACGTAGAGTAATGGGAACTTAATGATCTAGTGCATGCTTTACAATTGACTAAACAAGAACTGGAACTTCTAGAACCAAGCTCCAGCAATGGAACTTGTTGGCTATAGATGCAAGTAAATCAGTGTAGAGGAAAAAGTATATGCAATATTTGATATATTTCTCTGTGCAATATACTGTGTGCATGTGTATGACTATAAATGAACTGTCATTTTATATAACGGAAATTAAAGAATACCATTTATAACGATAATATGTATATGTTACCATTGACAATGGTCCGTAACATGCATCATTTTCCTTCATGGCCAGATCTGCCTATTTATGTTATTTAGTTTGGGTCAGACATGATCATCTACGCTGGAACTTTTTACAGTTACTTTAGAATATGAACGGTACGCCATTATGAACGGTACGCCATGCGTGTACATTTGTTTATAAAGAAGATTCGCAAATATTGTATTCCGTGTTATATCATTTTGAACAGTTAATTAGTGAATTACGTTGAAGTAATTCTTTATTACATCAAAACGAACGTAGGACCAATATGTAGCGAAGTATGAATAAGAAAACTTTATATATATATTTATTGGTGCCAAAGTCCACGGTAACTTCGAGACTAGCTAGAAGTTACGTGCGCCAGTCTCACGTTTGCTGTTACGAATACTGGGTGTGATATTGTGAAGTAAAAAGGTGTACCAAATATTAAGATGGATGTGCAAAGTAATGCTGATAATGCTAGTAATCGCGTCGAGGAAATTAATACTGCATCATCAGAATCTATTTCTAGTTTTTCTGCTATGATTCGACAGCTACGACAATCGATGATACTCAGATCGTGTGGATGCTCGTATTGAACAGATAACTCGGCAAATAACAAATCGTGTGGACGCTCGTATTGTACAGATAACTCGGCAAGTAACAGATCGTGTGAATGCTCGAATTGAACATGATTAGAAAAAAAAAACGGATTATAAAATGGAGGCTATGCAAAGTACTTCAACATTTTGAGGCTGTGCAAAGTACAGTCAACATGCTGAAAATTAAAGCCAATGGTAATTAGTATCAAATTCGGAAGCTGCAAGAAGAAGTTCAAGTACTTAAGGAAAAACTTTAAACGCAGGATGCTATCCATACTCCAGTAGTTAATGTACCAGATTTACCACCTCAAGTACCTGAAATTAAATACATGAAAGGATTGTCATCAGACAGTATACGTATCTATCACTGAAGATTCTATATCTAATTCGGATAGTGAAGGCGAAGGAAGATTATATGCCAAATGTGGCTCCTGGTAGGATATCCCGACTCATGCAAAATACAATAAAGGAAGGTATTCTAGATCTTATTTCAAATTTAGCAAAGTTAGGTCTATGACTAAATTTAGCGTTAGTTCAGATGATATACCAGTAACTATCTTCTTAGAAAAAAATTGAACAAGAGTGTGATTTAATCGGTATACCAAGGTCACAATTTTTGAAAATAATCCCACATTTTGCTACCACCCAGTTTTGCTTGATATGATGCTGTAAAGACTAAATTACAGGGGTATGCAGATTTCAAAATTACTTTCGTATCTAATTTTTAAAATGATTTTATGCTAGCTAACCGAGATGTGTAGATCACAAATAAAGAATCGAGAAAGTGTGACTGATTTTGTAATTTCAGCCTACAATGACTTAAAACTGTTAAATCCTTATCAGCAGGAATCGCGTATAATAGCATCCATAGCAATGTTATTACCCTTTAGGTTGCAACAAATATTATTGCCATCTTAATGTGTTAATTTTAATTAATTTGTTGGTAATTGTTCAGAATTACGAAAATTAACTACACCTAACACAGTTGCTATTCACAATGTTAGTATTATAAGGGACAATGATTACAATATGAGAATTAATTTTCGATTTGTGCGTAATGGAACAGGGAGAATGAATCTACCAACCGAAATAATGTATGTATATAATATACCTAATTATTTACTTAATGTTAATTTTCGGAGTAATTTTATAAGTACCGGTACAGGAATTTTTAAAATAGTGTACAAGGAAGTAGCAGAAATAACGAGAGACATACTTTACAAACATTTACTCAAGAAATGGCAGTACAATGCAATATTATATAACCATTTAATAAAAATGCTTTAATCTAAGAGCCACTGATTTGGCATGCGTTGAAACCACATCGGCTACCAATGCACTTACGAGTTAGTAGTAAAAATGACAGTATGAATTGGTGGTAATATTAATAATATTTCTGATTATGAAACTAGTCCAAAGGTTATGAATTATGTTAGTACCAGGGGTAAAAGTGAGGGAGAACGCCGGGAGACAGCCTCCCCCCACGTCCAGTATCAACATCTGTGAGAAAGCATTTAGTGAGGAGCTTCCTAATAATTTAATTGATATTCTATTACAAAAAATCAGAAGGTGATCAACAAGCCTCTGTTATAGTAGTATTTTTGAATACATTTAAACACTTAAAATGGAATAAGGATACTTTAATATATGGGGAAAATACATGTATATACTTGAAAAATACATTGTAATTACTTTTTCGTCAAATCTTCAAATAAGCTTCTTCATATTCTTATATAAATTGCGTTTGTTATGGTTCAGCATAATGATGGTCTCCTCAGGTAACGCCTGTAGATTTTAATAATAATATTTTCCATTGCTCTATTCTATCGAGTTCCTTGCAAATTCTTTTTGACTAGTATCATTTGTTACCTGTTGCAACACACACATATACAGGGTGTTTCAAAACAACATGGACAACGTTTGGGAGGTGTTTCCTGACACACACACACACAAAAAAAGACAAAACTATAGACCAACCTGGAGGCAAAAAAAATGCTTTCTTTCGAAGTTATAGGCTGCCGAAAACATGAAAAAAAAAATGAACTTTAAAGGTATATAGCTCCAATAGCATAAGACCTACCGTAGTCGGGCCAAGACTTCACTTAGGAACTAACATTTGCGCTATCCAAAAATACGTGTTTCAGAATCCTAAGATACTTACACAACAATTTTTATAGAGGGAGTTTGGATACGGGCATATAATTTGAAGTATTAACCAACTACCTCTTTAAACTTGTTGCGGAGGTAAAGCAGGATTCTGAAACTTAGATATGTCAATAGGGTACATACGGTTCCTAAGTGAAGTCTTGACCCAACTTCGGTAGGTCCAATAGTTTTGTGGCTATGGACCTTTAAAGTTAATTTTTTTCATGTTTTGGCAGCCTATAACTCCGAAAGTAAGCATTTGTGCATACAGATTGGTCTATACTTTTTGTCTTATCTTAATGTCAGGAATCATCTCCCTTAAAATGTCGGAGTTGTTCTGTAACACCCTGTATAATTAAATATCACTAGTTTGATTGAAATTACTTTAATAATCACCGGAAATTATTGCGATAATTATACTGCTCTGCATTATTTATAAAAATGTTCCGATGATTTTAGTTTGAGTAGCGTTGTCTTATAATTTTAGACCGCTGATTATGAATATAACATCAATTTTCCCCCATCAAGTCAGTTTTCCTTGAAATGGGGAGGCATGTTTATATCAACACATACAAAATACATTATAATACAGAATGCATAATATATATTTTTCATGTACATACATTGGTTTCAGAATAACAACAGTAACTAAATACACACAAATGCAAACAAATTCCAAAAGTTACTCAAATATATACAATTAATCATACAAAAGCCTACTACTTAAAAACAATTTCCTTCGTTTAGTCAATTTTCCAGGAGTTACAACGCCTGTGTAATCCCTTTTCAGCAGCAAACAATAGTTGGCCATCATATTAATGGTCCAACCACCTTGATACATTCTTTAAGTCCTGGTAAGAGCGTTATCCGTGTTCTTCACTATAAACATCAAGATTGTGTGAGAAGTTTTCGAAATGTGCATATAAAATTGTAGTTAGATACTCAAACAGTGTTACACCTAAGATTTCTAAGATCTTGCAGCAACTCTTCTACAATAAGTTCGTAATCTGAGCTTCTTGTATTACCCACGACGTTCTCCAGGCCCGTACCCAGGGGGGTCTAGGAGGGGCCCGCCCCCCTAAATTTTTGCGGGGCCCCCTAAAATTTTCACGGTAGGCTTGCCAATGAACTATAATATGGTGATGAACTATAATATTTTTGGGTCGGGTCCCCCCTAACTTCAGCCGGCCCCCCCTACATTTTTGGGCTGGCTACCGGCCTGAAGTTCTCCACAACATTCCTGAAGCTTTGTTATGTTTTCTTCTACATTTGGGTCATGGGATTCTGAAAACGTGGATCGTTGATAAGTTTTCTTATCTGTGGACCAGTAAATATACAGCTGTGAGTTTTTCGATGCTCGTAGTACTAAATGACTTGCATATGTACTGCGAACACTTAAGACCTTATTTAGAGCACGAACTAACTGTGTGATGATGCCTTACTCTATATGTAGGGGAGGGAGTAAAATAATTGAACGCTCCACGAGTGGTTCATGTTCAACATTCGTCACACCAGGTGACAGAGATTTTCGGGATGACCATTCTTTCCTAACCCAATGTTCACCCTTTGCACGACTATCCCATTTGCAGAGATAACAAAGATGTTTGGTGTAGCCTATTTGAAGTCCCAGCAGGAGGCCTATATCTTTAAAATTATTGTTTGTAATTCACACAATGTAGCAAACACTTAACATTTTCATATGTCTCTTTCATATGAATAAAATATACAACAGGAATAGGCCCAAGGATATTACCGTTGTTAAATAGAACACCTTTCAAACTTGACTTCGATGAAACGATAAAAAGTCTCGGATCAGAAGCATTGTAAATTACACCAACCCATTTTGTAAGTCCTGGTATGTCACAGCAGTAAACTATTGATCCATGTTTAACAAAACAGAAATAATCTCATGTTTTCGTTGCCTATACAAAGAGAAAGTAGTCCGGGATGAAAGCCAAGACATCGTAGGACTCTCAAAAAACAAAATTAATGTAAATCTTGTAGCAATTACTAGAATATATTCATGTTTTCTACTACTATCCATTTCATAAAGATAGGCCCCTGACTTCGCGGTGCTGCCGTGACGTCCAGTCAAAACTTATACTGCATTGTCGTACCTCGTTGGAATGGCTGGAATGTTGTCTTTTCAATACTTAAGACATAAAAATTTTCTTTGTACTATGTAGTGAGAAAAAAATAAAAAAATAATGGAAAAGTGCATATTTTTTCGTACTATTTTAATAGATCAATGTTTATAGAGCTATATCTCAGAAAAGAGATCACGTGAAATAATTTCCTGTGTACAATATGTAGATGCATCCATTAACTGTAAGTTGTGAAAAGTTCAATTTTCATCACTTGATATTTTTTGTGCAATTAAAACAAATGTACGACGCTCTGATCTCCTTTACCATGGTAGGTAGAGAAACGTACAAAACACTGTTCGAAAATTTGGAAGTCTAGTGTTCCAAATATTTGGAACTAGAAACAGAAAAGGGTTTAGTTGGTAGAGTATTTATTTAAAAAAAAAAAAATGTTTACTTCAACATATTCTCTGCGTTAAGCGGTGAGCCATGTTGAAGCCCAATCTTTAAATTCCCCGCGCTTATATGAAGAAACAGGATACAGTAAATGGAAGTGCGGCAACGCTGTCGTGCACTGTTGTCGCGTTCAGGAAGCTTGTAGCGCGAAGCCTACTTCATAAGAATGTAATAGGAAAAAGTATTTATTATAACCTTTCACAACATCATAAAAATATTAATGCATGTACACTCATGTCCAAAATTATTGTCGCATGTCTATAAATATGTTATTGTAGGAATATAATTTGATAGCGAATTCGCCTGGCATCTCTTATAATGTTAGTATGTGTATAATCGGCAAAGACATGTAGGCTATGTGGCAAATTTCATGTCAAAAGAGCAGTAAATAAGAACAATAAAACGAAACTAAAATTTTCTTATCCATTTAGCAACATTTTGTTTTACTCATGCTAATTTTCGTATTCTTTTCCTATGAAATTTATTATAAATATACGTTTCCCGACTCTACATATAGCATCAGTATTAAAGGTACCCTGCAAAATCATTATCAAATTATATTCTTACAAGAAGACAGTTATAGAGATATGCGAGAATAATTTTGGACAAGAGTGTACACATCTCAATGTAATCGAAATAAAACGTTGAAATAACACATCCAAAAACTCATCTCTTAATCTATTTACTTCATTCACTTTCGTCATGGCTTTGTTGACTCATCGCTCTCCTGCTATCTTCCCTAATATTTATAAACAATGGCTCCATTTCTACCTCAAGATCTATCAGTATACACACTCTCTAGCTTACGAACATGTTAAAGGTTAATAAGAAGTGTACTGTAGCCTTGGCAATCATGTGTTCACCCAAGTTCTGCGATCAATTCCCCTGCCGAATGTAACACAGAATGAGTCCTTTTTTTTTTTCAACGAAAGTAAACAAGGCAATGAGTAGATGACGAGGGCTGTATTTGCGTCTAATCACGTCGCACTGATTAAGTCTTCAACACTTCCCTTCGGTTCGTAGGCGTCAAAAACTTACACACATACTCACATCATATGGGTTCATTGCAATGAGACGGACGAATGGGCATTTATATTTTCGTGAGTATATCTTGTGCTCGTTGATTGAAAAAAAATGGATATTCCTTCACGAGCGGCGGTATTACAAAAAGAAGAGGCAAAATGTTTAGCGATAATGAAATTGCAGAACTGATGAATGACTCCGACTCAGACGGTTATGAGTTAGTAATTAATAGTAAGGACATTGATTCTATGCTCAGTGGCGTATCCGGGAATGAACAAGATAGTAACTCCGTTTCAAGTAAATCTGAAGCTGCACCGAAAAAAAAACGCGTCATTCCTATTCAAAGGCAGATTCTAATGCAGCTTGGAGCTCTTAGATCTGAAAACAGATTTTCTGTGAACTGTAAACTCAATACTACATATCAACTAAGGTTGTATCATATAATAAACTTTGTGCGTGTTTTTGTTTCTGTGCAAGTGTATTTTGTACTGCGGGCAATAAGTGAAAAACTGACAAAAAGCAACAAATTTTCGAGGACCATCACATGCAAATCGAAACAAGATAAGAGTTCGCTTTTCTAATTTTGAACACTTGGCACATTTACTGTATATCCTGTTAATTTCTAAGAAATTGGTTTGAAATCTGTGGAGACATTACATTTTAAAAATATTTTTAGAAAGTGCCGGACAGTGTGCGTGACAAGTTTAAATACCCGTCCGGCTGAGAGTGTATACGCGCCAGGAAAATGTGGCAACGTAGCACTCCGTATAAACTGCGATAGCGAAGGGCGCAAAGCAGAGAAAATCATAATATCATATTTGTGATTGTTTATCTTTTAAAGCAAGTCAAAACAGTTTGGTTGAAAAAGCTACTTTAAGATCTTTCTACAAGATTTTTCAGATTGTTAATATACCGCAGCAATTCAGAGATAATGATGTCTTACTTTTTACTGAATAACAAGAAAATTACTACGTGTTGAGTAATGAAATCTTCAGAACTTACAGGTAATAGATGCACCTACATATCGTGCGCAGGAAATTATTTCATGTTATCTCCTTTCCGAGATATAATCCTATAAACATTGATTTACCAAAAAAGTACGAAAAAATACGCACTTTTTCATTAATTTCTATTTTTTTCTCACTATACAGTACAAAGAAAATTTGTATGTCTTAAGTATTGAAAAGACAACATTCCAACAATTCCAAAGAGGTACGACAATGCAGTATAAGTTTTGACTGGATGTCACGGTAGCACCGCGAAGTCAGGGGTCTATCTTTATGAAATGGATAGTAGTTTTTCCCATGGATATAAGTAGTTTTTCTACTAAACCTTGATTTCTGAATATGTCGAACTCTTAAAAAAATGACGTGATAAAAATAAAATGATTACATATTTGAAATCAGTGTAAAAGTCCATTTCAGAAAATGTTATTCGTTTTAAACCATCAGAATGCATACATATCAGTGTTATTTTCATAAATTAAACTTTTTTTACTTTTAATCTTATTTCCTTAACACTTACCATTCATCTCACACAAATTAAAAATACACTTCAATCAGTTATGGCTCCCTCACTTATTACTATATCTTTAACATAATAAATAAAACAAGTTTAAACAAGTTTGAGCAAAAGGTTTGTTATCATCAGGTACCGGACTATTTTCCTTGTTGCCCTATAACTAAATACAGTGAAACCTGTCTTTAGCGGAATCGAGCGGGATTTGCAAAAGTTTCCGTTAAAGCCAGGTTTCCGCTTAGTGGAGGTAGACCTTTCCTTTCTTTTTTTTTATACATGCTTATAAAGGGGCATACTGAGGAAATATATTGCTGTACGTACATTGTTCGATTACAGTACTTCTTTCTTCTACGAATAAATTACACATACACACACACAAAAAAAAAAATGAATACAAAATATGCTATGCACACGTTTTCTTTATTTTTCTAATAGCCAAGCAGGGTTTTCCGTGTACATTGCTGCTTGACTTTTCGCATACACTTTAGCCTCACAAATTATACTAAGTGAATCAGAATTTTTTCGTAAGGCAAATTTTTGCAGTTCCTTTAAACTTTTGAGAGAATCTTGATATGTATTTAGTCTACACTCTTCTTGGAACTCGGTATCGTATTCTTCTTCTTCCTCTATCTCGTTTTCTTCTTTCCAACATTCCGTACGATTCTTGATTAAGTTGTGTGGATTAAAGACAATTTGTGGGGGTGAATATGAGTAGTGGTTGGGGAAGGCCAACACTATCCAGACATATTTAACAAAAGAACGAACATTTTATCGCAGACAGTGTAATATATATGTCTCACAGAATGTCTAAACATCTTTTAAACGCTGTAGTCCGGAACTCAGAATTTTCCGTTAAATGTTTATTCTTCTTTCCGTTGTCCGCGTAACACAGTTTCCGCTTTATGAAGGGAGTTTTACACGTTTTGTTCTCCAAAGTTCATGGGACCGTGAAATATTTCCGTTTAAGACAGTTTTCCGTTTAATAAAGGGTCCGTTGAAGACAGGTTTTACTGTATAACGTTATCGTTGCACTGTACTACAGGGTTCAACAGCAAACATTCTTAGAAGAAACAAGTAAACAGGAGTCTGGAAAAAGTGTATCTTGAATTTCATTACCTGTTTTCCTGAATTCCAAGTTAATTTGAAATTCAATTCTTTTCATTTTGTTCCTGAAAATGTGTCCTAATATTTATTTTTCTAATGAAACCATTATCAATGAATACAGTGAGTAAATAAGGTTATTTTCTTTAAAAGAAAGATCACTGTGATGGAATGTTTTGTTTATATTGCGTAGAAGTATAACATGACTGTCTTGTAAGGACAATGCTAAAAATCAATACTAGAGATACAAAATTACATTAAGAATATTTGATAAATCTGTTTCTGTCAATTTCAATTAACTTAAGACTTTTTGTCATTAAGTATTTGCCAATTGTCTCCAATTCAGATTTTCACTCTTATATCAATTTCACGTCACATCAAGTACATTGTGTCTCACTACGTGTAATATACATAGTACAGCTAGTTTCTAATAAATTCGCACGGACTCATTCGAATCACACAAAGATACATGAATTACGAACAGTAGTGGTGTGTATATACAGAATCAAGTTTTACTGCAAACATCAATTAATACGGAAATTTACATTTATTTAAGCTTAGATACAGATTAGATAAACATCTTTTTAGCTACTTCGTAAGGGTCAGGCCTTCTCCACTTCACCCATAATCAATTTTAAAGTTAAACTCGATAATAATCAAGTTTAAGAAGTTCTCAACTGCCTTAACTAAATAGACTTAAACGTTACCGTTGCACTGTACAGGGTTTGACAGCATTCTTAGAAAAAACAAGTAAATAGGAGTCTGGAAAAAGTGTATACAACAAAATCACAACTTTATCTTTACGTAAGTGTTGTATGAACTTGTTATTCCACGTTGTAGGGCGATTATAACTATCACTCCAGTTGACTTCAATTTTTGTAAGAACGCCAAGCTAGGTTACGAAACACAATTAATAAGAAACAGGACACAAATAACAAATTTAAGTCAATATCAAGGTAGTTGACAATTTACAAATAACATTACATCTCATCAGTGAACTCTTTTATTTACCTTTCAAATGATTAAATGTTTTCTGAATCTTAGCTACAATATAACTTTCCACTATAATGATTCAGGTAGTGACTAAACATACAAACTTTACCATAAGTGTTTTTAATAGTTCATTTTTTCAACGAAGAATATGAACATCAATAACTGACTTCTTTCAATATCAGAAGTACTGCTGGCTTAAATGACATTTTCCACTCACCTGTACAAGTTTGTAACTAGTAACTATAATCTTGTTACAACACCCAAAAATAAGAACACACAAGCTTAATACACAATTGGAAAACTGTACTTAAGACCTTTGTTTCATTACATATATACATAACAATCAAATCTTTTAGAAGCATTCAAACATTTCAGTTCACTATAATCAAACATTGTAGAGATGTTCCTATATAACATACTTTACATGCATCAGTTATGTGTTACATTTACGTGAATACGAGTAAAGTCGAATGCCCTCCTCCTCCCTAAATTCACAGCCCATTGTGTCCGGCTATGTTACGAAATAATCTCACGAACATTCATTATGTTTTCTTGTTCCTTGCAAATCGTACTCATCAATAGCTGTTATGATGTTAGGTATCCATTACCCAAATAATGTTTAATTTCATTATACGCTACATTGTTCATAATTATTGAAAACTTGTTTTACAACGATGAATTGTACACAATAGTACCAGTTTTCACTACATGGGGACGTGGTAGTCTTGGTAACAGACGACACAATCATTGCAATATATCGTCAGTATTTTTCGGGCTGTGTGTAAAGAAATAAAAGTTGAACTCAAGAGAATCTGAAATTATATTCATTCAAGCAATGTAATCGAGAAAAACATAAAAATTAAGATATTTATTTTTTTACAGATAATGAACTTACAGAATCAAGAAAGACAAAAACAGACTAATGGAGAAGACTCTTGTGATTACTCTCTACAAAATCTTTTAATAGGCATAGTCACTGCGAAATTAAAATACTGCTAATTTTACAGTAATTATCTGATATATTCAAATAGATAAAATAGAATCAAAATGCGGAACAAGACCGCCGTAGAAAATATCATATTGCATCAGGTACCGATATGACAAGTCACCTAGTAGCTTTCCGTTTGCAGCCATTTACAAACGCAAAAATAAATGCCGATATTCTAAATGTCTGGAAATGGAAAGTTGATAATTGAGTCGTGATTATGGTATCTCATGTAAAATAGTATTGTCTAGGAACTCTTGTCCACAATTCGATTATCTTTTATCTATTTGAAGATATCACATAATTACTGTAAAATTAGCGGTAATTCAATTTCGCTGTGATGGGGCCTTTCCATAGCATCTAGCCAGCTAGATGCAAATATTTGGAAGTCGAATTGTTTCCCATCGTATTATATGGATCAGAATGCTGGACTCGAGAAAATAAAGCAAGAGAGATTCTGAGTATCTGAAGGTAAAGGCTCTCGCAGAAGAGTTTTCAAAACAAAGATAGAAAAAAACTATATGACGCGAAGGGGCAAAAACGAGTGAATTTAGAATAGCAATAGTTCACAGCAAGTTACGAGGAAATGAGGTCGAAATATTTAAACTACGTATAAAACATATCACTCTCAAACATAATACGTGAAAGGTGCACAGAATTCCAGACGGAAAGTCTAAACGCAAAAAGTGTTTAAAGACCAAAAATAAGATGAAAGGATACTTCATAGCAAAATTGCAGGAAAGGAAATACTGACAATCAAGAACGAATTTTCTTTGTTCGCACTTATCCAGTGGTGAAATTTCGATTTCGTGGCAAAGAGCCTTTCCAACTCGTATAATAAAATGATTTTTTTAAATAAAAAAACTATTTTTTGTTCCTTTTGTAGAAGATGTATGAAGAGCTATTTATACTTTTAGTAAACTTCAGTGTGAGAATCTCTGTTAAAAAAGCAGCGATGCTTACACAATACCCCAAGATAAGTATTGTGTAAGCACCTAATAGTGTTTTTAGACTAAAAGCATGATTATTCTGAGGTATTTGGATAATAATACTTTTTGAAAGCTTCTTGTAATGCCAGGCATCACTTTCCCATTTCGATTGTAAACCTGATTCTTCGCAAATTGAAATAATACGAGCGAACTCGTTTGTGAAAGGTGAATCATGCCTTAACCCATACGAACCAGGATATCTCACTGAGCCACCGGGTATTGCATAGAATAGATTTTTATAGTCCTTCTGAAATATGTTCTTATTAATATCTATATTTCCTATTGCATAGTTCTGTCTTATGTATGAGATAAAATTGCCTCCTGAAAACGTTTCTTTTCCTGAAGTTGAAGCATTGATCCATTTTCTATTAACTCTCTGACTAATTGAAGTTTTCGTACGGTGAAAGTACACTCTACGGAGAGCGTTATCCCCTCCGAAAGGAATTCCAGAATTTAAGAGTTCCTCCAAGGTATTAATATAAGGATATCTTGCAGGCGACGTAAGGAAACCAAATAAGGAAGCTTGGTACCCAGTATTCAATGTGAGTGCAGCTAATACCCAAACAAGAAATAAACTTTTCATTAACTTAGTGTTTGGAATTACTGGAGCTGATGATCCTAACATAATCAAAAGACTAAATAGAAACGGCGATTTAAGAGTAACAGAATCTACGAAGTTATTTTCCACTGATTTTATCAGATGCAGTACTAATGAAAACAACATATAGCTAAGTATTATTATTATCCAAATCTCCGATTTGAAAGGAAATAAAAGATTCAGCCACAGAGGATATAAATCTGGACGATGAGCTACGAAAAAGTGACCCGAAAATCGTTTAGTTAATAAATTTTCGAAAAGAATTGACATTACAGAACTAGATATATCTTCACAGAAATTGAAATCAAAGTAGTGACAGTACAACTTATGGATATATTCAAGATCGTATTTTCTACCTTCAAAGTAAGGACTGAATGTGCAACGTTCAAATCCTCTTTGTGGCTTAAAGTGTCTTACCGAAAAATTATATTCGGCATTTGTTTTAAATTTAAAATTTAATTTCTTTGAGAGTACATTAACTAAATTTCCTGTTATGCCGCGCAAAGTATTATTACCATTTCCCTTACCTTCTATATATGAATAAGGGAATCGATTACAAGTGGTAAATGATAAAGTACACCCGCTAAGATTTTTTATTTTGTTAGGAAATAAATCTACTTCATGAGTAAATTTACCTCCAACCCATTGATCAATAACAAATGGTGTACTTACAAAATTGCAAACTTTCTTCGTGAAAGCATAATAAGTAAATACCTTTATGACAGTAGTATTAGTAGCATTTTGTTTACTCATTACCCTCTCGCTTTCAGGAGCAATGACTACAACGTTGTAAAAGTCAAAAAGGTACATGACATAAAAAATTCGTGTAACGTGTCCTAAAGAATAGTTGTTATTGACGAATACAATTACACATTTCCTGTTTGAGTTCCACATATGAAAATACCGCAACTCAAAGTAAATGTTATTAATAGTTTGAACAGAACGAATGATAAACATGTATGCCATCTTACGGTGTGCAAACAGCCACGTTCTGTAAAAAAGTCTCCTCCAACGCTCACGGTCTCTCTTATATTCAAATTTCAGCATAATGTTTCCCATATATCTTTTCGTCACCTCTGCTTCCACATCTTCTACATGTCTATTTTTTTCTACAAATATCAGCAAGTTTCTGGTACCCTTCACGTAAGTATTCAGTACGTTTATAGTACACTGACTTAGCTCATGCTCAAAAATAGGTCTTGAGAGTGTTTGGAAACAATGTGCTTCATTGGGGCATGACACAAGGGCAATGACAGCAGAAACTAGCAGGAGAAATGTCGCCTTCATATCCAACAGTTACTCTGTAGTTTTCTGCAATAAACATCGTAATAATAGTTTAATATTATTTAGTATAGTATTGCAAAACATATTAAAGTATCCTGAAAAGAGATTTGTCATAAATAAACATACCATATTTGACGATATTGCTGTTGTTAAATAATTATACCTTAGTATATGCAGCTTCTTTTCGTGCGGTTTGTGTAACATTTATCATTTGGCTGCTCGTACGCTACGTAAGTTGGATGAATCCTGACGATCTAATAGTTTTATTAATTTTCTTTATCCATACTTTGCTGGACACAGAGAGAGAAAGCATAATCTTATAAGAACCATGCAGTCTTAATTATTTTTTTAAATTTAATTTCCAAAAATTGAACTAATATACGCTATTTCAAACCCCTGTGAAACATTAAAGCAAATATAACTGTAAACAAAGAGGAAGAGCTTCAGAAGAAAACTTCATACTAAATACGATTTGAATAATTCTTTTTTTTTACAAGGTTAAACCGGCCAAGGGGTAAACCCTTTCTTCGGGAAGGGCATGAAGGGAAAGTTAAGGGATAGGTGAGAGAAGGTGAGGGCTAAGTGATTAATTTTTATTTATTTATTTATTTATTTATTTATTTATTTTCAGTGCATTTTATTTTAGGGTTTGCATTGATTAATGTAGTTGGTTTTCAGATTCTTTATTTCGTTATATATTCAGGACATCCATTTCATATATCGTACTCTTCAAATATACAGGGTATCATTTAGGTATCTATAATCGGCGAGAAATTGGAGCTAGGAGTTCATCCACGGGATAATGAGATGGTAGATGAATGCAGTGTAGTTGGACAAGACAAACACAGGGAAGATGATTAGTAGAGACAAATGCAGGGTTAGCTTCTGTTCTGTGGCAACTCAGAACTAATGAGCACAGATGAGCCTCTGGAACCACAATGATGAGTACTAGTGCAAAGATGGATAGATGTGCCGTGATAAATGGTCAGGGTGGTAGATGGCAAAATCTTGTTTAGTAGGATCGTTGTCATCAAGGGTATTGGAGTACATTGTGAGAAGATGTTGAAGAGGGGTATCAAGATATTGAGAAGTTGTGTCTAGCAGGATGTCTATATGAATGGCGTCAAGAATAAGGGGTTACCTGATTGAATGCCTTTGGTGATGTACTTGGAGCGGGTTTGTTCGAGATGTTGAAGAATGGTAGGAAAGGTAATTCTCTCGTAGAGTAGTGCGGTAGGGGACGGAAGGCGAATGCGAAAAACTAGTCGAAAAGCGTGGCGTTCAATGATTTCTAGTCGCTGATACAGTTGTGGTGGGGCAGATATCCATGCAGTATGGCCATGAGTGAGTGCCGGTCGGAGAAACGATTTGTATGTTGTAAGAACAGTTTGTGTATGGAGGCCCCATGAGGTACCTACTAAGCTTTTCAGTAAAGCTAATAGTTTAGTGGCTTGAGTTTGGATCTTCTGCAAATGGGGCTTCCAAGTCAGTTTACTATCGAAGATCACTCCGAGATATTTAACATGGGAAGTTGGTAATAGGGGAGTGCCTTGAACTGAAAGACGTAGCAAGTTAGGATTTCGACGGATTTTGGAGGGACGTTTTTGAATAATGAGGGTTTGGGTTTTTGAGGCATTGACGGAGAGTTTCCATATGTCACACCAGTTGATAAAAGCGTTTATGGCTGGTTGTAGAGTGCGATTAATATGTTGAATAGATTTTCCAAGAGTCAAAAAAGCGGTATCGTCAGCATATTGAAATAAGTGAATATTCGCCGGTAAGGGTGGCATATCTGTTACATAAAGTATATACAGTAACGGGGAGAGAACAGAGCCTTGAGGTACTCCAGTGTGTAGGAATATAGGATGAGATATGGGAGAATCTATGAGGATATATGCGAGTCTATTTGCAAGGAAGGAATGTATAAGGCGGACATAGCTAGTGGGTAAGTGAAATTTGTGAAGTTTATAAAGCAACCCTTGATGCCATACTCTATCAAACGCTTTTTCTAGGTCGAACAGTATAAGACAAGATGGGTGAGAAGAATTACAATGATTGGTGGTGGTGTTACTGAGGCGAAGTAATTGGTCATTCAGACTAATGCCAGGGCGAAAGCCTGCTTGGTGATTAGGAATGAGATTACGATCTGTGAGATGAGCATGAAGACGTGTAACAAGAATTTTTTCAAAAATTTTACTAAGGCAAGAGGTCAGTTGGATGGGCCTATATGAGGAAACCTCATGAATTGGTTTACCGGGCTTAATGAAGAGAAGGACCTTGGAGACTTTCCAATCAGGTGGATAGAAGCCTGTGCGTAATATGAAGGTGTAGATAGATGCTAGGAGCTGTAGAAGTACTGGGGGAGCCGCCTTTATGAGCTTATACGTGATAGAGTCAAAGCCCAGAGCTGTTGAGCGTTTTCGATGGATGATCGCTTGGATATCTGCCGGAAGAATTTCGGAAGTTAGGTTATTATCAGGTTCCAAAATATGTGCACAGTCAGGTTGAAGAAATCGGTTATGTGGGTCACAAAATCGTGCTATGCGACGATAAATTGCTCTATTAACCAGTTGAGGTGGTGGAGTGAATATTTGCTGAAAATAAGTTGCGAAAGCATTTGCCTTCTCGAGATCGGTGTGAAGAGGATGGCTATTGAGCATGATAGGGTAAGTAGGTCTTTGGAATTTTCCAGTAAGTAATTTGAATTTTTGCCAGTATTGAGTAGGATTGGATTTAATGGAAAGAGAATTACAGGCTCGCGTCCACTGTCGGCGCTTATAGGCAGAGAGATAACTAGAGACCATTCTGTTCCATTGGCGATGGAGGCGAAGTGCGTCAGGATTTCGAGTTCGTTGATAGTCCCTAAAGGCTTGTCGTGATGCAGTAATGATTTGACGATATTGAGGTGGTACAGGCGGTTTATGGGGGAAACGCATCTTAACAGGTATATGATCTTGAGCTGCTTGTAAGATTGTCTCTTGAATTTTGTCGGTAAGATGGTAAAGATCCTGTTCAGAAGTAGGAGCAGGTACGGAATGCAGTACTCTGGTAATATCTGATTGGTAAGCGTTCCAGTCAGCATGCTGATAGTCATAGTATTTGATAGGCTCAGGCTGTCGTGTGGGTTGTATAGGTGAGGTGATATCGATCAAAATTGGAGCGTGATCACTGCCAAAAGGCGGGAGAACACGAATGTTTGCGATATTGAGCGTGGTAGAGGTTATGATGACATCAGGGGTTGTATCGCTGATTGGTCTTGAGGCAGAAGGAAGATCTTTGATTTCAGCTGTCAAGTGATTTTGGACATAGATTATGAAGTGTGTACGTTCTCGATTCGACCGGCTATGGAAGTTGATATCTGACATAATGATATAATGGCGAAAGTGATTGTTGATGTAATGAAAGAAGTCATAGGGATTTGGATGTCCTGGACGAACATAGATAGTAGCTACTGTTATGGTTAGGGATTTAAAGTAGATTGTATTAATATTATGTTCTGGTAGGTGGGGTAAATATGAGTGCGGACAGGAAGATGTCGGTAGCAGCCTATTGCTTTTCCGCCTCGCTACTGAAGTTGTTCACATTCACGTTCACGTGACTATAACTAAAACTTTTGACGTCACACTGTCGGCCGAGCAGTATCACAGGGAATCCAGTCGAGAAAGCACAATGCATTATTTGGTTTATTGAAACTAAATTAGTGATTAGTGAATAACGTAACTTTTGTCGCGAGTGTAGGAGATTCCCACCAACGGACAAGAGTATTCGAACTAATATTAATGCAACATGATGGATCCCATTCCATATCTACTGTTATGTTCAAGCACTTATGGACCTAAGGTTTTCTGGCAGATGCATTGGCAAAGGAGCACTAATTGTCAAGTCTTCTCGTACACCTGACATGAATGCATTTTACTATATAAGAATTTAACTAATTTTAAATAGTGAATAACAGACACAATCACATCCATCAAACAATGCATGTTGGCCTGAACATGATAGGAGGTAGAATATCGTTTGGACATATGCAGGACCACGAAATATCGAAATCTACTAGGTGACCAAAAAACAAAACTGCCTAAGCGGTTAACTACGCTCCTTTGGAGTGGGAGGCTCATGTTTGATTCCCGGCGGGATATCATGTGGTTCGGGTTCTATGTTAATCAATAGGTCCCGTCTCATGTAGCCTCGCTACTGAAAGGGACCTTAAACTCCAAATCAACTTAATTCAACAAGAGTTTCGATTCGATTTTAATATGTGAAAAGTCCTGTCCCTCCTGAGAAAGAAATGGATCCCTACAAGAAAAGTTGGTGCATACAACCATGAGTTATAAAGTTGTTTCAAGATCACTACACCCTTATATATACTCGTATAAGTAAATCTATTGTTTGACAAGATCACAGTTTTTAGAGGATATATTTTTAGAGGTCCCGATCTCTTGGTCGAAATCTGAAGTGCTATACTCCTAATCAACAACAAGCTGAGATGCTAAAAATTCAAATGTGCGATTAAACTCCTGTAGAGAAATAAAAAAGATACTGACTATTTATTTCAGTGTGTCGTACTTACTAAGAAATATGTTTGAATATCAAGTTGTGTAAATCTTATCAAATTACTGTCTGAGAAGTTCTGTTACAAGTTTCAACATTGTCCTGTTAGAAATTTCAGGTTAGTAGCAACAGAACTTGCAACTTACTAACAAGATCACGAACTTCAAATGAAAACGTTCAATATTCAGTTGAGTTTCAACTAAGATAATTATTGTTTTCGTACAATAATGTATTATTCTTGATAAGAAGGATACGAGCTACTTTTCGTTACACTAACGTTGTGTTCTGAATAGTTAGCTAAATAATAATTGTAAAAGTCATATACCTATTGTGATTCAGTTCCTAATGTAGAACGATATAATTGATTTAATATTTTACTCCAGATTTTGTGCGAAAACAGTTTAATAATTTGACATGAAATATAGTTCGTAATACTAAAATTATAGATTCGCTAGGTTTCAAAATTAGTAAAGACATCAGTTATTATGAATATAACTTAATTTTGCTTGCAACAGAAACATTTAAAGTATCTATTATCTAAATGTTAGTGATGAATCATATTATATGTTACATCATTTACGCCATTAACAACACTAAATTTTATGTGTTTCTTGGAAGGGCATTAGACATAATATAAATCATAATACAAAGTGTGTAACGCAAAAAATCCCATTTCTGTTGTAATGCTAAATATTAACTAAAGGTTACGGTCATTCGTAACAAATACTTGGTATTGCACAACTAGTTGTAGCTAAATGATAAATAAATTCCCCATTTCTTTTTTTAAAAAATGAGAATGACTTGAATTCCATTCTAAATTGAAGGACAGTGTGTTATATTACTCTGTGTAGAAAATGACATAAAACAGAAAAAAAGCATATACAGTAATATAATATCTTCAGCTGAGCCAATTCCCGTCGATATGACCTTAATTAGAACATCAGTATCCGAGCTTAGAAGTTAGTATATCATTACTTAACACATAGGATATGATCATAAGTCATTAAACTAAAGATTTTATTTAATTTTATTTTATACACTATAATAATTCCTTTCCGTAGTTTTGTAACCTCGCACAACGCACCAAAACCTATTCACTATCTCGATTCTGTTAAAAATATCGATATTCTTTTAATGAATTTTAGTGACTTCCTGAAGCATTATTTCATGCGTCATGAATATATCCCACCTACCCTAACAGAACGACCAGGAATCCCACTCTTCAAGTGCAGAGATCCCTTGCGCCTCCATTAAAAGATTGTGAATCATACATTTTTGGACAACGTAGACTACAAGTCTAAGGCATAGCATGACGCCTCAGCTAAATGGCTTGTAACCTTTAAAAGCTCAGTTTCCCAACCTTTGGCATCCTATAACTTTGAAACAGAGCTATCTCGAGGAAATGTTTTCTGCTTTTTCTTCTTTCTATGAGTTGATTAACTTTGTAAATGTTGGTAACTATGGTTATTTATATTATGTATATAAGCATATCAAAGATAATGGATAAAATCCAAACAAGGTAACTATTTATCAATCCTCGCTCATAACCCTTTATTGAACGAATTAATTTGATGGTGTTGAAATAATATGATTTTTTATGTTTTTACTTCTGGGGTAACAAGTTACAGGATAGATGTAACGGTTTTATTACACTAGTGAAAATAGAGTTTAGTGTCAATATAAACAGAAACCATGTGGTATGGGAGATTGTGAAACAGAACAATAAAAATGTTTTGTGAAAAATTTACAAGTAACAAACGTGCACGTTTTGTGCTTTTCATATGCTTTTTGACGCTCTCTGACACTCTCTGTCTGGCCTATGCCACTAGATGAAAACTGTGTGCTAGAAAGCTTAACTCCATTGATGCCACATGGCACCGGCGTGCACTATTTGATAATGTATACATTTTATTGTTATACCATTATTATTGTTATTATCATTGAATCACTATAATGTCAATTGACATCAAAATGCATTTTAGGGTTAACATGGGAAGCCAATTTCTGACCATAAGCAAAATCCGAAACTAAATATTCAAACTTATAGTGAATTATATACCTCTAAAGTCGGAAACACACTTAATTGTTTGCATATTTCCATAAAACATACAAACACTAAATTTTGCATACTTGTTCGTCATGTGATGTGAGTAATGGGAAAATTCGGATATCGTGAAAAAGGCGACATTTTCCATGTAAATGAAGTGTCGAAATTTTTCGTCGTTTCGAAATACTGGTTTTTAGAGTACTTCCGCACATCATAGAAACGTCATATTTTGTCAGACAGAGAAGAGAGGAACATTGTTTATGCTAGAAAAAAGAGCATAAAAATTCGTTTTGGTTTGGCGGCGCAAATCGAAAAAATGTGAAATTTGTAATGGCTGTGTCTAGGACGTTGAAATTCCGAGGTGATGTTTATTCTGATGCGTAGTTTGCGAATCCGCCCTTATACTTGAAAAAAATAGTCATTTTCGGTGTAAGAAAGTGCTAGTAATGTTATAAGGGGACGTCTAATTCTAGACAACTTGTAGATAAAGTGGAATTACGAAATTGCGTTCAAGTATGTAGATTACAGCGTAAGTAAGGGGAAAAATCGGACATGTTGGAAAAGTCGTCATCTTTGATTCAAGATGGCGGTTCAAATGTTTGTAACCATGAAAATTGTAAGTTGTTCTCACGGTAGGCCAGTCATGTGTCGCTATACTCTTAAGGATGAAGTGCAGTTTCAGTGAAGAAACAAATCATTGGAGAAGTCTCCATCTTGAATGTAAAGATGCCATGTTGTTGAATTGGCTTGATCTGCCTTGTTATGAGCCATGTTAAGCATAATAGAACAAAAATGAATCAACGTACGAGCATAGCTCAGAGGTAACTTTCTGTTCGTATTGCCGGAACGATATATTTTCATTATTACATACGTAGAGGGAAAAGATATATTTTTTACAAAGTGATAGTGAAGAATCGATTTCTCATATTAGACATGCAATGCTTAAGAATATGGAAGCAAACACCTTTATCATGATAGAGACAATTTACGAATGTTGGTTGGGAAAGGGCAAGGGATTTACCACGATATTCGAAACACTTCATTGATCTGCAGTAAACACTTTTCGTGTTATCGTTCTCGGAAAGAAATATTACAGCATTTGTTGAACAAAGTTTTGGTAAAGCAATCGGTGGTGTAGTGGTAAAGTACCAGACTTCCAAGCGGAAAATCTGGGTTTGATTCCCCACCAGGTAGTATAACTTTTTCGCATAAAATAATGGCTGCAAACAGAGATTTATCTTCTGTTGGAGAACTTACAAAGCATCAGTGGCGAGAATTCGAATAAACAATGTGTGCGTTCTACATCATACACAGTAATGATAAGTATGTTTCAAATTTATATTCGTCTCTCTCTCTCTCTTTCTCTCTTTCTTTCTTTCTTTCTTTCTTTCTTCACGTTTCCCTATCCTGTCGTTGCGTCTTTCACTTCTCCCCCTCTTCATGTGCGTGTGCGTGTTCCAAAGTTAATACGGAGCAAGAGACCGATAGACCTGGTCTGGGGAGAATGTAATTAACTGGCAACTTCAGCGTCGAGTTTTTCGTGCTCTGGACATAACATCTCCAGTCCTGGTCATCTCTGAAAGAAATACTGTTTAAACGCAAGGGAATAAGCAAAATAACTTTCTCATCATCTGGGTTACCGAGTCTCAGTCGAATTACCGACTCACTACGGGTTTGAATCCTTGACCCAGAGGTGGTCCATAAACTAACCAATATCATCCGACTGACACTACGATCCATTTGAGCTCTAGCGTGTTCATTCTCTCTGTGTATATTAGTACGTTTTGTTCGCAAGAGATGAAAGTGATGCTGGATGTTCGGTACAGATAAATCTTCGGAAGAGACTAGAAAATAACAACCTTTTTGGTTATTTGAAAACAAAATTTTATTTATACTAGTTCGACACAAATTTGTTTCCATCTTATAATTCAATGTGATTTACTCACGTTGAAATTTGAAACATGCAAGATCTGCTACATCTATAAGGAACAACCAATTTTTAATTTGAACATTTGTAACTTTTCATTATGATACGGTTTGGACTTTTAATATAAGATATTTCTGATAAAAAATTACCAGTAAAATAGCACTCATTCAATTTTATCTTTCTTTCTTCCTTTTCCTTTCCTTTCTTTTTTTTTTTTTTGTTCACTTTGCTTTTGTAGTCTGGAATGGAAGAAATGATCTACGCTACCTACTGGGTTTATTGGAATGTAGTTTTCTTTAGTACGTCCAATGAATACTACCAAATTTACAACCGGGCTACGCAGAAACAAAGCATGTGTGTTAAACTTGTGAGATTATCTTAGATGTGTCTGTGAGATCTACAATTCTACTTGTAATTGAGTATGCTATCCTTTTTGAAAGTGACTTAATGAATGTTTCAAGCATCCTCTATATATTCTAATAGTCCTTAAAACAAGTATATGAAAACAAACGTTATTTCTATATTACTGTTGGATTTCTGGTAACGGAACTTTATAATGTTAGGTTCTTTTCTTACTAAGTTTAAAATTCCACATTTTTATCTTTTCTCCCTTTTCTTTTCTTTCTTCTCTCGCTCTCTCTCTCTCTCTGCCTCGTTTCTCAACCTCTGTGTAATAGATATCCATTGGTTTCAATTTTTCATTGTGTGTGTTTCAGTTTCTCCCTAAATTAACTTATGAATCTTGTTTCGTCTCTGTTTTGTTATTTCATTTTATCGATACTAATGCATGTGTAATTTGAAATTAGAAATGCGTTCATGTTGTTAGCTAATTTTAATATGGGAGAGAAGAAAGGAGGAGAGGGAGGGAGTCTCTTTACCAGACACGATTATGGGATAAGGTGTATATTGGGTGGCCTAGCTGCACGGCGTTAGGTGTCGCAATTTTTTTGATGCGGAGTGTACATATTCGTGCAATTTCTACATGGTCTGTACAAAAGCAGTTTTGGGGATGTTGCGACAGTGGCGCATCCAGAAGGTAAAAACTGGGAGTCAACCAGTAGCCAGACCATGATAGGTATATCATGAGTTTACTATAAACTTTCAAAAATATATAATAATAGCTTAAATTATTTTTGTCACTGAAAAACTGGGGGGAGGGGCTGGGTCTCCTTGCCTCAGGCTAGGTTGCGAAGCTCCCTTGTCACAGCGCTCTGAATTACTTAAATTGATTGAAAATGGCGTGTTTAAAGACAAATTTTATTTTCGGAAAGAGAAAATAAACAGCAGAAGCAAAATCTGGTGAGTAGAGTGGGCAGTGGAGAGTAGAAACGTTCTTCTTCGCTAGAAACTTTTTCGTGATGGTAACGTTATGAGACGGTGCGTGATCGTGACGAAGGACCTACTCACCCTATTCAAACTTAGCCGCTCTCAGTAATCGAATTCTCTTCAATAGTCGATCCAAAACACCCAGGTAGAAATCTGCATTTATTGTCTACAGATTGCCACTCTATGCTCATCCGTGACGGTGATGACAAGGCGAAAAATTCTCCATTTGCAAACCATGTCCATGTTTACAAACGAATGAATACCAACGGTTGAAACTAGTCTCGTATTACACAAAACGCAAGACTACGTAGTTTAGATGTCGGCTGGCTAAATGGAATGCATAGATAACTTTTTAAAACAAGTCGTCTCAGTACTTATTAGTTGACATAACAAAGAAAATTCGGAACATCCGCAAAACAGCTTTCTTATAGGCTATGATGTGACGTGCAAGAGTGTCTATATTAGCTGACATTGTCACTTTAGATGTCTTCGGGGAATACACATAAATGTGCACGAGCGTCTCTGGCGGGGGGACGAGGGGGGCGCCTAATATTTTATTCTAATTTAATTTATTTAGTCATGACAGTATAACATATACATAATAATAATTGTATTTATTTGGAATATAATGTTCGGGCTGTGAAACGATTATTACAGAGTTCTTGATATACCTCAGGGAGTCCATGAAGGTAAGCAGAAGTGTAGCAAATGGAATCGAAGATAATAAGCAGGTTGGACTAGATAGTACCATTTAAATCACTTTCTTTGATGCCCCCCTTCCACAAATTTCACATGCCAGATACGCCAGTGTAAATGTGATTACTTGAACAGTGTTTCTGTTATGGAAGATTAGATGGAATGACAATTACATTTTAGAGCGAACCAAACCATTTTTCCTCGAGAATTGTTTGTCGGTTTTTCATATTCTTCTTCTAAACTGGACATCTGATCTCAAGCGAAATTTTCCGTACCTTGCCTTTTAAAACGAACATGAAGAAAGTCTTTGAAGAAAGTTTAATTGGTTCATTTAAACTTTATTTCTGGGAAACCCACTTAATTAGTGAAACATTACCAAATTCGATACGAAACTAGACATATGATATTTCTTGTCTCGATTCCGAGACGGGACGAGGGATTTATCGAGTGTCGTGGGCAATATTATTAGTTCACCCAAATTTTAAAACTCAAACACTACATCATTCACGGTGTAAAAACTTTAAATTGATAAATTGAAAAAAAAAAAAGAGTATTCATCAACATCTACAGATAGGTAAGTCATTATAAAATATTTTCGAATAATAAACTAGACTTATATCATACAATGTTATATCATTATGTTGTTATATCATACCTTTCACGAACGTCTTTTGACACAGAAGGATTTTCATAACGTCTAGATGAAATTAAAAAAAAAAAAGGAATAAATTTACAAAAATTAGATGAGAAATTTTGGGGACGAAACGGGAAAAGTCTTCCGAAATTGAGACATCTACAAAATTTATGAGACGAGACAGAGAACCTTATTTCTCGTCTCATCTTGTGAAGAACACTATGAATGACAATTCTCACCTCACGGATAACACTAATTTTTACACCAGGGCCGGCCCTAGGCAATTTGCCGCCTCGTGCAATGGCATCATTTCCCAGCCCCCTTTCTCCAGAAAGAACAAATCTTAAAAGCAACGATTTTAAGTATGCTACACCATCATGAACGATGAAGGTGAGGGAAATAGCACTCGCACTCAAAAAGACCTACACTACAAATACAATCTAGTTGTGTCTGTTTTTTTCTTTAAATAATAACCTATTATGTTAATGAAAGACAAAGCAACCACACTTGCAAAGGAAAAACTGCAGCTACTTCGTATCTCAAAAACAAAACAGTACTTTACAGAAGAACAAAAAGTTTGAAAAAGTTGGAGATTAGTTGAAAGTCAGCGACTTTTCTGATGAAGAAGTCAATTACGATAACAAATTGACTTCTCCAACAGACAGTCGCTGACTTTTAACTAATTTCCAAGTATTTCAAACGTTTTTTATCTTCTCTTGTATTATTTTTTTTTTAAAGATACGAAGTAGCTGCATAGTGCCGTCGTAATCCTTTTTTATAGAAGTCAATATCGAGCTTGAATCTCAATGTATCCGTTTGCAATTCCAATGCAACTAACTCTTTTATCTTTATTTCTTGATTTTCCTTCTACATATTATTATTATTATTATTATTTTCAAAAAACTAGTTTCTATTTTCGATGATAAAGAACTTGTTTGTGACAAAGACAAGAACAGTTTTCATATCAAAACTGTGATAACTAATTAATGAGTTCTTGTATTTGACAACAATCAAGCAATTCATGTTGGAATTTGTTTGACCATTTGCTTTAGCACTGTCCATGTGACAAACTAATTCGATCTAAACTTAATTTATGAATGTAGTATTCAAATAGAAGGACAGCTTAGTAAATCTAATTACTATAATCATAAAGTCTATTTCCAACAAGAAATATTTATTTTAAATAATGTAGTTATGATAGATTTTACCGCTCCGTGCAGATGCACGTATTGCACATATGGTAGAGCCGACCTGCTTTTACACCAAAGGTAAGCACATTACCCTTGAGTCACTGCTTCAAAAATTATTAATAATACATGTTGTAATGCTTAATGATAGCAATGACAAAAGTCTGAAGTGTACAAATATTATTCAGTGTTATAGGCGACTATAAATACAAATAGGATGTTGATATGAGATACGGGTACATAACATAACGCAGCACAGCACAGCACGATCGATTAAGTTTAATATATATATAGAAGTGCGTGATTGATTTTAAATTTGTTATTCAAAACAAGCCTATTGTTCTGCTCTCAATTTAGGTGGAATAAAATGTAAACAAATTCATTCCTGTGGAGAGCTGATAAATAATGGTACGTTTATGTTGTTTTTTCTCTTTTCTTTGTTTCAAGAGTAGATTACTATAAAGCATTTCTGTGTTTTTTTAAAGGGAAATAAAAAAAAACGATTTATTCAAAAACTTTGGTTTCCCCCTTTTTTGTGCTTTTTCCTCTTGTAATGATGTTTAAGTTTCCGAGGCGCCTCGCATGTCATTCAAGAGCCCGGAAGTTGAGTAACACCAGCAATTTCACCATTTCGTGGAACAGCTAAATAACACATGAAAACACACTTCTAAATAACATGGTTGAGAGAACGGTCGCTAAAGGTCGAACGTGGAAATACCGTGAAACTATGTATGTTTCTGTGCGTATGTACTTGTAAGTATGTATATCTCTGTACGTAGGCCTACCCAACTGTTTTTCCCCAGATAAGGCAAACTTGTTAGTCTCCAATAAAAAGAATTTTAATCGTTGTTCACTTGTTCGTGACACGAAGAATCATCTACCGCTTTTCTTTTGTTCTACGATTTTTCCTCTTCGTTTTCTGTACAACCGTATTTCTATGAAATATGATTGTTTTGAACCTCCACAGCTTTACTATAAAAAAAATCGACACACTTAAAAATAAGTAATTAGTTCAAAATTAATTTCGTAACACAAAGAACAATGGACAAGGTACTTGATTAACAGGTAAAATAAGGAAGTCTTGCCCACTTCAGGGTGTTGACAAATGCTACTTACGGCTATAATCATACAGTTGTTCAAGGACGAGGTTATAAATGTACAGGTACAGTCAGAACTGAAAATAACACAAACACACACACAAACACAAATTAAAAGTTCTGTTCACCGGACCCTGGAGTATGGATTCGATAAATTTTGTTACAGAGACTCCAAATTTCAAAACCCTAGAACGATTCACGTTGTCAATTCCTTTTCATGGGCAAAAAACTTGAGAAATTTTGGATAGGGAGGATACAGGTAATGCAGTTAGCAGGAAAACGAAAGTTCCGTGGAGGGGACCCCAGAATATGGATTTATTTTGATGTATTTTTTTTTTCTTTTACACAGAATCCAAATTTCGAAATTGTGGAACGACTGACCGTGCCAATTCCGTTTTAAGAGTTAAAAATGTGGGTTCCCCTTAACCAAAATGGCTCAATTTTTTTGTCCATAAAAATTGACACAGTCAATAATCTTGGGGTTTCGAAAGTTGGATTCTGTGTAACAAAATACGTTGAATCCATACCCTGGGGTCCGCTGCACGGAAATTTTAATATTCTATTGCTTGTTACGTGTATCCTTGCTATTCAAAAATCTCTCAATTTTTTCGCCCATAAAAATTGACACAGTCAATCATCCTGAGGTTTCGAGAATCCATACCCTGGGGTCCGCTGCACGGAAATTTTAATTTTTGTATTGCTGTGTTACGTGTATCCTTGCTATTTAAAAATCTCTCAATTTTTTCGCCCATAAAAATTGACACAGTCAATCATCCTGGGGTTTCGAAAGTTGGATTCTGTGTAACAAAATACGTTGAATCCATACCCTGGGGTCCGCTGCACGGAAATTTTAATTTTCTATTGCTTGTTACGTGTATCCTTGCTATTCAAAAATCTCTCAATTTTTTCGCCCATAAAAATTGACACAGTCAATCATCCTGGGGTTTCGAAAGTTGGATTCTGTGTAACAAAATACGTTGAATCCATACCCTGGGGTCCGCTGCACGGAAATTTTAATTTATGTATTGCTGTGTTACGTTGAGTTGAGTTGATTTTGAGTTTATCGTCCCGTTCAGCAGCGAGGCTATATGAGACGTGGGCCTACTGATTAACGTGGAATCCGAACCACATGAGCTCCCGCCAGGAACCGAACCCGGGTCTCCCGCGCCAAAGGCGCGTACGCTAACCGCGTAGCCACGGAGGAGCTCTGCTGTGTTACGTGTATCCTTGCTATTTAAAAATCGCTAAATTTTTTCGCCCATAAAAATTGACACAGTCAATCATCCTGGGGTTTCGAAAGTTGGATTCTGTGTAACAAAATACGTTGAATCCATACCCTGGGGTTCGCTGCACGGAAATTTTAATTTTTGTATTGCTGTGTTACGTGTATCCTTACTATTTAAAAATCTCTCAATTTTTTCGCCCATAAAAATTGACACAGTCAATCATCTGCGGGTTTCAAAAGTTGGATTCTGTGTAACAAAATACGTTGAATCCATACCCTGGGATCCGCTGCACGGAAATTTTAATTTTGTATTGCTGAGTTACGTGTATCCTTGCTATTCAAAAATCGCTAAATTTTTTCGCCCATAAAAATTGACACAGTCAATCATCTGGGGGTTTCAAAAGTTGGATTCTGTGCAACAAAATTCGTTGAATCCATACCCTAGGGTCCCCTGCACGGAATTTTTTTTTATATTGCTGTGTTACGTGTATCCTCGTCATCCAAAAATCACTCAAAGTTTTCGCCTATAACAAAAAATTAACATGATCGATTTTCCTAAGGTTTCAAAATTTTGATTTGGGATAACAAAATACATCGAACGTATACCCTGGGGCCAGGTGCAGAGAACTTTTATCTTTTGTATGTGTGGGTGTCTAATTAGTACAGCCCAGATTTATATGCAAAATACATGTTTATAGTAACATGCAGGAACGTATGAAAAATATCTTCTTCTTTCTGGCGGACTTGCAAGGATTCGTTTGAGACGCATGTGATGGTGCATGTAAGTGCATATTTTGAGTGAATTTCGATGTGCATGCATATTTCGTAAACTTTGCATAATATACTGCATATTTCCGAATTTTATTCCTGCATACTAGTATATTTGAGAGTATATAATAAGAAAGTAGGTTATATTTAATCCCTTTCTGCATGATTTTTTTTCTTTTAGCGAAAAAAATAATCAGTATTGGAAATCCTCATATAGGAACTTGAAAAATGAATTAAATCTTGAATCTTAGATGTTTCACTTAATTCCGGCGAGAAATAAGTAAGTGCCATATATGACACACTTACAACTCACAAAGAACATGCCAGATGACACCAAGATTTCTTATTCATACACGTCAATATCCTACACAGTAGGCAAAACAGTCATTTGATGCCTTTGACAAATCACAAAAAAGCTAAGTAAAAAAAGCTATATGCCATATATGGCACGGCATGCGGTATGAGGTTAAAGTGAACTGACTCACTTTGTAAATGCAGATGTAGAATAAAATGTTGTGTAGAATAATAGACGAAAGTGTTGTATCCTATCCTCAACTAGTCCACCTGACTTGTATTGCACATGGTCTTCATTCCCTAGCAGAAAAAATCAGATGCAAATATCTATTATAGCAGTAGTCGCGCTTGTATCAAATGTAAAGAAAGTATTTGGGAAAACTCCATCGCCGTACATATCTTTCGCGAAGTTGCGAAAATTGTTCCAGTACCATTTCTACCAGTGGAGCTCTTGGCTAGAAGCTGTTCCATTTTATGCAGATAACTTAAATCAACTAAAGTTAGTTGTAGATTCACTAAGTCCCAATCATGCACCCGCTATTTATGTCTCAAAAATGTTTCTCTACAAGAAACATTGAGAACAAAATTAAGTACATACACAAGCACTTCTTTAGAATACCTGAAATTATCAAACAGTTGGAATCCTGTATGAATGCTTTGCAGCATCCACTTTCCTTGTTGGGCGAATTATCTCAAACTTTGTCCAGTGAAACAACTCACGATGTTGCGAAAATAGCGTCAGATAAACTTTGCAAAGTATTAGGCAAAAATCCCGAGTACAAAACATCTGTTGAAAAATGATGAACATGGTCGTGATTGGGAGAGAAAAGTAAATGACGTGACCGTTCTATTTGTCGTCAACTTGAACTTCGATTTGTTAATTCAGTAAATAAACTAAAATAATTTTCATTTTTCTGTTCTACACATATGTCATTATTATTTATTTAATATCGGACTTCCGAAGAGAAAATTAATTGAATTTATTAACCGCCCCTATAACGACAACTCCCAGTCACGACTTCTCTCCAGTTTTATCTAAAGGTAGAAAAACTGAGAAAGAGACATATGAAATTCAAAAGGGAGAAGGAGAAGAAGAAGCACAGAAGGAAGAAGGAGGATTAGAAAGGTCTTCTAAAGAAATCTACTATGTCGGAGGTAGGGACAGACCAGAAGAAAACGTTACAGAAAAGGGATGTTGAATAGTATATGGTTAATACGGAAGAAGATAGAAGAGGAAGAGAAAGAAGAAATAGAAATGAAGAAATACTGGATGATTATGGAAATATAGTAAGGAAGCTTAAATAGGTATTAAAAAGGTGCTTCATATCCGAATTTTATTATCCAAGAATCAATTCTGAACTGTTCCCGATGAGACACATGTTCACTCATACTACTCCGACCTGGATCCAGGTAACTGCACAAGTTGGAGTTACCCTGACGCAGCCCAGATGATGAGAAGTACTAATTTAATCATTTATCTGTCACTTCTGAGTATTGAAGAACTTTCATCGAGTGACTGATTTTACATAGTGAAGGTCGAACACACGTTTGAGTTAGCCAAGGAAAGAAAAAAAAATCCAAATGATACCCATATTTTCCACAACTCGGAGTTCTTGAAATTTTGAAGAAAGTATCATCGTCCCCAGCTTATTCTGCTGTTTCGGCTTGTCTTTCAGACTCGATTTGGATTATTTTAAGACCATTTACCTTCATGACCTCGGTCGTGAATGAGATATACATTTGTTATAGTAATATACATACATAATAAATATAATTACTCTATATTAACATTAAAAGTCACCACTTAAAACTAGAGTTATCACTCATTCACACTCGCACAAACATACAGGACAATGTATTGATAAGGGTAAATAGGTTTAGATTTGCTTTGAAGGAAATTATCGCCTAGCTACATTTTGGTAACATTTATTACATCTATCAAAAATAAACACAAAGAAACTGTTAATTACATGCAAACAAGTATACACATAGTTATATGATTAAACATACAATGTTAAATTTTGTCAATCTAAATTCAATGTTAAAACAAAGAAAACAATTTAAAAAATTAAGAAACAGATTAAACATTAGTAACATCAATTTGTATCTCATATATAAAGAGGGCTCTCAAAAGAATATTGTCAAACGAGTCTTTTCTCGTCGTATCGCATAACATTTTATTTCACGTGTACATACTGCACCTTTTTGGCGTCCATGCAAGTAATTCGTATTTATTCGAATATACACATGACGTAATATTTATGTACTTGCAACTAACACACATTCAGTTTATAGAATTACTTATTTATATTATTTTTTATCCATTCGTAAATTGGGAATGACTAAAATTCCTATCATTGGCTTTGATTTGACTAAGTCACTCATTTAATCACTTCGTTTGTTATTTCGTTAACTCAATATCTTTTAAATCATAGTTATATTATATCACATTGCACACACGCATTTTGCAATCATATTTGTACAATTTAAAGAGAACGAACATTTCATGACTATTGCGAATAATATGTATGATATTACAAATGTTGCTAATCACTTTCACTTCAAGACTACAATCACTAAATGGAATACTATTTCGATTTCGAAGGTTTGTAAATGATAAGGGAAATGGAGATACGAATATATGGGAGATTCCAGGTTCATAGGATTAAGGATAGACTTAATGATATTTCGGGGCATGGACGGAGTTATGGGGGGCATGGGGGCATTGCCCCCAACTTTTTGACAAAAAAGAAAAATGCCACTTATAAGACCCTTCAATTCTTATTTGTGTTTACTGTACCCCCAAACAGTCAAAGGGTCTGCCCCCCAGCAGACAATTGCTAACTCCGCCCATGTTTCGAGGTCACGATAGCCTGCCTTGTTCACATGCAACATGCAATTAATACAATAATATTAGATGTTAATATAAACACATACATTAATCACATTACAAAACTAATACATAGGGCGGTATATTCCAAGTTGACATTTTACAATTGTCGAATTCATGAAAATATGACAACCAACGGAACCGTTCGGGGTAGGTAACAAGACCCTTTATTCACATTAATCAAAGTATTTCAAAATTATACGATTTATTTTCAATATCACACTTACATTCATTAAATATTTATAATTCAATATACATACATTTGATTATTTCCTTACAATTTTAAATTGATTATCCCGCTTAATAAAATCCTAGGGTTGCACCACTACATCACATAGAATGAAATGAATTCGACCATACAATGGATAACCGCGCGATAATTTTAAACGCTTACATCCTTAACGATTTCGAAATAATGAACATTCAAGGTATAAACCAGATACGTAAACTGAATTACGATACAAAAAAAATTTACAGTTTGCCATCCAGATGGTTAAACCTCAAAATTTAACAAACACTCATGGGCCCATATTTTATACGAAACATTCATCTCTGTGGCACTGTGTCGAAACAAGAATTGAGTTTATGAGTACCACAAAGGTAAACTTCAATCAAAAATGGTAGAGAAAACGGAAGCAAAGTTAGATCGTATACTGGGCAATTGATCACGACTACAGCGGATCGAATGGCGATGGAAACGGTCCCTTGATATATAACGAAAGTAAATAACTCTACAAATTATATCCTGCATGATCTTAATTGAATATTCAAGTTCAAATAAAGTATATCAAATAGCTAAGAATTGTCAAGTTAAAACGGGGAAGAGGAGGTTAAAAATCTTAGAGAAGGAAAATAGAAAGATATCTAGAGAAGAGAATAGCGGGGCACCAAAAGAGGAAGTAATATGTAACACTAAATACTATAAAGAAGAAATGGTCGAATTTAAACATGCGACAATCGTCGACTTCAGAGAAAAATATGTATTTCAATATGCCGAAAATAGGTGGCCATTCAAATAAGTGGCCTAAAGGGGCCTCTGAGCGCCTAAGTACGAGTCCGTGTCTTCTAGACAACCATCTCACAAGAAATAAGCCCTGTGGAATGATTGACTATTAACCGTTTCCGGTCCAATTCGCTCAGATTACAGCCGGTCCAGCCGGAAGATTGGTGTGGTCTCTTAATTTAGAAATTTCTAAGAATAAAAAAAATTCCGACCCCTCACAAAACTGAGATTTCAGAATAAAGTATGAAAAATATCATAGAAGTCGATAAAATAAAGAATATCCTAACGGGGTGTGCCAAAAGTAAAAAAAAATAAATAAATAAAATAATTTTGTACTAGCAAATTGTTTGCCAAATTCTTGCTAGAGCTCCCAATACCGCAAGGGCGCTAACCTGGGACTCCTAGTTCCAAATCATCTTTAAAAAGAGAAACAGTGATAATTATACAATGAGGGGGCGGGCTAGGAGTCTGGTACGGGAATAGTGAGACTCTACTGTAATATACCTACTATGCTATTACTCTGATACATCCCGTCACCTCTGCGAACAGTGACGAATTCAGCTTGGTAAGGTAACGTGGAAAAAAATTCAAAGTATCCAAGTACTAACGCGAATAAAGGCTGGACGAGTATACTTAAATTGCACCAATTGCGGAAACAGCTATACTGTTCTGTAGTTAATTTTAAACTATACCAAAACATTTACTACATCAACACCACTCACATAGTCAGACCAGGTAGGTAGTTAATCAGTGGCGGCGATTGGACGTTAAAAGTGGGGGGGCAAGACATGATCTGAATATTTGTATATCAATGTTAATATACAAATTTCCCTGGTTATACTATAAACATTAATAGGCCATTTCAGAAAAGTGGGGGGGCAATTGCCCCCCTTTGCCCCCCCTAATCGCCGCCCATGTAGTTAATACGTACAAGTATTTACCAATGAAGTTTACTTGCATTTCTGAAATATGTAAGGTGGAGAAATTGTATAGAAATTACGAAATATGAATTAGCCTCACACTATAATTCTTTAAACCCTTCTTCGGGTCAATTTAAACGATTACGATTGATCGATAAGCTACGAAGTGAAAATATAGTCAGCCATTTCTACACAACACACTTTCCATACGAAATTCTGATGTAGAGGTCACTGCTCGAACATTCATTATCATATATAAACAATCACTAGCTCAACAAGTGGCAAAAGAGTACACTGGGCTCATATATATATATATATATATATATATATATATATATATATATATATATATATATATATATATATATATATATATATATATATATATAGTTAGTGTGTGTGTGTGTACAGATACTAACTAGTGTACTGCATGTGTGATGCAAAATGTGTGTGATCAGTGGACCAGAGTAAGTCATTATGCATGACATGACGCTAATTTGGGGGATGCAATCTGAGGCATTACATTAATGCAACTAGCTTTGCAAACAAGATAGCTCTGAAATGGATATATTAATAATATCGGAATGTGCCATATGCTTATTATGTATATGTGGCTATAGACATCTATTGTTACACCTGTTTGGAATATTACATAATATACGAGTTAACGAATATTTAATATTTATGTAAATTACAAAATAACTATAAATTGGAAGTACTCCTTTCTCTAAATTTCTCTACTAAATCTAATGTAAGAGTACGTTTTCGATATGACATGAATGAAAAGTTTAGCAGATCCTATTGATTTTCTGTAATAAACCTATATATATATATATATATATATATATATATATATATATATATATATATATATAGATAGATAGATAGATAGATAGATAGATAGATAGATATAGATATAGATATATATAGATATATATATAAGACCCATCATTTAATTACACTCACTATATTATTTATATATATTTATTGCTATTATTACTCAATTATATTTATTCACTTATCATATCATAAATTCATTTTTTCAGACCCTCTTCTCTAATTACACCCAAGGCTGTTCAAAGCAGTCACAATCTATCCATTAAATTCATATGCCACTAAAGAAATTCTCGCGCACTGACCAATACATGAAAACTCATAGGAGGCAAACTCAAATCTTTCAATACAAACTACCCTACATTCACACTTCACAGCTTAATGATCGTATATACACAAGTAAAATTCAATATTATTTACTGTACTCTTTGATAAATGTGCTTGTATTCTGAAAATCAACAATGACATTAATTACGGAAAGGGAAAATTTAAAGCTATGATCTGGCGAAGGAACAGCGTCATGTATACTGGCTTGTAGTTAACGACGTAAGCGAAGTTGAATTTTGTCTATTATTTAAATTACTAAACTACATAACATATCGTACTTTTCAGTATAGATAACTAATAATGTATTTTATTAATTTGACTACTGACGTGGACCGTAGCTACCATATATTTCTAAATAATCCAGGAAAAGAGGTGAACTTAATATCAACTATTAACCTTAAGCATTCTTGGTAACAAAACACTAACGAAGGGCGTTTGTCTACCTGACGCGAGGTGGCGCGATAGTGTAAAATAAACTTTGTACTGAAGAACATGCTTTGTACTCTATTAAAGCTAACTACATGTTGTATATTACGAAATCACGATATAAGATTACGATAGCTTTAAATTATGAACGAATTTACTTATTAGATTGGACCAAAAGAGATGAATAGTTAAGAATCAACAGTACACTGTCCTTAAGCAAGTTAATAACACTCTCGTACACATCAATACATACATGCTTCATCACAATAAGCCAAAACTACACATACTAATACATATCACTACACAAAATTAACGACTACATGTCTATGCTAAATAATCCACTAAAGATCACTACATTCTGAATCGGCTCTGATGCTAAAAAGGGAAGGGAATTGTTAGGGCCAAGTGGCCATTGCACCCAAACTATAGCACGGCCAACAAGAGATGGTCTCTGACGTTTCTTACCACATGCGTTGGGACATTGCAGCCCCTACTTTGATACCAGTGTTACCAACCATGATCACTCTGTCTTATACCATTAATTAAATTGCCACTACAGTTGCACCGAAAAAATACTTGACACGCGAGTAGTGGCAATGTCGCTGCGAGCTGTCAGAGACGTTCTCTTACTGGACGCACCATAACCCATATTTTCAATTATAAGATTATTGTTAATGACCCTGGAGGGACATATCAAAACTATTAAGGGAGATCACTTTCCTGAGGGGGAAGAAAACTTTACGCAATTATTTAACCCATTCTATGTTGGAAGCCGGATCAATTCAGGAGTAAAAATACGAGTCCCTGTTAGAGTTTACCCTGACATAGTAAAACTTAGCTCGACTACAAATGAACTTACATATACCGCCATGTAAAAAAATTACATAAACTAAATACACAAAACTGTATCCGACGGGCTACCGTAACCTAACTGAACTAGGGAGGGTGAAGGAAATTCTTAAGGGAAAACATTAATCTCCAAAACTTAGTTCGAAGAGATCACAAAACCGGAAAAATCAATCCACTTCACTACGAATCCTGTCCATAACTATCTGTATTCACAAACATGCCGTCTGCTGAATCGAATTCCATATTTTATATTTTCTGACTAATTTCACTGACGGATTTTCAAAAATTTAGGACTCCATAAACTTCCAAACTGGTTTATTTATTAAATGTAACTATTATTACCTGTTTAATCACTATTTGTATTTTTTCCGTTTGCGTTTCAGTCTTCCTAATGCACGACTTTTCGATTTGATTTCTTCCTTACCATTTTTTACAACATAAGCTTAACTATGTAAGCATGTTTCATGTCAAATATAATGTTTTCACTTAAAAACTAATGTCAAAAAATTAATTAGCAATTAGTCAGCGGATAATACTGATAGTAAAGAAACATTCTTTTAACTAATGAAATTAACAATACAATGATAAACATATAATAGAAATTATAGTAAGTAGATATCATACTTTAAATATTGCAATAAGAGTAAGTTACTCAAAATATGAAGGTCGGACGGACAAATAACTAAATGCAGGGCCGCCCACAGGGGGATGTATGGCGCAAGCTGCGCCATTGAGAAAAATTTGGGGGGGGTGGATTTTACTCTACTTTCGAACTAGCAATTTTACTGTCGGAATAGCATTAAAACACAATTTTGAGAAGCTAATTTTCAAAAATTTTCCGGGGTGAACCCCCGTACTCGATGAATGAAGTACCGCGCAAGTAGCCGTATGAAAGGAAAGGTTGTTTCGTTTTAAGAGAGAAGGGCCGACCACAGGAGGGATGAATGCAAGGCCGTGCTGGGATACTAATGAGGGCGGTGGACAAGTCTACTAAAAGGGCGCCCATACAAACAGGAATATATATACTTTGAAAGAAAGTATAGATGCCTTTCTATATCAAAATCACCACCAAATTTGTTTTAGTATTAACGTAAATAGCTAATTTGTGGAAACCTTGAATCAAAATCCTCTTTACTAGAGAAAAACTTTTTAGATCCTGTAGTAACATTTCTGTCAAATAAAAAGAAACTAAATGTATCAACAACTTAATATAGCTCTATGGTCTATGGACACATAAGGTTCAGTGCCTCATTTACAAAAGCTTTCCATTGATTTCCGTCCTTAGCTTATTGGATCCAGTTTCTACTTTATATTTCAATCTCTGCGAGAACCATTTTAATATTGTCCTCCCAGCTGCGCCTTTGTCTTCCTAATTTTCGTTTTCTTATTTGGATTTCCAGTTCGAGCTTTGAAAGCGTCTCTAATTTCTTCCATTCTGGCTACATAACCTGCCCATTTGAGCCTCCTAAACTTGATGACCCTAACAATGTTTTTGTAAACGGTATAAAATTATGCAGTTCATCGTTATGGAGTTTCCGCCATTCTCCACTCCTGTTCCTCTTGGAGTTCGAATATTGGCTTAAGAATCTTGTTTTCAAATACTATCAGTCTGCAATTTTCCCTCAGAGTCAGTGACAATGTTTCGCAACCATACAGCACAACAGGCATGATTATCGTTTTATATTTTAAGCTACCAATTCCTCAACAGAATTAGCGACAACAAAAGATTTTTAACTGAATAATATCACGAAATCCCTGCTTTCAGTTGACATCAAATCTTTTTGTGATTATGGTTTTGGTCTGTTAATAATGATTCTAGATATTTGAAAGTATCCACTTTGTCGAAAGAAAATATTATTTGCTATTTTAACGCATCCATAAAATGCAGTATTACGATCCCGACAAACTTCCATTTATTTAGTTTTCTGTGCATTTACCATCGAGAAAAAAATTGGGGGTAATAAAAAAAATTGGGGAAGAAAAAGTAGTTTGACATAACTGTGAGCTAGTGGTAACCATACAGACAACAGGCAAGTTTCAAATCTAAATTTGAAGTGAGCCAGTGAGTGTTTATAACTGTTGTCCACCAGAACTTGGCGCCTATTTTTATGATTTCAATTCTTTTTAAGGCCACTCGTATTTGGCTCTTTTACAGGAGTTTTTTTTGTTGGATATCACTTCTTTTTGTAGGCTAATTTCGAGGATAACATTTTCTTTTGGTATCAAACTCAATAACTTGTAACTTGCGTCTTACGTTTCATGTACAAGGGAATTATATCAACATTTTGTAAAGAAAAAAAAATAATGCTACTAATTGTAAAAAAGAATACCTGTACCATACACAGTGTGTAGAAGTTTTTATACACTTCAATATCCTTATAGAACATATTTAGTATTGTACACTACCAAGACTACTAATAAAAGTAATGCCATTTTTATAATTACTACTGCCCCTACTACTACTACAAGCATTCTATAATACTACTACAGGAAATAAAAACAACAAAAATAACAATTTCTAGTACTATGAAAACTACTGCTACACTGGGCAATTGTTTTTAGAGGACTTGAGTTTTGAGGAGGGAAGAGATTATTATTTTTTGGGGGGGAGTGCGCCATCAGCTTTTGGGGGGATGGGCACCCCTGACTAAATGATAAGTGTTATTACATATGTTACATGTGTGCTATCAAGAAATATTTTGTATTCATATTCTCGTATAATGTTCATGCTTTTACATTTTCTCCGTCACTGAATATTTGACGTATAAGTTTTCATGTCTATATATACACACAAAAAAAATATTTCGTAAGGAGACAATGCATATATGCATACAGTACTAAGTTAGCTCATTTTACACTGAAGGAAAACCAAAAGAGGGAAGAATCAATTAAAAAAGGCTGCAATATTAATGTGCATAGAAGTTAAGGTTATAGTATTACTGAAACATGCATACATATGCATTGAAAACAAAGGCTGCAATATTAATGTGCATAGAAGTTAAGGTTATAGTATTACTGAAACATGCATACATATGCATTGAAAACAAAGGCTGCAATATTAATGTGCATAGAAGTTAAGGTTATAGTATTACTGAAACATGCATACATATGCATTGAAAACAAAGGCTGCAATATTAATGTGCATAGAAGTTAAGGTTATAGTATTACTGAAACATGCATACATATGCATTGAAAACAAAGGCTGCAATATTAATGTGCATAGAAGTTAAGGTTATAGTATTACTGAAACATGCATACATATGCATTGAAAACAAAGGCTGCAATATTAATGTGCATAGAAGTTAAGGTTATAGTATTACTGAGACATGCATACATATGCATTGAAAACAAAGACTGCAATATTAATGTGCATAGAAGTTAAGGTTATAGTATTACTGAAACATGCATACATATGCATTGAAAACAAAGACTGCAATATTAATGTGCATAGAAGTTAAGGTTATAGTATTACTGAAACATGCATACATATGCATTGAAAACAAAGACTGCAATATTAATGTGCATAGAAGTTAAGGTTATAGTATTACTGAAACATGCATACATATGCATTGAAAACAAAGGCTGCGATATTAATGTGCATAGAAGTTAAGGTTATAGTATTACTGAAACATGCATACATATGCATTGAAAACAAAGGCTGCAATATTAATGTGCATAGAAGTTAAGGTTATAGTATTACTGAAACATGCATACATATGCATTGAAAACAAAGGCTGCAATATTAATGTGCATAGAAGTTAAGGTTATAGTATTACTGAAACATGCATACATATGCATTGAAAACAAAGGCTGCAATATTAATGTGCATAGAAGTTAAGGTTATAGTATTACTGAGACATGCATACATATGCATTGAAAACAAAGACTGCAATATTAATGTGCATAGAAGTTAAGGTTATAGTATTACTGAAACATGCATACATATGCATTGAAAACAAAGACTGCAATATTAATGTGCATAGAAGTTAAGGTTATAGTATTACTGAAACATGCATACATATGCATTGAAAACAAAGGCTGCAATATTAATGTGCATAGAAGTTAAGGTTATAGTATTACTGAAACATGCATACATATGCATTGAAAACAAAGGTTGCAATATTAATGTGCATAGAAGTTAAGGTTATAGTATTACTGAAACATGCATACATATGCATTGAAAACAAAGAGGAGAGAAAATAATCAGTATATAATCATACACAATTCAAATAAATTAGTTCCTAATCAAGTAATCTCTAAATAGTTGATATTATACCAGCGGTTTGCTAAGGCAAGTTCATTTACACATACGCAACATTAAAGCAGAAAAAGCTGATAGATACATATGAAATATTTCACTCATTTTTAATTTATCCAACACAAGAATTCAAATAAACAACTGTATAATTCAAACTTTCAAAGAACATAATATTATATGTTACGTCATGAGTTATATATGAATATGATAAGTTACTAAGCTCCTTCATGCCTAAGTGTTTGGTGTACATGTCTGCAATGACGGAAACACGAATTCAATTGCCGACGGAAACTCGTGTGCTTCGGATCCAACGATAAATCAACAAATTCACGTCTAAAATACTCTCAATGGAAAACGGAAAACTCATAGTCTACTCACCTAAATAATTACTCATTTACAATCACAACCAAAACACCTAATGGCACTTTCAGAACATATTCAGTTCTATTAAGATCATAAAAAGTGTATAGTACATTGCAAAAATACAGAAACTAGTTTTAAACATAGTAGGATACTGTACACATTAGTAATATTCTTTGGTTATATTCAGTTGATACATATTCACTCCCTTATGTATAGTGTGGTGTTCAACTATGTCCCATAAGTATGTCATCAGTTTGTCTTTTGATGTGTTCGCTAAAAAAGTGTTTTAAATATGTTCTACTAGATACTGTTTTCGGACAATGAACACTTTTGAGCACATTTGATCCCTCAACATATGTATTGAATGTTATTTTATTTTTACAGTGTCCTCTATTTTCATATTTACTAACCAATTCTTTCATCTATGAAATTCAGAAAATCTCTTCATTGAGTTTTACTGATAGTCAATTGCATGTTCTATTTAGTTTGTATTCCTACAGTGTTGCTGTAAAATCTAAGTTCAAGTTAAATCTGAAAACATTTATGATCTCACTCTCACTTCTAAGCTTGACACTTATATCATTTAATTACATATTCTACACGTCGTAATTTCCTTCATCAATACTAAAGACATTGGTACTGCTTAATAGATTTAATGTGTATGCGGCGTTGCTTCTCAAAAATGTAGGCATGCTTCTCCTCAGAGAAACTTAGTATACAATATCTTTCTCTTCCTTCATTAATCCTCATTTATATGTACGAGGATAACTGAAAAGTTTTGAGCCTAACAATAAAATAATTATATATATTACAATAATATAACTTTTGATATTAATGTGTATTAAGTTTTTAGTTCTAAGTAGTTTCTTTTATCTTTTACAGACTTTTAAATTGAGTAAAATGGCAAAAGCTCGAAAATGGAAAAATCGAGCAACGGTCTGTCATTAAGTATCTGCAATTAAAAGAAAAGTCAGTGTCTGATATTCAGCTGGATATGGTATCACACTAAACAAAACTAATCTTCACCGAAACCAAAGTTAAAGAGAATGCAAAATAAAAAAATCTCCGTTATATCAAACGGAAACCAGTCAGAGTAAAACACGCGTAATCCAATATTTTAGATCCTTCTTTCCACCTTTTATCCGATAAACGGCCCAAATACGTTGACCGCTATTAGAAACTTCTTTTTATTGCCTAACTGTATCGACTTTCCTTTGTAACTATTCCGTTACATGAAGCTAAGAACATATTTTTCTCAATTGAAACAATAATACTGTGAAAATCTACAATATTTCCGACTAAAATTACTTTTTTCAAATCTTAATTTCTATCATCTTCAAAGCAATAAGTGAACAAAGGTTCAAGTCACTTATGAATTACTAATACGAATAATTTTTTGCTAACACGGTAAAAAGTTCCATTTTGAAGGCTGCAAGATGATTTTTTTCTCATTACGTTATTCAAGACAAATCTATAGTAATTTAAGCAAGTGGGCATGGGTACAATATCCGCCCCAATCAACATAAAAGCACAAATACACTTTCATATCAATCAAATGATGAAATAATACCTAATTTACAAGTTCCCTCCAAAATAATATTGTAAAACTTTGTCCCATATAGATTGTAGGTAGAGCGTTAATAAAAAGAGCGTGCGGAATCGACTCCCACTACCGGTTTTTATTATGAAAATTGCACTATAAAAAGTATTTGACAAAAACACTATACAGATAATTTCTCTAAGTTTGCAGGGTTAGATATAGGTAGTCTTTGACCGAGAGGTCGCAGACAAGGTCTCTACAGAGCCCCGAAGCACACTAAGCAGAGTGGCGTTAGGTACCCAAAGTTCCGACGCAAGCAGTGGATTTGGTAGGTGGCTACAGAGCCCCGAAGCAGGCTAAGCAGCGGAGGTTGGGAAGCAGGCTAGGCCAGGAGATAGGAAAAGCCAAGAGTCCCGAAGCAGATTCGATGCCTGGGGTTAGATTACTCCTAATGTTCCGATGCAAACAATAGGAGGGGCACCAGAGAACTGGTACAGGTTTGCCGTTGTCCATCAAATTTACAGAGGTCCTCAGACGGCTGCTCCGTCGTGGTCGTCTGCTTCGTGGGAGGAGCCATAAGTAAGTTGTCTGCAGGTGTTAGTGGATCCATCTGGTGTGTAGAATCTTTTTGCCAAACCATGTGGTGGTGTTTGTAAACATTAGCGTGAAGAGTTGTTTATACACAACATCACGTGGGACATTACACCCCCTGGCTTGTTTAAAAAATAAGCCGAAGGCTTATTTTTCTTCTTGTGGGGGTTGGCAACACTAAGAGATCACACACAAAAATCACTAAAAACACTGATAACACTGAAAAAAATCACTTTTTCGAAGCACTATGAAGACAGTGGGAGAAAGCACTAAACAATTATTCCCTAAACACAGGCAGAATCGGTGCATATTACATGTCACTTCATTTCCCTCAAGGTAGGACTGTTTTAAGCTTTGGCGTTAATATACATATATTAGCTCACTTATGGCGTGCGGTGTTGAAATCTGTGAAATCGTTTGCTCACTACTTGTATGAATGCTATTAAATCTGTCTATTGGAATTGGTGGAGATATATCTAGAGGAGGCCTTTTGGATATTTTGGTACCTAACGAAGACGGAGATATAGTATGTATAAAATAATAGGAGTTGGGAATACTAAAATATTGCTATTATCACAGGGATATAAAGATAATTAATATTGGAAAGTTCGTGATGCGTACGGCGTGATTTCTTGGTCACCCTGTATAAGGTGTAAATTTACTAATATATTTGCACTAAACATACGTATTTAAATAAAATAATCCAATTTTTAAATGCCAATAATGATGATAATGATGGTCCTGAATTCTTGAACATCCTGTATAAAGTAACCGCGATCATGATTTTTGGAACATCCTGTGTAATGTTTATGTTGCATAATGTCGGTGACAATATGTAGTCCAAAGTGAAAAAAAGGAAAAATAATCGAGGAAATGTAGAATTAGAGATTACTCGTCTTTGTACAGATCATTTGCCTTTTAAATGTGGAAATTCAAATCTCAGTATTCTTTCAGTCAGTGCAGAGTAATGCGTCAGCTTTTTGTAAAAGCAAATAATAGGAAGCGTTTGTATCGCAATGAAAAGTGTTTTGTCCGTCTGAATGCTTGTCTTAGTGTTTTCCTTTCGTAGTGCTGAGTACATTTACTTTCTTCCAATCTAAGAAGTAAGAATGATTAAAATGTTTTATGGTATAAAATGTTCTTTGCCAATTGAAATAAATAATTTAGATGAGTTTATGTTCTACCCTTGTTATTATGTTTTTTTTTTCGTAGTGCCAATTGAAAGAAGATACATATTTAAAAGATGACATATTCCAGATCCTATAGTGTATCTTGCATTCTGTCGACCTTTTTATCATTTTTTCGTTTAACTATCTTCGCTCGTGTAGAAAAAATAGCTAATTATCCTCTTGCTGAGTATCGTCTAAGTTTTCATGATACAGCTTAATTCTGTCTACAGAAATTTTCTATATTGGTTGACGATATGAATCAGGAAATATGACTCTATAAAGGTTTGGATTGATTCTTTCGAGTATTTCTGCTGGACCGACAAATTTAGATGAGAATCTTTCTGGTACTCCAATGTGACGGTTCGGGTAGAATACAAGTATCTTCTGTGTCTTGTGAAAGTTAGTCTGTTTATGCTTAGCGTCGTAATATTATTTGTTTCTTATAGCTTGCAGCCAGATTGTCCTGCAGAATTCCACGTATTATATTCAAGTGCTCCCTGTCGACACATAACGTTGGGGTTAAGGCAAGCGCAATATCAGAAATGGTCTTAGGTTCGTAACCGTGCATAAGGAAAACTAGAATACTTGGTTCCAGCCTGGACGAATGTATTAATCGCAAAAGTTATATATGGGATAAGCTTCGGCCAGCGGTTTTGATTTTCCTGTACGAAAAATTTAAGAGCATTCTGTATAATTCTGTGGAATGTCTCCATTACACCTAAAGGTTTATGATCATATGCTGGACAAAATTTAAATTCAATGTTGTAGAACTTTGCTAGGTTTTGTAGTCTCTTACAATTATGTACAGGGTGTCTATCTAAATACAGGTACGAAAAAGCTCCATATTTAAGAATGATTTCATATATAAGAAATTATCCAATTTTTCGGCGGTGATGTCTACAATTTTGGTGGCGCAAAATCGGGTGAGCATTTCAATAGCCACTTGTCCTCGTTCGACTGGGATTTTTCAATTGAATGATATTGCCACGCAGTAGCGGTAGGTGTAGGAGGATAATGGAGTAATTGGCCGGCTGGTTTGGTTGGTAACTTATTGAGTTTTTGGCATAGATTGCACGTCCTTATTTTGTTTGCTATATAAGCTTTCTTGTTAGGAAAATAATACTTTCTGAGTGCCGATTTTTACGTCTATGAGTTATGAATAGCATCAAACCATTTGCTTAGTAAAGATTTTGGTATGCAGAGTAAATATAGCAATCCTAATTGAGGATGTTTCTGAGTCCTATATAGCAGTCATTTTTAAGAGAGAAATATTTCGCGGCATGGAGTGTAGACAATTTGTCAGGTTCTTTATTTTCGAAGACAGTGATGATGTCTGAAAATGAATGGTCCTTCCTTTGTTGTTCTGCCAAATTGGGTAATGTCACGGGTTGGTCAATTTGAAAGGTATATTCCAATGAGTCAGAAGTAAAACCTTTAGCGTCCTCAGTGTCCGCTAAGTTATGAATTTCGTGTTCTTCGTCCCGTTGTATATCTTGCTTATCATCTAAACGACTAAAAGATATGGAGGATGCTTTTGACTATTAATATGGTGAATTTCAAAATTATAGCCTGCTAAGAATATCTTGTAGCTAGTGAATTTTCCTACCTTGTCGGGTTGCGTGTTCAATGAAGCTATTGATTTAGCGTCTATGAATAACTTGAATTTTCTATTCAGTAGAAAATATCGAAATTTTCTAAGGACGTATATCAATGCATATAATTCTTTCTGCCATGTTGAGGCACGTCCTTCGCTTTTGATAAAACGACGACTACAATAGGAAACAACACGTTCCTGGTTAGCTTTAGTGTTATAACATGCTAAAATGCCGCCTGCTGAGACTGAAGAAGCATCAGAGTACACTCGGATTTGTAAGGATGGGTCAAAATGAAACAAAGATGGGCCTGAATAATATCCGTTTCTCAAATAGCTCGTCATGCTGAGTTGTCCATTTAAATTCAAAAGAGCTTGAAATGGTTCTACTTTCTCCATAAAATTTTTGATGTGCGCCCTTAAATAAGAGCAGAATCCTAAAAACTTTTTAAGGTCCTTTTAGAGATTGGCTTCTTAAAGTTCCTTATTTTATTGTTAATTTTGGAAGAAATTTTGATCTCTTTGCCACTAACAGTAAAACCTAAGACATCCAATTCTGAGTATAATAGGTGGGTCTTACTCGGGCTAGCTCTAAAATCGTATTTTCTTAGTCTTATGAAGAGTAATTCCAAGTCCGATAATTGCTGTTTCCAAATTTTTGCTTCCTATAATGAGGTCATCTGCGAATGCAGTAATACGAGGTGGTAACCCTCTAACCCTTGCGTACTGCTATAGTTAGTCCACCAGGTGATGTAGAATGACCCATAACGCAGCGTTGAAATTGATACGCTTTCCTAGTATGATTAAGTTCAAAAGTCATGTATTTTTGGGTTTTAAGGTGCAATAATAACTGAAAATAGTTAGACTTTATGTCGATGGTAGAGATGCAACACTTGCCTCTAAGTACATGTAAAATGTTTTCCGTGGACTGGAAAGGTATACTTAAATATTTTGTAAACTTATTGTATGCCTGTATATTGAAAACTAGGCGAAATTCCGAAGTGTTTGGTTTGCGAACTATGAGAAGTGGCGACGAGAACGCGCTGTCACTAGCCTCTTTAATGATATTAGCTTCTAAAAGATTTTTAATTTGCAAATCAATTTGCTGCCCTATTGCCAAAGGAATAGGAGGTGATCTCTGATGGAAAGAAACTCCTTTGTCAATCCTTATTTTATGTACATAACCACGAAAGTAACCTATGTCTGTTGGTGAATATGAAAAGACATCCCTGTATTTAAAAAGCAAATTATGTACAGCCTTTTTCTGTTCATCCGATAAGTCCGGGCTTATGTCAAATAATTTAATATCAAAAATGATTTGGTTTTGTCCAGCCTGTCCTGAATTTGTTGTTCAGATCCATAAAAAGTTTCTTCATTTTGTTCGTCTATTTGGTGATCACGCTGTATATCTACTTCTTGCAAGTCCTCGACATGTGCGATCGGTGTATTTTTTGCTAATGTCGCTGGCCTATTAGTTGGATTTGATATTAATAGTGCGAAATTATTCCTAGGTACTTGATTAGGTAAAGTCTGTAATCGGTATTTATCCAATAAATTTTCTAGTGGAGACAATTAAATACTCAGTATTCATTTTTCGATTCTTGACATTAATGGGTAAAAAGAAATGTGCCCTTGCTGGTATGGTCACCTTACGAGTAGTATATACATCAGCCGATTTATGCTGTTTCATTGAATGAATTGCACTTGGTGATAATTCTTCTAGAGCATTAGTTATAGTCTGATTGGCTACTTTCGTTTCCGCCATGATTGTTGGCTCAAAACATTGCGATCCTATTGGGCGGAGTGGGCAGAGTAGGAGTGGCGAAACTGTTACGTATGGCTTCAAGATTTTGTTGAAAGGGCAGATCCTCTATTTTTATAAGATCTTTGACTTTATCAATAGTCATTCATCTGTTTAACAGAACCATGTCACGTGCACACTCAATGTTGTCATCATTTCTGGCCCTAGACGATCCTCTGGCTCCTTGTTCGTGCGAAACACTTGTGCGACCATTTTTTAAATTTTCAATCCATTCGTAGACACTCTGTTGCGGCAAGACACTATTCATGTATTGTGCTGAAAGTCTTTGATGGATTGCGGACCATGATGCGACCTCCCGACCAAAAACACCGGATCATTTCTCGTTTTTCATCTTTGGTGCAAACTTCTAATGGAGCGGCCATGATCTATCTGCAACAAAAGGAAGGCAAATGGAGGATTTAGGATCAAACTTTCGAAGCATGACCACAACAGCATAATAAGAAAATAAACGAGGACAGAGATCAGTATGAACAATGTAATAAGTGTTATGTCAAAATTGCGGATAATTTTTCACTTACTCTCGTAGTATATAAACAAATTCGTTTGAGCCGTTTTCGAGAAAATCGCATTTTCTTCAACCTTCAGTGAAGTACCCTTAGTTTTGAAGTAGGAAAAAATCCCCCCCCCCCACACACACACTAAAGAAACTTACATAAAACATAAATTTTGAAATTTGGTCAAGATACATACATTGAACGGTATAGAATCTAGACAAGTGTACGGACAGACAAACACACAGATGGACAGTCATTTTTCTGCCATGCAAGATCCATGAAACATGTAATTTCGTAGAAATCTCGAATTGTATTATTTATTTATTTATTTATCCATCTCTCCTATCATAGTTCGAAACAACGGCGCTGACTTTCCAAAATTTATGTGTGGGTGCATATCAATGGCGGGGCGTGTTAGTCTATATGTTTACAGGGAAGTCTCGATATTTCATTGATTTATTTTTAGTTAGAATCTTTCATGAACACTGCCATAAAAGACTGTGCTGTGATAAAGTAAAATATGCCAGTACTATACGGATAAATTGGAGCTGTTCTAGCTCAGTCGGTAACACGGTGACTTAAACGCAAGAGAAACGGGTTCAAACCCAGATCCAAACTAATAATCTTGTGGGTGCGGAGCCCCGGAGCACCTACGTAGTCGGGACGCATGGCTGGAAAGTAATATAAAAAAAAAACATTAAAAAAGGGAGAAAAGAGAAGTAATTAAAATATTGCAGCAACAAGATCTGTTTTTAAGCTCCTATCAGTAACAATTTAATCGCTTAAGATGGTAACATTGCGCAGTGAAACGAGTTTCTTCTTCTTCTTTTTAAAAATCATAGACACAAGAGCCGCAAGGTTTAAAAAAAAATAACTTTTGAAAGGGTTGAAAAGATTCAATTCGCAGAATGGCAAGAAAAGCATATGCAGTGCTGAAGTTAGGAAGAAAAGAAGAAAAAAAAGGAAGTATGAAAATAACAAGAAGAAAATGCAGCTTAAAAATAAAAATAATAATAAAAAATAAGAACCACAGAGTTAGTAGTTTCTTTCTTGTTTCCTTTGCCGCCGAAAACGAACTATAAAACCAAAGACAGTCTGAGAACTAAATGCATATCCAAGTTCGAACGTAGCTCCTCCCACAAGTTAAGCGGTTCTCGTGAAAAACCTCTTGTTTTAACTGTCAAGTTCAAGAATTTATTAACTCTCTTCACTTTCAACCTCGGATTCTTTAAAATTGATCTTTTCCGGAGGTTTTATTTTCGTTTTTATTTTATGTTGTTTTTCAATGAATGTTGTTTTTTGATCAGATTTTCTGAAACCTATCTAGTTACCAACTTGTTCCATAATATATTTAATTCAAATTCTTACTTACCTTGTTAGTGTAGGAGGTATAATGCTCTTCTATATATTCCCTTGGTCAGTGGCGGATCCAAGGGGGGCGATCGACGCCCTCCCAGAAGAGGAAAGTTCTTTTTATTTTATATATAAATTAAACCCATCACAGAGTTTGGAGCTCTTAAAAGTAGCTCTAAATAGCAGTATTACAACCCCCCCCCCAGAAGTCCGTCCTGAATCCGCCCCTGCGCTTGGTGGATTATATTTTTCACTTAAATCACCAGAACTGATATGGATCAATAGTGTTCAGAGGCGATATCAACGGTGTTGATTTTACCACACTAATTCAAAATTAGGAACATTTTTCTGTTTTCTCTTAAATGAATCGGAATTTTAATTATGTCATTTTATTTCTTCAAATACCACACCGGCTCTACCATATGTGCAACACGTGCATTTGCACGGGGCTAGAAGTTTCGAGAGGTGGCAAAATCGGCCATAACTATATTATCTAAAATAAATAGTTCTTGTTGGGAACAGATTTCATTATTATGGTAGTTAAATTTACTAGCTGGCCTTCTATTTGAATACTACAGGTACACTCATGTCCAAAATGATTGTCGCATATCTATAACTATCTTCTTGTAAGAATATAATTTGATAATGATTTTGCAGGGTACTTTTATTACTGACACTATGTGTATAATCGGAAAATGTATATTTGTGGTAAATTTCATAGGAAAAGAATTATAAATACGAAAATTAGAATGAGTAAAATAAAATGTTGCTAAATGGACAAGAAAGTTTTATTTCCGTTTTATTGTTCTTATTTACTGCTCATTTGACATGAAATTTGCCACATACATGTCTTTGCCGATTATACACATACTAACATTATAAGAAATAATGGGCGAATTCGTTATCAAATTATATTCCTACAACAATATATTTATAAACATGCGACAATAATTTTGGACATGAGTATACATTCATAATTCATGTTTAGGTAGCATTAGTTTAAGGTCACCCGAACAATGCTAAAGCACAGGGCCGGATCCAGGATTGTCTGAGGAGGGGTCCACCAATAACTACCAAAATAACCAATCACACTGAAACTCTTGAAAGTGACATGTGACAATGTTCTTTACCCCTGACAACACTGATGCATAGAACTGAGGAAAGTATTTTAAAGAGGGTCACAAGTGTTATGCAAGAAAAAAAAATGTTCTTCACTCCTCGTGGCTTCTGTTTTCTTCCCTACTTGATAAATGCTATGTTGTTTTGCTTGTTGAATCCTTTTCATTCAACCTTTTGAAAATCGACTTAAACTATTGCTTTTGTAAAGCTATGCTTTCTTTTACGCCCCAAATGAAAACATGATGGCAGAAAGTTTCGGAAAATGTTGTTATTTTCACTACTAGCTTCTCATTTTACATAGGGTATATTTACAAAGAAGGGGGGAGGGCACGTGCACCTTTGCACCCCCCTAAATCCGGCCCTGCTAAAGTAAATAGTCAAACAAATCCTAGCATGAATTACTTGATTGTCGTCAAATACAAGAACTCAATTCTCGAACAGTAGCGAACACCTGTTCCATTTAGTTAGTTATCACAGTTTTAATATGAAAACTAGTCTTGTCTTTATCACAAACAAGTTCTTTACCATTGAAGATGGAAACATTTTTTAAAAAATGTTTTAAGAGATGTAGAAGGAAAATCAAGAAATGAAGATAAAAGAACTAGTTGCACTGGAATTGCAAACTGATATATTGATATTGAAGCTCAATATTTGCTTTATCTTTCACAAATATAATAGATTATTATTTCAAAAAAGAAACAGATACAACGAGATTGTATTTGTAGTGTTTATGCCTTTCTGAGTGCGAGTGCACTTTCCCTCCCCATCGTTGTTCATGATGGGGTAGCATACTTAATATCGTGGCTTTTAATGTTTGTTCTTTCTGAAGATAGGGAACAGCAAATGATACCATTACACGGGGCGGCAAATGGCCTGGGGCCGGCCCTGTCTTCAAATCTACTAAATGTCCGTTGCTTTTAAAAAGCGAATTTGTGTTACAAATAATATTGCGTAAATTTCTTTTTATTATTAAATATTACAATTAGTGATGTATATGTAACAAAATTTAATTTTCACAAAGAAAGGGAAAATTAAATGGATTTGGAGAAGAAATCGTTAAAATCAAACCATTAAAATTTCAATTGATTTTGAAGAAAATCGGAAAATAATTCTCCATATACATCAATGGGCTAGAAAATCAAAGATGGCGCAAGTATTGAACATTGTAAAGTATCTGTCTACTGAACATGTTCGATTGCAAAGCAACACAAAGCATTAAAATAATAATAATAATAATTCTGCTGGTGACTTTGTGAATAGAATTTCTGGTATGTGCTATTGAATAATGCAAACTAACACACAAATTTTACCATACATTGACACAAACCAACGTGGAAAGAAGTCACATATCTAAATTATTGAATGTAGGAAACTTTTTTTTTTTTAGAAAACGCAGAAATTTATATTAAAAACCCGGGTTTTGCGTTGTACGCTGATTTTTTTATTATTATTAGAGGTGACATGATTTTAGTTTAGCGTCCCGTTCAGCAGCGAGGCTATATGAGACGTGGACCTACTGATTAACGTGGAATCCGAACCACATGAGCTCCCGCCGGGAATTATTATTATTAGCAAAATGAAACGAAATCTTTGAGTTTAACGTTCCACAATTATGTCGATTAGTCTTAGCAAGACGGATGATTAAGTCAAGTGAATGATTATGAAATAATGGGTGGAATGAGAAAGTGGAGGAAATTGGAGTATCCCGAGAAAACCCAAGCGCACGATGTTGTCCACCATAAACTTACTTATCGGGGATCACACCAAGGACCTCATGCATCAGAGGTAAGTGCTCTTCCACTGAGTCATTCTGCCCAACATATTAGCGAAAATCCCCAGGCCCTCCAAAGCTCATGTGAGCCCCCCTATTGTATTTATGAATATACAATATTTGGCATAATTTGAATGCAATTTGTCGTGGAATCCTCATACATATACCTTCTGCATCTGAATGCCCCCCCTCCCAAATTTTCAGAGAAATCGGCGCCCTTGCCTTCAGTCACTGCATTACTGCTTGAAATGGGAAAAAAGAAATGAACAACATTTAAGAAATTTACTGAATGTTCAATGCTGTTGGAACTTCCATAACAAGTTGTCAACTAGAAATTGAACATTTGGAAAAACTCCTTAAAAAGTCTCCAGTCACCTACTTTTGAAGCCACATTTTTTAGTTCGAAGATACTTCTGGCAATGGATAATTCCATTAACCTTTACGTGTTTAATATTCTTGAGATCAATTCATTGGAAATATTCATAACCTATCGAAAAACATATACATTTTTATAAGTAATCAATAAACACTTCATGAAACTTACTTTTTAAAAAAATGAATTAATTATCTTTTCAAACTGGTTTTAATTTTTAGGGGAATAGAAGAGATCCTTGGAGATCACAATATAGTGGAAATTCTAGCCCTCCGAAAATCATTTGTAGCCCTATCCACAACGCAAGTGCAAGAGCAAATTGCCAATGGAGTGTCAAAGCTGCAGAGAGATACGACACTGTGTGCAACTCAAATACTAAGGTTAAACTACTGGGTAATAAAGTATCAGGTCTACAATACGATTATAATATTGAAACAAAAAACAGATTCAGTGAGTTAAGTGGCCAGTGTGATAGTGTAAAGCAAGTTAGCCTAGGAAATAGGCCTATTCAAGTGCGACGTGTAGATCGTTTAAACCAGCAGGATCGCCCAAGATTTCCGTCACAGGATTCAAGCAGTAAGTCATGTTTTGGTGTTGAAAGTGGAAACTCAATTTCAGTAAATCGGGTAAAAAAAGTGCAAGGGAAGGTGTTCATTGTAGGAGATAGTCACGGTCGTGGTCTTGCTTCCAGATTAATGCAGGAGTGTGATGATATGAACGTAGTAGGTATTGTTAAGCCTGGTGCAAAACTAAATAACGTTGTAAATTCATGTGTGGACCAGAAATCATTCTGATACTGATACTGTTGTACTTATAGGAGGCACTAATGATGTGTCAAAAAATGAGTCTGAAGATGCTGTCCGTGTTTTGAAGACTACACTCAGCACTCTTACTCATACAAATGTAAAAGTAGTTAATCTGCCACACCGGCATGATCTATTGAAGAGTTCTTGTGTTAACTCAGAAGTACATAAAACAAATAGCATCATTAGTAAAGTTTGTAGTCGATTTAAAAATGTACAGTTATTAGATGTAAGTAGTCTTCCACGAGAATTTCACACCCATCATGGTTTACATTTGAATAATCTAGGAAAGCGTCATGTATGTGAAAATTTAAGTAATATGATTAAGGCACAGAACAGGAACAAGGATCCCATTCCCCTTACTTTCCCCCGTACAGGTCTTAGCAATGATAATACAGTATCGTTTGTAGCCGGACAAAATAACGTAAAAAATGTAACTTTTTTAGCACACCAGATGGAAAATCCGAACCCAAGATAGCTAATACAATAAGTATTTTTCATCAGAATGTACAAGGGATCCAGAATAAACTCGAATACTTTGATGTACTTTTAGCTGATGATTTGAAAGAATGTAAGGTTATTTGTCTTGGTGAACACTGGCTAAATGATACACTTATTAAGGAGGTCAATTTTGAAAACTAATCTTATCACTAAATTCTCTCGTGTTTCACACGAACGTGGAGGTGTATGCATCTTTGTTCACAACAGTTTAAAAGCTTCTGAAATAGATATTACAAAATTTACCTGTGAATTTGACTTTGAAGCTGTAGCCATTAAATTACCAAGTGTTAACATTTGTATTATATGCATTTATAGGTCGCCATCCAGCATATTTACTGTTTTCTTAAAGAAACTCGAAAGTCTTTTGGACTTCATACGAAAAGACTTTGAAAAAATGATCATCTGTGGTGATATTAATGTAAATTGGATAGTGGAAGCAAAAAAGAAATCCGATCTACGAGATCTGCTGAATGTGTACAATCTCCAAGCGCTAGTGGATGTACCGACACGTCATAATAAAAGTGCGCTAGATCAGTTCATCATTAGTAAAAATCAATTTGCCTATAACCTTGAAGTATTTGATCCCGGTTTCTCTGATCATGATGCGATTATTTTAAAAATCACTTTAAACAATACCACTGTTCTTAAGTCTAAAGTATACACAGTTACAAAGAGAATTTTCTCCAGTCATAATATGGAATATCTAAATTTCTTGCTTTCTCACGAGTCTTGGAATGGCATATACAATACGTCTAACACTGAAAATAAGTTTAAATACTTCTTTGAAACTTTCTTACATTACTTCAATATGGCGTTTCCAAAAGTTACTCGTAAAATCCGGACGTCGTCCACTAAATCGTGGTTAACTAAAGGCATTAAAATTTCTAAAAGTAACCTATTTAGATATAATAGATTACTCAAAATAAATACATCACTTCCTCACAGCTTTCGAAATTATATTTTTAAGTACAGGAAAATATACAGAAGAGTAATTAAAACAGCTAAATTACTATCAAATAGCTCCACAATACTTAATTCTACTAATAAAGCTAAAACTATGTGGAAAATCTTAAATAGTAGAACAAACAACAAAAAGAGCGACTTTGAGTATGTTAAAGTTGGGGACGAAATTATTAAAGAACCTAAGCGGATTGCAGATGTCTTCAATGATTATTTTCTAGATAGTGTACCATTACCTGACCCCATACAAGCGAGTTATGACGACTCGATGAAATTTCCAATGCATTCACATACGATCTTTTTAATTCCAGCAACAGTAGAGGAGTTATGGAAAATATTGAGTAAGATGTCTAATTCGGGATCTTCAGGTTTTGATGAAGTTCCAGTGACTATTATTAAATTTTCTTTTCCTTTCATTGTAAATCATCTCTGTTATTTAATTAACCTATCTCTTGAGAAAGGATGTTTTCCATCAGTGTTAAAAGTGGCAAAAGTAATTCCTCTCCATAAAAAGGGGAGTATGCATGATGTAAGAAATTATCGCCCAGTCTCCATTCTTTCCACGTTTTCAAAAATTTTTGAATATGTGATGAAGTCACGACTCTGCAATTTTTTGAAGTCATGTAACTTACTATCACCATCACAACATGGCTTCCAAAATAAGAAAAGTATTGAAACAGCCTTGTTTGATTACATGTCCAATATAGCTCTTGAATTAAAAAAACAGTAAATATGTTGTTGGCCTATTCATCGACTTATCCAAAGCTGTTGATACAATTGATCATGCTATTCTTTTAAGCAAGTTGTATGCTTATGGTATTAGAGGAGTAGCTCACAACTGGTTTCTCTCTTATTTATCCAGTAGGCAACAAGCGGTACAAATATCAAAATTAGCTGCAGATGGGTTTCAAACAACTTGTTCGTCTTTATCAACTGTAGTCAGAGGTGTTCCTCAAGGTTCCATTTTGGGTCCTATTCTCTTCCTGATATATATAAATGACTTGTTAGAATTTATGCATCCAGCGAAATGTATTCTATATGCTGATGACATCAGTATGATAATATCAGGAAAATCAATAGAAGAAGTTGAGAGGAAATCTGACATTTTTACGGACAAATTAGTAAAATGGATAACAGCGAATAGGTTAATTATAAATCATGATAAATCGATTCTCTTACATTTTCATTTTCCAGGAAAACCGCGTATATCACCTAGAATAAAAATATCTTCTAAATTACTCCAATATTCTTGCATAACAAAGCTTTTAGGTGTAATCATAAGTGATGATCTTTCATGGTCTGCTCATATCTCCACTTTAAACAAGAAACTAAGTAGCGTGTGTTTTGCCTTATACAAACTTCAAGGTACTGTATCGAGAGAAGCACTTCTTAGCTTTTACTACGCCAAGTTTAATTCATTAATTAACTTCGGCATAATACACTGGGGATCTGCTGAAAATAGTTTAAGCACTTTCCGATTGCAAAAGAAAGCGATTAGAATAATTTTTGGGTTACCCACAAAATCGTCATGTAAAAAGGTTTTCATAAAAGCAAAAATTTTAACACTCCCCAGCTTATACATCTATAAATCTATTCTTTTTACTGTGAAAAACAAGCATCTTTTTATCTTTAATAAAAATGTTCATAGCCATAATACAAGACAAGGTAGTGACATATTTGTGATGCATCAAAAATATGCTAATATAAGCAAAACCGTGTACATGAATTGTGTCAGATTGTATAATAAACTTCCTCTGTACTTGAAAAATATGACCAATGTTTCCATTCTTGGTAAGACTTTATATAATCTACTCACTGAAAAGTGCTATTACACAATTAAAGAATATTTAAATGACTCATTAACTGAAGAGTTGGAAACAGATACTTACCCGTGAGTACATGCCTGGTGTGGTAGAAACAGTTACCTAATTATGTGGTTTTGTATTTTTAGAAAGATTGCATGATGTATACTTCTGGTACTTGACAATATTGTATGTTTTTTTTTTTTTCTTTCTTTCTGACAACTGTAATGCTTACATGAGAATTTCTCATGCTTTGTAAGCTAATGAAACAGGCAAATAAATGAAATGAAATGAAATGAAATATGACGAAAGAATTTTGTTTAAGATTTTTTTTATATAATTCCTTATAATTCTTTAAGACAAAATTCAAAACTAAATAAATAATCTGATTAAATTTCTGGCAATTCAAAAATAATTTAAATGTGGTAAAAAAATATATATTAAAATTAAGACGTGTCCAGCAAAAGCCGAACGGATAGCAATCCTGGATTTTGGAAAGGTTGCGGGCATAAACCATTGAGAAGACGCCAGTGTAACGCCGGGATAAGGTAAAGAAGTTGAAACAAAGATGGATAATAATTTAAAATCTCAATAGGAAATACGGAAACAATAAACATTCCTCCAATTTTTTTTTTTTTTTTTGAAGAGATGTATTGCACTTTGGATGTTTCTTCTGTTCGCTGGTGATTTTTAATTTTTAAAAAAACTGCGAAAGCTATATTTTACGTTCGTGCTGGTTCGTACTTATGGTAGAAATAAAAAAAACTTCGTACTGGGCCAATGCGACTCTACCCGAGCTGGTGTTATTCTAATATCTATCTATTTATCTATCTATCTATCTAATATATATCAAGTGACAAGTAGGGACCTACACAGCATCCTGGTACAAGGTGGTCAAAGTTCATCACTGCACTCTATAATCCCAGTTCTCATTCTTGATATCTGAGCATTTGAGATTAAGAAAGATAATTAAACACAGACAATTAAACTAAAATTTATGTGCCGGGTAAAAAATACTGTTATATCTCGGTATAAAAAACGGTTCTGTGAACTCGAAATATTCTAATAACCGGTTCTAGCGGACCGATGCGAACTGGCTAAAAAAGGAGCACTGCTTCTAGGAACCTTATTCCGTACTAGTCATCGCAATGTTTTCTGAACCACAACACAAAAGTTGGAACAAATAGAGAAATAATTTATTTTTCAAAGAAACCAAGTTCTGTTATTCTTTTATTCTTCGCTTTTATAAGCAACGTCGTAGACACCTGAAAAACATACGTTGCAAATCTCTAAGCTTTCTCCCTACTGAGCGGCGCAGCCAGTTTCCCATAAAGCAACGGATGACGTACACACAGAGTGGTCATTATTTCAAACGCACGAGTTATAGACCGAAATTCTATCGCAATTTGCGTTAGAAACAATGCATGACTGAACGGAAGTGATTTCCGTAATTAGATAGTTCTAAAGTTATTTATAGTGCAATAATAATAATAATAATAATAATAATAATAATAATAATAATAATAATAATAATAATAATAATAATAATAATAATAATACGGTAATAATAATAAATCATTCGAAATGTCCATTGTAAATGCTATACCGATTATTGCAAATTAAAACACGCATTTTGTGTTGACTTGACGCAAACACATACGAAATGAGGCCTTAGGCTTAAGAAGACATTTTACAGCTGGAAAATTGGTTTTAAAAATTGAACAAAAGTGGATCGGTTTACGATAAGCATGATTGTGACGAACCATCAGTGAGAGAAGAGATAATAACTATAACAAAACTTCCATAATGATTATAAATTTTTTTCCAAAGTAAATAAATTTTACAACAAAAACAATGTAACGTTTTTTTTTTTAAATTTCTTTCATGATATGTTTTTATGTTCTGATCTCACCAAGTCTAATGAGAAACCTACCATCGAATAGATGTTCTGTATTTAGATTAATTTTAGGTTTTCAAGAACACAGAACAATCCACTGTGTGCAAACTGCACAACAGCATAATTACTGGAAACTAGGAATAAATTTTCAACAAAGAGACTATGTACAGAACACATAGGGCCTTATGCAGAGTAGTTCTGAAAAGTGATTAGTGCCATACTAAAGAGTTCGACTAACGTATGTTTGCTGCACATTCAAGCCTTTAGAATGACACTGACCTACGAAAAACGACTCTCTATAAAGCGGATAGAATCTGGTCCCGAGATACAAGAGCCCAGTTCTCCTTCGTGAAAATTCAGTAGATTATTACAACTTTTCCACCATCCTTTTTGCTGCTCTTTTGTCATTTCCTAGTTGGTTCAAACTTTCAAGCAACTGTGATGGGATAATGAATGAAACCTGAAGTTGTTTCATATGATTAGGCTATCAGTAGAAGTTTTATTTTTAATTTCTTATGGGTTATCGCTTCTGATTGAAACGAAAAAAGAAAATTAGTGTTTGGTGTGAAATTCGAAATAATAAATAAATAAGAACGAATAGACCCATATGGCATCTGGCTACAATGTATAAGTTGTAATTTTTGCAGAAAAAATCACGGTTCGATATTGTTTCGATCTTTAAATAAATTGATTTTATTTTTTCTGAGATACAATATTTTGACTGCTGACTGGTTGTTAAAAAAGTTGGCTATTAAATAATAAATTCAATCTAAATAAGATATGATTTAGACCTTATTAGTGGTTGTAGCTTTTGTTCTTTTACAAAATTAACAAATAGTATAGTGGTAACAAAAAGAATAGATTGTCCCTTCACGGGATACCAATTTTTACTACCCTATCCACAAATCAAGATAGGACAAAATGAAAAATAACTTACACCACAACCTCCAGTTCCATCCTTCAGAAATAGTCTGATTCTCGTCTGATGTGAGTTGAAGTAATGATCCCCGCTGCTTCTACCCACTTTTTTTTTTTTTTTTTTTTTTGAAAGTTTATCTTTATCGTTTAGTTTTTATTTAGTTAAAATTCACTTTAATATTTATTTATCTACAAGTTGAGTGTTACCATGCGGGGTCAGGTTTAGCTCAGTTTAAATCTGTTTTTTGTTTATTGCTATTTAGTGTTTCTTTAAACGTAGTCTTTAGTCATTTAATGCCTTATGCAGAGTCGTTTTGACGTATTATTAGCATCATACTAAAAGCGTGAGTACTGCAGGAAGCATATGTTAATCGATCTCTTAAGTATGACGCTAATCTTACGTCAAAACGACTCTGCATAAGGCCCCTAGTATCTTAAAAATATTTTAAACACTTAAAGACAAAAATTTTCCGTCGTCCTTCCTGGCGGATATGTAACAATATCAATGCATCGTTTTCTGTTGGCACAGCAAATTAAGCATTTAAAATGAAGTTTTACATATGTGCATTCAGTAGTTTCAGATTTTACCACGAGGGGACAAAGTAGTCCACTTACATAACAATTTCATGTTTTTGTATAACTACAATTTATTATTTAAAAAAAAAAATAGGTGCGTTTCTTGAACTTAGGAAGGCGATTGTCCGCCCTGCCCTCTCCAAATGACACTTCTGAATCCATCAAAACTAATTGGAAGCTTAGATAATCTGTAGAGTAACAAGGATAGTATTTTTTTCTTAATTGCTATGCTATACTTGGGGCTCCATTCCGTAACGATTTGCGTCAATAGAATGCAAAATCTACGCTTCAGTATGCGGTAATACGTATAGTAAGGCCCCACTCCGTAACGGTTGCGTTAAAGCAACACAACACTTGTATTTTAGTTAGGGATAATCAGCATAACAGTTTTGAGTTGGATTACGCTCCCCAATTTTTGCGAAGGGTGGTACGGAATAAGGTACTGAACGATCAACGCCTATGTCAAAAAACTTAAGTTGGAATCTTGAAATTTTAGACAATATATAGAATTTGTGGCGGAAGTTACCACTACCGAATGATTTGTGAAAATTCGATGCTAGTAGGAGCTACTAATTATAATAAGATAGTCATACATCAGTATTCCATAATGTTGGAATCACGATATTTTAAATTTAGACCTTTCTTTTAAGAGAATTAAACACGTGTTTAAGCATTCTTAAGAAAAGATATTTCTCCTAGATGAGAAGAAAAAAGTGGGAAGAAAAAGGGCGAGAGTTGCAATTATTATAATAAGATGTGTATATCTCAGAATCCGTTAAGGTTAGAAGACATGAAATTCGGTATTTAGATTCCCGTTTAAAATACTTAAAGACAAGTTTAAGTATTTTTTTTAGACCTTTGATCAAGGGGACGGGTACAAAGTTTAAGCATTTATTTATTTATTTATTTATTTATTTATTTATTTTTTTAGATGTTTGCTAGACGTAAAGGGGACGGGGGTAATTCACGAATATGCCTATGCGAGGCGTTCGAACTCTGTGTGAGACTTCGAATTAAGATGAATTCTATACGAAAAACGCAGGAGGAATACAAAATATTTTTCGCAGTAATACGTGGAGGCATTTGCTAATATAGATATAAATAGATCTTGTAAAACTTCTTTGTTTGCATGGTATACAGAAGCACGTGGTCCATTACCTTATAAAATACAAAAAAAATTCCATATGAAAGTAGCGACATTCATATGTAGTTTGCAACTTTGACAAAACAAAATGCAT